>NW_028270159.1:81229106-81601606 GCF_037043375.1 Chiloscyllium plagiosum | reverse complement strand
TCAGTACCTCAGAAAGTGCTCCCTAAATACCTCATAAAGTGCTCACTCAGTACCTCAGATATTGCTCCCTCAATGCCTCAGATAGTGCTCCCTTAATACCTCAGAAAGTGCTCCCTTATTACCTCAGATAGTTCTCCCTCAGTACCTCAGAGAGTGTTCCTGCAGTACCTCAGAAAGTGCTCACTCACAACCTCAGAAAGTGCTCCCTCAATACCTCAGAAAGTGCTCCCTCAGTACCTCAGAAAGTGCTTCCACAATACCTCAGAAAGTGCTCCATCAGTACCTCAGAAAGTGCTTCCTCAATACCTCAGAAAGTGCTCCATCAATACCACAGATAGTTCTCCCTCAGTACCTCAGATAGTAATCCCTTAATACCTCGGAAAGTGCTCACTCAATACCTCATAAAGTGCTTCCTAAATACATCAGACTGTGTTCCCTCAATACCTCAGAATGTGCTCCATCAATACCTCAGAAAGTGCTCCCTCAGTACCTCAGAAAGTGCTTCCTCAATACCTCAGAAAGTGCCTCCTCAATACCTCAGATAGTGCTCCCTCAATACCTCAGAAAGTGCTTCCCCAATACCTCAGATAGTGCTCCCTCAATACCTCAGAAAGTGCTTCCTCAATACATCAGATTGTGTTCCCTCAATACCTCAGAAAGTGCTTCCTCAATTTCTTCAGAAAGTGCTCACTCAGTACCTCAGATAGTGCTGCCTCAATACCTAAGAAAGTGCTCCATCAATACCCCAGATAGTTCTCCCGAAGTATCTCAGAGTGTACTTCCTCAATACCTCAGAACTTGCTCCCTCAGTTCCTCAGATAGTGCTCCATTAATACCTCAGAAAGTGCTCCCTCTGTACCTCAGAAAGTGCTTCCTCAATACCTCAGAAAGTGCTTCCTCAATACCTCAGAAAGTGCTTTCTCAATACCTCAGAAATTGTCCCTCAGCACCTCAGATAGTGCTCCCTCAATACCTCAGAAAGTGCTCCCTCAATACCTCAGAAAGTGCTTCCTCAACACGTCAGATAGTGGTCCCTCAATACCTCAGAATGTGCTCCCTCAATACTTCAGAAAGTGCTCCCTCCGTACCTCAGATACCTCTCCCTCAGTACCTCAGAAAGTGCTCCCTCAATACCTCAGATAGTGCTTCCTCAGTACCTCAGAAAGTGCTCCCTCAATACCACAGTTAGTTCTCCCTCAATACCTCGAAAGTGCTCCCTCAATACCTCAGAGAGTGTTCCATCAGTACCGCAGAAAGTGCTCCCTCAATACCTCAGAAATTGCTCTATCAATTCCTCAGATAGTTCTCCATTAGTACCTCTGATACTGCTTCCTCAGTACGTCAGATAGTGCTCCCTCAATACCTCAGAAAGTGTCCCCTCAATACCTCAGAAAGTGCTACCTCAATACCTCAGAAAGTGCTCCATCAATACCTCGGAGACTGCCCCCTCAATACCTAAGATAGTTCTCCTTCAATACATCAGAGAGTTCTCCCTCAAAAACTCTGAAAGTGCTCGCTCAATACCTCAAATAGTTCACCCTCAATACCTCAGATAGTGCTCCTCAAAACCTCAGATAGTTCTCCCTCAGTACCTCAGATAGTTCTCCCTCAATACCTCAGATAGTTCTCCCTCAATACCTCTGAAAGTTCCCCCCTTTTCAATATGTCAGATAGATCTCCCTCAATGCCTCAGATAGTGCTCCCACAATACCTCAGATAGTTCTCCCTCAATACCTCAGATAGTTCTCCCTCAGTACCTCAGATAGTTCTCACTCAGTACCTCAGAAAGTGCTCCCTAAATACCTCAGAAAGTGCTACCTCAGTACCTCAGATATTGCTCCCTCATTGCCTCAGAGAGTGCTCCCTTAATACCTCAGAAAGTGCTCCCTCAGTACCTCAGATAGTTCTCCCTTAGTACCTCAGATAGTTCTCCCTCAGTATCTCAGAGAGTGCTTCCTCAATACATCAGATTGTGTTCCCTCAATACCTCAGAAAGTGCTCCCTCAATACCTCAGAAAGTGCTCCATCAATACCTCAGATAGTTCTCCCTAAGTACCTCAGAGTGTGCTTCCTCAGTACCTCAGAACTTGCTCCCTCAGTTCATCAGATAGTGCTCCCTCAATACCTCAGAAAGTGCTCCCTCTGTACCTCAGAAAGTGCTTCCGCAATACCTCAAAAGTGCTATCTCAATACCTCAGATAGTGCTCCCTCAATACCTCAGAAAGTGTCCCCTCAGTACCTCAGAAAGTGCTACCTCAATACCCCAGAAAGTGCTCCATCAATAACTCAGAGAGGGCTCCCTCAATACCTAAGATAGTTCTCCCTCAATACCTCAGATAGTTCTCCCTCAAAACCTCAGATAGTGCTACTCAATACCTCAGATAGTTCTCCCTCAATACCTCTGAAAGTGCTCCCCCAGTACCTCAGAAAGTGCTCCCTCAATACCTCAGAAAGTGCTCCCTCAATACCTCAGCAAGAGCTCACTCAGTCCCTCAGATAGTTCTGCCTCAGGACCTCAGATAGTTCTTCCAAAATATCTCAGAAAGTGCTCCCTCAGTCCCTTGGATAGTGCTCCCTCAATACCTCAGAGAGTGCTCCCTCAATACCTCAGAAGGTGCTCCCTCAATACCTCAGCAAGTGCTCACTCAGTACCTCAGATAGTTCTGCCTCAGTACCTCAGAAAGTGCTTCCCCAACACCTCAGAAAGTGCACCTTCAGTACCTCGGATAGTGCGCCCTCAATACCTCAGAAAGTGCTCCCTCAATACCTCATAAAGTGCTTCCGTAATACATCAGATTGTGTTCCCTCAATACCTCAGAAAGTGCTTCCTCAATACCTCAGAAAGTGCTCCATCTATACCGCAGATAGTTCTCCATCAGTACCTCCGATTGTGCTTCCTCAGTACGTCAGATAGTGCTCCCTCAATACCTCAGAAAGTGTCCCCTCAGTACCTCAGAAAGTACTACCTCAATACCTCAGAAAGTCCTCCATCAATAACTCAGAGAGGGCTCCCTCAATACCTAAGATAGTTCTCCTTCAATACATCAGATAGTTCTCCCTCAAAACCTCTGAAATTGCTCGGTCAATACCTCAGATAGTTCTCCCTCAACACCTCAGATAGTGCTCCCTCAATACCTCTGAAAGTGCTCCCTCAATACATCAGATAGTTCTCCCTCAATGCCTCAGATAGTGGTCCCACAATACCTCAGATAGTTCTCCCTCAATACCTCAGATAGTGCTCCCGCAGTACCTCAGAAAGTGCACCATCAATACCTCAGAAAATGATCCCTCAGTACCTCAGATAGTACTCACTCAGAACCTCAGCTAGTGCTTCCTCAGTACGTCAGAAAGTGCTCCCTCAATACCTCAGAAACTGCTCCCTCAGTACCTCAGATAGTTCTCCCTCAGTACCTCAGATAGTTTCACTCAGTACCTCAGATAGTGCTCCCTAAATACCTCAGAAAGTGCTCCCTCAGTACCTCAGATATTGCTCCCTCAATGCCTCAGATAGTGCTCCCATAATACCTCAGAAAGTGCTCCCTCAGTACCTCAGATAGTTCTCCCACAGTACCTCAGAGAGTGCTCCTGCAGTACCTCAGAAAGTGCTCCCTCAATACCTCAGAAAGTGCTCCCTCAGTACCTCAGAAAGTGCTTCCTCAATACCTCAGAAAGTGCTCCCTCAGTACCTCAGAAAGTGCTTCCTCAATACCTCAGAAAGTGCTCCATCAATACCACAGATAGTTCTCCCTCAGTACCTCAGATAATGCTCCCTTAATACCTCGGAAAGTGCTCACTCAATACCTCATAAAGTGTTCCCTCAATACCTCAGAATGTGCTCCATCAATACCTCAGAAAGTGCTCACTCAGTACCTCAGAAAGTGCTTCCTCAATACCTCAGAATGTGCCTCCTCAATACCTCAGATAGTGCTCCCTCAATACTTCAGAAAGTGCTTCCCCAATACCTCAGATAGTGCTCCCTCAATACCTCAGAAAGTGCTTCCTCAATACCTCAGATAGTGGTGCCTCAATACCTCAGAAAGTGCTCCCTCAGTAGCTCAGATAGTGCTCCCTCAAAAACTCAGAAAGTGCTCCATCAATACCTCAGATAGTGCTCCCTCAATACCTCAGAAAGTGCTTCCTCAATACGTAAGATACTTCAGCAAGTGCTCTCACACTACCTCAGATAGTTCTCCCTCAGTACCTCAGAAAGTGCTCCCTCAGTATCTCAGATAGTGCTTTCAGTACCTCAGAAGGTGCTCCCTCAATACCTCAGATAGTGCTTCCTCAGTACCTCAGACAGTGCTCCCTCAATACCTCAGAGTGTTCCATGAGTACCTCAGAAAGTGCTCAATCAATACCTCACAAGTGCACCATCAATACCTGAGATAGTTCTCCATCAGTACCTCTGATAGTGCTTCCTCAGTACGTCAGATAGTGCTCCCTCAATACCTCAGAAAGTGCTCACTCAATACCTCAGAACGTGCTCCCTCAATACCTCAGCAAGTGCGCCCTCAATACCTCAGAAAGTGCTCCCTCAATACCTCATAAAGTGCTTCCTCAATACATCAGATTGTGTTCCCTCAATACCTCAGAAAGTGCTTCCTCAATCCTCAGAAAGTGCTCCATCAATACCTCAGATAGTTCTCCATCAGTACCTCTGATAGTGCTTCCTCAGTACGTCAGATAGTGCTCCCTCAATACCTCAGAAGGTGTCCCCTCAGTACCTCAGAAAGTACTACCTCAATACCTCAGAAAGTGCTCCATCAAAAACTCAAAGAGGGCTCCCTCAATGCCGAAGATAGTTCTCCTTCAATACCTCAGATAGTGCTACTCAATACCTCAGATAGTTCTCCCTCAATACCTCTCAAAGTTCTCCCTCAATACTTCAGATAGTTCCCCCTCAAAACCTCAGAAACTGCTCGCTCAGTACATCAGACAGTTCTCCCTCAGTACCTCAGATAGTTTTCACTCAGTACCTCAGAAAGTGCTCCCTAAATACCTCATAAAGTGCTCACTCAGTACCTCAGATATTGCTCCCTCAATGCCTCAGATAGTGCTCCCTTAATACCTCAGAAAGTGCGCCCTTATTACCTCAGATAGTTCTCCCTCAGTACCTCAGAGAGTGTTCCTGCAGTACCTCAGAAAGTGCTCACTCAAAACCTCAGAAAGTGCTCCCTCAATACCTCAGAAAGTGCTCCCTCAGTACCTCAGAAAGTGCTTCCACAATACCTCAGAAAGTGCTCCATCAGTACCTCAGAAAGTGCTTCCTCAATACCTCAGAAAGTGCTCCATCAATACCACAGATAGTTCTCCCTCAGTACCTCAGATAGTAATCCCTTAATACCTCGGAAAGTGCTCACTCAATACCTCATAAAGTGCTTCCTAAATACATCAGAATGTGCTCCATCAATACCTCAGAAAGTGCTCACTCAGTACCTCAGAAAGTGCTTCCTCAATACCTCAGAATGTGCCTCCTCAATACCTCAGATAGTGCTCCCTCAATATTTCAGAAAGTGCTTCCCCAATACCTCAGATAGTGCTCCCTCAATACCTCAGAAAGTGCTTCCTCAATACCTCAGATAGTGGTGCCTCAATACCTCAGAAAGTGCTCCCTCAGTAGCTCAGATAGTGCTCCCTCAAAAACTCAGAAAGTGCTCCATCAATACCTCAGATAGTGCTCCCTCAATACCTCAGAAAGTGCTTCCTCAATACGTAAGATACTTCAGCAAGTGCTCTTACACTACCTCAGATAGTTCTCCCTCAGTACCTCAGAAAGTGCTCCCTCAGTATCTCAGATAGTGCTTTCAGTACCTCAGAAGGTGCTCCCTCAATACCTCAGATAGTGCTTCCTCAGTACCTCAGAAAGTGCTCCCTCAATACCTCAGAGTGTTCCATGAGTACCTCAGAAAGTGTTCAATCAATACCTCACAAGTGCACCATCAATACCTGAGATTGTTCTCCATCAGTACCTCTGATAGTGCTTCCTCAGTACGTCAGATAGTGCTCCCTCAATACCTCAGAAAGTGCTCACTCAGTACCTCAGAAAGTGCTACCTCAATACCTCAGAAAGTGCTCCATGAATACCTCAGAGAGGGCTCCCTCAATACCTCAGATAGTTCTCCCTCAGTACCACAGAAAGTGCTCCGTCAAAACCTCAAAAAGTGCTCCCTCAGTACCTCAGATAGTACTCACTCAGAACCTCAGCTAGCGCTTCCTCAGTACATCAGATAGTGCTCCTTCAGTACCTCAGATAGTTCTACCTCAGTACCGCAGAGAGTTCTTCCTCAATACCTCAGAACTTGTTACCTCAGTACCTCAGATATTGCTCCCTCAATACCTCAGAAGTGCTCACACAGTACCTCAGAAAGTGCTTCCTCAATACGTCAGCAAGTGCTCCATCAATACCACAGATAGTTCTGCCTCAGTCCCTCAGATAGTGCTCCCTCAATACCTCAGAAAGTGCTCCCTCAATACCTCAGAAAGTGCTTCCTCAATACCTCAGAAAGTGCTCACTCAGTACCTCAGATAGTGCTCCCTCAATACCTCAGAAAGTGCTCCATCAACACCTCAGATAGTTCTCCCTCAGTACCTCAGAAAGTGCTTCCTCAATACCTCAGAACCTGCTCCCACAGTACCTCAGATAGTGCTCCCTCAATACCTCAGAAAGTGCTCCCTCAGTACCTCAGATAGTGCTCCCTCAACACCTCCGAAAGTGCTCCATCAATACCTCAGATAGTTCTCCCTCAGTACCTCAGAGTGTGTTTCCTCAATACCTCAGAACCTGCTCCCACAGTACCTAAGATAGTGCTCCCTCAATACCTCAGAAAGTGCTCCCTCAGTACCTCAGAAAGTGCTTCCTCAATACCTGAGAAAGTGCTTCCTCAATACCTCAGATAGTGCTTTCTCAATACCTATGAAAGTGCTCCCTTAATACCTCAGAAAGTGCTCCCTCAATACCTCAGAAAGTGTTTCCTCAATACCTCAGGTAGTGGTCCCTCAATACCTCAGAATGTGCTCCCTCAGTATTTCCGAAAGTGCTCTCTAACTACCACAGATAGTTCTCCCTCAGTACCTCAGAAAGTGCTCCCTCAGTGTCTCAGATAGTGCTTTCAGTACATCAGAAGGTGCTACCTCAATACCTCAGATAGTGCTTCCTCAGTACCTCAGAGAGTGCTCCCTCAATAACTCGAAAGTGCTCCCTCATTACCTCAGAGTGTTCCATGAGTATCTCAGAAAGTGCTCAATCAATACCTCAGAAAGTGCACCATCAATACCTGAGATAGTTCTCCATCAGTACCTCTGATAGTTTTTCCTCAGTACGTCAGATAGTGTTCCCTCAATACCTCAGAAAATGTCCCCTCAGTACATCAGAAAGTGCTATCTCAATACCTCAGAAAGTGCTCCATGAATACCTCAGAGAGGACTCCCTCAATACCTCAGATAGTTCTCCCTCAGTACCACAGAAAGTGCTCCCTCAATACCTCAGAAAGTGCTCCCTCAGTACATCAGATAGTACTCACTCAGAACCTCAGCTAGTGCTTCCTCATTACGTCAGAAAGTGCTCCTCAATACCTCAGAAACTGCTCCCTCAGTACCTCAGATAGTGCTCCCTCAGTACCGCAGATAGTTCTACCTCAGTACCGCAGAGAGTGCTTCCTCAATACCTCTGAAGTGCTCACTCAGTACCTCAGAAAGTGCTTCCTCTGTACCTCAGCAAGTGTTCCATCAATACCACAGATAGTTCTTCCTCAGGACCTCAGATAGTTCTTCCAAAATATCTCAGAAAGTGCTCCCTCAGTACCTTGGATAGTGCTCCCTCAATACCTCAGAGAGTGCTCCCTCAATACCTCAGAAGGTGCTCCCTCAATACCTCAGCAAGTGCTCACTCAGTACCTCAGATAGTTCTGCCTCAGTACCTCAGAAAGTGCTTCCTCAACACCTCAGAAAGTGCACCTTCAGTACCTCGGATAGTGCGCCCTCAATACCTCAGAAAGTGATCCCTCAATACCTCATAATGTGCTTCCTTAATACATCAGATTGTGTTCCCTCAATACCTCAGAAAGTGCTTCGTCAATACCTCAGAAAGTGCTCCATCTATACCTCAGATAGTTCTCCATCAGTACCTCCGATTGTGCTTCCTCAGTACGTCAGATAGTGCTCCCTCAATACCTCAGAAAGTATTACCTCAATACCTCAGAAAGTCCTCTATCAATAACTCAGAGAGGGCTCCCTCAATACCTAAGATAGTTCTCCTTCAATACATCAGATAGTTCTCCCTCAAAACATCTGAAATTGCTCGGTGAATACCTCAGATAGTTCTCCCTCAACACCTCAGATAGTGCTCCCTCAATACCTCTGAAGGTGCTCCCTCAATACATCAGATAGTTCTCCCTCAATGCCTCAGATAGTGGTCCCACAATACCTCAGATAATTCTCCCTCAATA
Source organism: Chiloscyllium plagiosum (assembly GCF_037043375.1). Classification (NCBI taxonomy): domain Eukaryota; kingdom Metazoa; phylum Chordata; class Chondrichthyes; order Orectolobiformes; family Hemiscylliidae; genus Chiloscyllium; species Chiloscyllium plagiosum. The sequence continues at coordinate 81,593,162 of NW_028270159.1, read as the reverse complement.
CCTCAGATAGTGCTCCCGCAGTACCTCAGAAAGTGCGCCATCAATACCTCAGAAAGTGATCCCTCAGTACCTCAGATAGTACTCACTCAGAACCTCAGCTAGTGCTTCCTCAGTACGTCAGAAAGTGCTCCCTCAATACCTCAGAAACTGCTCCCTCAGTACCTCAGATAGTTCTCCCTCAGTACCTCAGATAGTTTCACTCAGTACCTCAGATAGTGCTCCCTAAATACCTCAGAAAGTGCTCCCTCAGTACCTCAGATATTGCTCCCTCAATGCCTCAGATAGTGCTCCCTTAATACCTCAGAAAGTGCTCCCTCAGTACCTCAGGTAGTTCTCCCACAGTACCTCAGAGAGTGCTCCCGCAGTACCTCAGAAAGTGCTCCCTCAATACCTCAGAAAGTGCTCCCTCAGTACCTCAGAAAGTGCTTCCTCAATACCTCAGAAAGTGCTCCATCAGTACCTCAGAAAGTGCTTCCTCAATACCTCAGAAATTGCTCCATCAATACCACAGATAGTTCTCCCTCAGTACCTCAGATAATGCTCCCTTAATACCTCGGAAAGTGCTCACTCAATACCTCATAAAGTGTTCCCTCAATACCTCAGAATGTGCTCCATCAATACCTCAGAAAGTGCTCACTCAGTACCTCAGAAAGTGCTTCCTCAATACCTCAGAATGTGCCTCCTCAATACCTCAGATAGTGCTCCCTCAATACTTCAGAAAGTGCTTCCCCAATAACTCAGATAGTGCTCCCTCAATACCTCAGAAAGTGCTTCCTCAATAGCTCAGATAGTGGTGCCTCAATACCTCAGAAAGTGCTCCCTCAGTAGCTCAGATAGTGCTCCCTCAAAAACTCAGAAAGTGCTCCATCAATACCTCAGATAGTGCTCCCTCAATACCTCAGAAAGTGCTTCCTCAATACGTAAGATACTTCAGCAAGTGCTCTCACACTACCTCAGATAGTTCTCCCTCAGTACCTCAGAAAGTGCTCCCTCAGTATCTCAGATAGTGCTTTCAGTACCTCAGAAGGTGCTCCCTCAATACCTCAGATAGTGCTTCCTCAGTACCTCAGAAAGTGCTCCCTCAATACCTCAGAGTGTTCCATGAGTACCTCAGAAAGTGCTCAATCAATACCTCACAAGTGCACCATCAATACCTGAGATAGTTCTCCATCAGTACCTCTGATAGTGCTTCCTCAGTACGTCAGATAGTGCACCCTCAATACCTCAGAAAGTGCTCACTCAGTACCTCAGATAGTTCTGCCTCAGGACCTCAGATAGTTCTTCCAAAATATCTCAGAATGTGCTCCCTCAGTACCTTGGATAGTGCTCCCTCAATACCTCAGAGAGTGCTCCCTCAATACCTCAGAAGGTGCTCCCTCAATACCTCAGCAAGTGCTCCATCAATACCTCAGATAGTTCTGCCTCAGTACCTCAGAAAGTGCTTCCTCAACACCTCAGAAAGTGCACCTTCAGTACCTCGGATAGTGCGCCCTCAATACCTCAGAAAGTGCTCCCTCAATACCTCATAAAGTGCTTCCTTAATATATCAGATTGTGTTCCCTCAATACCTCAGAAAGTGCTTCGTCAATACCTCAGAAAGTGCTCCATCTATACCTCAGATAGTTCTCCATCAGTACCTCCGATTGTGCTTCCTCAGTACGTCAGATAGTGCTCCCTCAATACCTCAGAAAGTGTCCCCTCAGTACCTCAGAAAGTACGACCTCAATACCTCAGAAAGTCCTCCATCAATAACTCAGAGAGGGCTCCCTCAATACCTAAGATAGTTCTCCTTCAATACATCAGATAGTTCTCCCTCAAAACCTCTGAAATTGCTCGGTCAATACCTCAGATAGTTCTCCCTCAACACCTCAGATAGTGCTCCCTCAAAACCTCTGAAAGTGCTCCCTCAATACATCAGATAGTTCTCCCTCAATGCCTCAGATAGTGCTCCCTTAATACCTCAGAAAGTGCTCCCTCAGTACCTAAGATAGTTCTCCCACAGTACCTCAGAGAGTGCTCCCGCAGTACCTCAGAAAGTGCTTTCAGTACCTCAGAAGGTGCTCCCTCAATACCTCAGATAGTGCTTCCTCAGTACCTCAGAAAGTGCTCCCTCAATACCTCAGAGTGTTCCATGAGTACCTCAGAAAGTGCTCAATCAATACCTCACAAGTGCACCATCAATACCTGAGATAGTTGTCCATCAGTACCTCTGATAGTGCTTCCTCAGTACGTCAGATAGTGCTCCCTCTATACCTCAGAAAGTGACCCCTCAGTACCTCTGAAAGTGCTACCTCAATACCTCAGAAAGTGCTCCATGAATACCTCAGAGAGGGCTCCCTCAATACCACAGATAGTTCTCCCACAGTACCACAGAAAGTGCTCCGTCAAAACCTCAGAAAGTGCTCCCTCAGTACCTCAGATAGTACTCACTCAGAACCTCAGCTAGCGCTTCCTCAGTACCTCAGATAGTGCTCCCTCAGTACCTCAGATAGTTCTACCTCAGTACCGCAGAGAGTTCTTCCTCAATACCTCAGAACGTGTTACCTCAGTACCTCAGATATTGCTCCCTCAATACCTCAGAAGTGCTCACTCAGTATCTCAGAAAGTGCTTCCTCAATACGTCAGCAAGGGCTCCATCAATACCACAGCTGGTTCTGCCTCAGTCCCTCAGATAGTGTTCCCTCAATACCTCAGAAAGTGCTCCCTCAATACCTCAGAAAGTGCTCCCTCAATACCTCAGAAAGTGCTCACTCAGTACCTCAGATAGTGCTCCCTCAATACCTCAGAAAGTGCTCCATCAACACGTCAGATAGTTCTCACTCAGTACCTCAGAAAGTGCTTCCTCAATACCTCAGACCCTGCTCCCACAGTACCTCAGATGGTGCTCCCTCAATGCCTCAGAAAGTGCTCCCTGAGTACCTCAGATAGTGCTCCCTCAACACCTCCGAAAGTGCTCCATCAATACCTCAGATAGTTCTCCCTCAGTACCTTAGAGAGTGCTCCCTCAATACCTCAGAAAGTGCTCCCTGAATACCTCAGAAAGTGCTTCCTCAATACCTCAGATAGTGGTCACTCAATGCCTCAGAAAGTGCTCCCTCAGTACCTCAGATAGTACTCCCTCAATACCTCAGAAAGGGCTTCCTCAATACCTCAGATAGTGTTCCCTCAATACCTCAGAAAGTGCTTCTTCAATACCTCAAATAGTGCTCCCTCAATAACTCAGAAAGTGCTTCCTCAATACCTCAGATAGTGCTCCCTCAATAACTCAGAAAGTGCTTCCTCAATACCTCAGAAAGTGCTCCCTCACTACCTCAGATAGTTCTCCCTCAGTAGCTCAGATAGTGCTACCTCAATAACTCAGAAAGTGCTCCCTCAGTACCTCAGATACTTCTCCCTCAATACCTCAGACAGTTCTCCCTCAGTACCTAAGATAGCACTCCCTCAGTACCTCACAAAGTGCTCCCTCAATACTTCAGAAAGTGGTCACTCAGTACCTCAGATAGTTCTCCATCAGTACCTCAGAAAATGCTTCCTCAATACCTCAGATAGTGCTCCCTCAATACCTCAGAAAGTCCTTCCTCAATACCTCAGAATGTGCTTTCTCAATACCTCAGAAAGTGCTCCCTCAGTACCTCAGACAGTGCTCACTCAAGACCTCAGAAAGTGCTCCCGCAGTACTTCAGAGAGTGTTCCATCAGTACCTCAGAAAGTACTACCTCAATACCTCAGAAAGTGCTCCATCAATACCTCAGAAAGTGCTTCCTCAGTACCTCAGATAGTGCTCCCTCAGTACCTCAGATAGTGCTCCCTCAGTACCTCAGATAGTGCTCCCTCAGCACCTCCGATAGTGCTCCCTCAGTACCTCAGATAGTGCACCCTCAGTACCTCAGATAGTGCTCCCTCAGTACCTCAGATAGTTTTCCCTCAATACATCAGATAGTTCTCCCTCAGTACCTCGGATAGTGCTCCCACAAAACCTCAGAAAGTGCTCCCGCAGCACCTCCGATGGTTCTCCCTGAATACCCCAGATCATTCTGCCTCAGTACCTCAGATAGTGAACCCTCAGTACCTCAGATAGTGATCCCTCAGTACCTCAGATAGTGCTCCCTCAATACCTCAGAGACTGCTTCCTCAGGACCTCAGAAAATGCTCCCTCAGTACCTCAGATAGTTCTCCCTCAGTACCTCAGATAGTTCTCGCACAATACATCAGATAGTACTCCCTCTGTACCTCGGATAGTGCTCCGACAAAACCTCAGAAAGTGCTCCCGCAGCACCTCAGATAGTTCTCCCTGAATACTCCAGATCGTTCTCCCTCAGTACCTCAGATAGTGATCCCTCAGTACCTCAGATATTTCTCCCTCAGTACCTCAGAGAGTGCTTCCTCAATACCTCAGAAAATGCTCCCACAGTACCTAAGATAGTGCTCCCTCAATACCTCAGAAAGTGCTCCCTCAGTACCTCAGAAAGTGCTTCCTCAATACCTGAGAAAGTGCTTCCTCAATACCTCAGATAGTGCTTTCTCAATACCTATGAAAGTGCTCCCTCAATACCTCAGATAGTGCTCCCTCAATACCTCAGACAGTTCTCCCTCAATACCTCAGACAGTTCTCCCTCAGTACCTAAGATAGCACTCCCTCAGTACCTCAGAAAGTGCTCCCTCAATACTTCAGAGAGTGGTCACTCAGTACCTCAGATAGTTCTCCATCAGTACCTCAGAAAGTGCTTCCTCAATACCTCAGATAGTGCTCCCTCAATACCTCAGAAAGTCCTTCCTCAATACCTCAGAAAGTGCTTTCTCAATACCTCAGAAAGTGCTCCCTCAGTACCTCAGACAGTGCTCACTCAAGACCTCAGAAAGTGCTCCCTCAGTACTTCAGAGAGTGTTCCATCAGTACCTCAGAAAGTACTACCTCAATACCTCAGAAAGTGCTCCATCAATACCTCAGAAAGTGCTTCCTCAATACCTCAGATAGTGCTCCTCAATAACTCAGAAAGTGCTTCCTCATTACCTCAGAAAGTGCTCCCTGAATACCTCAGAAAGTGCTTCCTCAATACCTCAGATAGTGGTCACCCAATACCTCAGAAAGTGCTCCCTCAGTACCTCAGATAGTACTCCCTCAATACCTCAGATAGTGCTCGTCAATAACTCAGAACGTGCTTCCTCATTACCTCAGAAAGTGCTCCCTCACTACTTTAGATAGTTCTCCCACAGTACCTCAGATAGTGCTCCCTCAATACTTCAGAAAGTGGTCACTCAGTACCTCAGATAGTTCTCCCTCAGTACCTCAGACAGTGCTTCCTCAGTACCTCAGAAGGTGCTCCCTCAATACCTCAGAAAGTGCTCCCTGAATACCTCAGAAATTGCTTCCTCAATACCTCAGATAGTGGTCACTCAATACCTCAGAAAGTGCTCCCTCAGTACCTCAGATAGTACTCCCTCAATACCTCAGAAAGGGCTTCCTCAATACCTCAGATAGTGTTCCCTCAATACCTCAGAAAGTGCTTCTTCAATACCTCAGAAAGTGCTCCCTCAATAACTCAGAAAGTGCTTCCTTAATACCTCAGAAAGTGCTCCCTCACTACCTCAGATAGTTCTCCCTCAGTACCTCAGATAGTGCACACTCAATAACTCAGAAAGTGCTCCCTCAGTACCTCAGATACTTCTCCCTCAATACCTCAGACAGTTCTCCCTCAGTACCTAAGATAGCACTCCCTCAGTACCTCAGAAGGTGCTCCCTCAATATTTCAGAAAGTGGTCACTCAGTACCTCAGATAGTTCTCCATCAGTACCTCAGAAAGTGCTTCCTCAATACCTCAGATAGTGCTCCCTCAATACCTCAGAAAGTGCTCACTCAGTACTTCAGAGAGTGTTCCATCAGTACCTCAGAAAGTACTACCTCAATACCTCAGAAAGTGCTCCATCAATACCTCAGAAAGTGCTTCCTCAATACCTCAGATAGTGCTCCTCAATAACTCAGAAAGTGCTTCCTCATTACCTCAGAAAGTGCTCCCTCACTACCTCAGATAGTTCTCCCTCAGTACCTCAGATAGTGCTCCCTCAATAACTCAGAAAGTGCTCCCTCAGTACCTCAGATACTTCTCCCTCAATACCACAGAAAGTGCTCCCTCAGTACCTAAGATAGTACTACCTCAGTATCTCAGAAAGTGCTCCCTCAATACTTCAGAAAGTGGTCACTCAGTACCTCAGATAGTTCTCCCTCAGTACCTCAGACAGTGCTTCCTCAGTACCTCAGAAGGTGCTCCCTCCATACCTCAGAAAGTGCTCCCTCATTACCTCTGATAGTTCTCCCTCAATAACTCTGAAAGTGCTCCCTTAATACCTCAGAAAGTGTCCCCTCAGTACGTCAGAAAGTGCTCCCTCAATACCTCAGAAAGTGCTCCATCAATACCTCAGATAGTTCTCCCTCAGTACCTCACATAGTGCTTCCTCAGTACGTCAGATAGTGCTCACTCAATACCTCAGAAAGTGCTCCATCAATACCTCAGATAGTTCTCCCTCAGTACCTCACATAGTGCTTCCTCAGTACGTCAGATAGTGCTCACTCAATACCTCAGAAAGTGCTCCATCAGTACATCAGACAGTGCTCGCTCAATACCTCTGAAAGTGCTCCCCAAATACCTAAGATAGTTCTCCCACAATACCTCAGATAGTTCTCCGTCAATGCCTCAGATAGTGCTCCCTCAATACCTCAGATAGTTTCTACTTCACTACCTCAGATAGTGATCCCTCAATACCTCAGATAGTTCTCCCTCAATACCTCCGATAGTGCTCCCTCAATACCTCAGATAGTTCTCCCACAATATCTCTGAAAGTGCTCCCGCAGTATCTCAGAAAGAGCTCCCTCAATACCTCAGAAAGTGCTCCCTCAGTACCTCAGATAGTACTTCCTCAGAACCTCAGATAGTTCTCGCTCAGTACCTCAGAAAGTGCTCCCTCAATACATCAGCAAGTGCTCCCTCAGTACCTCAGACATTGCTCCCTCAATGCCTCAGATAGTGCAACCTTAATACCTCAGAAAATGCTCCCTCAGTACCTCAGATAGTTCTCCCTCAGTACCTCAGATAGTTCTCCCTAAATACCTCAGAAAGTGCTTCCTCAACACCTCAGAAAGTGCACCCTCAGTACCTCAGATCGTGCCCGCTCAATACCTCAGAAAGTGCTCCCTCAATACCTCAGAAGGTGCTTCCTCAATAACTCAGATAGTTCTCCCTCAGTACCTCAGAGTGTGCTTCCTCAATACCTCAGAACTTGCTCCCTCAGTACCTCAGATAGTGCTCCCTCAATACCTCAGAAAGTGCTCCCTCAGTACTTCTGAAATTGCTTCCTCAATACCTCAGAAAGTGCTTCCACAATACCACAGAAAGTGCTTCCTCAATACCTCAGAAAGTGCTCCCTCAGTACCTCAGACATTGCTCCCTCAATGCCTCAGATAGTGCTCCCTTAATACCTCAGAAAATGCTCCCCCAGTACCTCATATAGTTCTCCCTCAATACCTCAGAAAGTGCTCCCTCAATACCTCATAAAGTGCTTCCTCATTACATCAGATTGTGTTCCCTCAATACCTCAGAAAGTGCTTCCTCAATACCTCAGATAGTTCTCCCTCAGTACCTCAGAGTGTGCTTCCTCAATACCTCAGAACTTGCTCCCTCAGTACCTCAGATAGTGCTCCCTCAATACCTCAGAAAGTGCTCCCTCAGTACCTCTGAAATTGCTTCCTCAATACCTCAGATAGGGCTCCCTCAATACCTCAGAAAGTGCTTCCACAATACCACAGATAGTTCTCCCTCAGTACCTCATAGTGTGCTTCCTCAATTCCTCAGAACTTGCTCCCTCAGTACCTCAGATAGTGCTCCCTCAATACCTCAGAAAGTGCTCCCTCAGTACCTCTGAAATTGCTTCCTCAATACCTCAGAAAATGCTTCCTCAATACCTCAGAAAGTGGTCCCTCAGTACCTCAGATAGTGCTCCCTCAATACCTCAGAAAGTGCTTCCTCAACACCTCAGAAAGTGCACCCTCAGTACCTCAGATAGTGCCCCCTCAATACCTCAGAAAGTGCTCCCTCAATACCTCAGAAAGTGCTTCCTCAATAACTCAGATAGTTCTCCCTCAGTACCTCAGAGTGTGCTTCCTCAATACCTCAGAACTTGCTCCCTCAGTACCTCAGATAGTGCTCCCTCAATACCTCAGAAAGTGCTCCCTCAGTACTACTGAAATTGCTTCCTCAATACCTCAGAAAGTGTCCCCTAAGTTCCACAGAAAGTGCTACCTCAATACCACAGAAAGTGCTCCATCAATACCTCAGAGAGTGCTCCCTCAATACCTCTGAAAGTGCTCCCTCAGTACCTCAGAAAGTGCTCCCTCAATACCTCAGAAAGTGCTTCCTCATTACCTCAGAAAGTGCTCCCTCAGTACCTCAGAAAGTGCTCCCTCAGTACCTCAGAAAGTGCTTCCTCAACACCTCAGAAAGTGCACCCTCAGTACCTCAGATAGTGCCCCCTCAATACCTCAGAAAGTGCTCCCTCAATACCTCAGAAAGTGCTTCCTCAATACCTCAGAAAGTGCTCCCTCAGTACCTCAGACATTGCTCCCTCAATGCCTCAGATAGTGCTCCCTTAATACCTCAGAAAATGCTCCCTCGGTACCTCAGATAGTTCTCCCTCAATACCTCAGAAAGTGCTCCCTCAATACCTCATAAAGTGCTTCCTCATTACATCTGATTGTGTTCCCTCAATACCTCAGAAAGTGCTTCCTCAATACCTCAGATAGTTCTCCCTCAGTACCTCAGAGTGTGCTTCCTCAATACCTCAGAACTTGCTCCCTCAGTACCTCAGATAGTGCTCCCTCAATACCTCAGAAAGTGCTCCCTCAGTACCTCTGAAATTGCTTCCTCAATACCTCAGAAATTGCTTCCTCAATACCTCAGATAGGGCTCCCTCAATACCTCAGAAAGTGCTTCCACAATACCACAGATAGTTCTCCCTCAGTACCTCATAGTGTGCTTCCTCAATTCCTCAGAACTTGCTCCCTCAGTACCTCAGATAGTGCTCCCTCAATACCTCAGAAAGTGCTCCCTCAGTACCTCTGAAATTGCTTCCTCAATACCTCAGAAAGTGCTTCCTCAATACCTCAGATAGGGCTCCCGCAATACCTCAGAAAGTGCTTCCACAATACCACAGAAAATGCTTCCTCAATACCTCAGAAAGTGGTCCCTCAGTACCTCAGATAGTGCTCCCTCAATACCTCAGAAAGTGCTTCCTCAACACCTCAGAAAGTGCACCCTCAGTACCTCAGATAGTGCCCCCTCAATACCTCAGAAAGTGCTCCCTCAATACCTCAGAAAGTGCTTCCTCAATAACTCAGATAGTTCTCCCTCAGTACCTCAGAGTGTGCTTCCTCAATACCTCAGAACTTGCTCCCTCAGTACCTCAGATAGTGCTCCCTCAATACCTCAGAAAGTGCTCCCTCAGTACTTCTGAAATTGCTTCCTCAATACCTCAGAAAGTGCTTCCACAATACCACAGAAAGTGCTTCCTCAATACCTCAGAAAGTGCTCCCTCAGTACCTCAGACATTGCTCCCTCAATGCCTCAGATAGTGCTCCCTTAATACCTCAGAAAATGCTCCCTCAGTACCTCAGATAGTTCTCCCTCAATACCTCAGAAAGTGCTCCCTCAATACCTCATAAAGTGCTTCCTCAATACCTCAGATAGTTCTCCCTCAGTACCTCAGAGTGTGCTTCCTCAATACCTCAGAACTTGCTCCCTCAGTACCTCAGATAGTGCTCCCTCAATACCTCAGAAAGTGCTCCCTCAGTACCTCTGAAATTGCTTCCTCAATACCTCCGAAAGTGCTTCCTCAATACCTCAGATAGTTCTCCATCAGTACCTCTGATAGTGCTTCCTCAGTACGTCAGATACTGCTCCCTCAATGCATCAGAAAGTGTCCCCTCAGTACTTCAGAAAGTGCTACCTCAATACCACAGAAAGTGCTCCATCAATACTTCAGAGAGTGCTTCCTCAATACCTAAGATAGTTCTCCTTCAATACCTCAAATAGTTCTCCCTCAAAACCTCTGAAAGTGCTCGCTCAATACCTAAGATAGTTCTCCCTCAATGCCTCAGATAGTGCTCCCACAATACCTCAGATAGTTCTCCCTCAATACCTCAGACAGTGCTCCCGCAGTACCTCAGAAAGTGCTCCCTCAATACCTCAGAAAGTGCTCCCTCAGTACCTCAGATAGTACTCACTCAGAACCTCATCTAGTGCTTCCTCAGTACGTCAGAAAGTGCTCCCTCAATACCTCAGAAACTGCGCCCTCAGTACCTCAGAGAGTTCTCCCTCAGTACCTCAGATAGTTCTCACTCAGTAACTCAGAAAGTGCTCCCGAAATGCCTCAGAAAGTGCTCCCTCAGTACCTCAGATATTGTTCCCTCAATGCCTCAGATAGTGCTCCCTTAATGCCTCAGAAAGTGCTCCCTCAGAACCTCAGATAGTTCTCCCTCCGTACCTCAGATAGTTCTCCCTCAGTACCTCAGAGAGTGCTTCCTTAACATCTCAGAACTTGTTCCCTCAGTATCTCAGATAGTGCACCCTCAATACCTCAGAAAGTGCTCCCTCAGTACCTCAGAGAGTGTTCCATCAGTACCTCAGAAAGTAATACCTCAATACCTCAGAAAGTGCTCCATCAATACCTCAGATTGTCCTCCCACTGTACCTCAGATAGTGCTCCATCAGTGCCTTTGATAGTGCTTCCTCAGTACGTCAGATGGTGCTCCCTCAATACCTCAGAAAGTGTCCCCTAAGTTCCACAGAAAGTGCTACCTCAATACCACAGAAAGTGCTCCATCAATACCTCAGAGAGTGCTCCCTCAAAACCTCTTAAAGTGCTCGCTCAATACCTCAGATAGTTCTCCCTCAATACCTCAGATAGTGCTCCTCAATACCTCAGATAGTTCTCCCTCAATACCTCAGATAGTGCACCCTCAATACCTCAGATAGTTCTCCCTCAATACCTCTGAAAGTGCTCCCTCAATACCTCAGATAGTTCTCCCTCAATGCCTCAGATTGTGCTCCCACAATACCTCAGATAATTCTCCCTCAATACCTCAGATAGTGCACCTTCAGTACCTCAGATAGTGCTCCCTCAATACCTCAGAAAGTGCTTCCTCAATACCTCAGAAAGTGCTTCCTCAATACCTCAGAAAGTGCTTCCTCAATAACTCAGATAGTTCTCCCTCAGTACCTCAGAGTGTGCTTCCTCAATACCTCAGAACTTGCTCCCTCAGTACCTCAGATAGTGCTCCCTCAATACGTCAGAAAGTGCTCCCTCAGTACTTCTGAAATTGCTTCCTCAATACCTCAGAAAGTGCTTCCACAATACCACAGAAAGTGCTTCCTCAATACCTCAGAAAAAATGCTCCCTCAGTACCTCAGACATTGCTCCCTCAATGCCTCAGATAGTGCTCCCTTAATACCTCAGAAAATGCTCCCTCAGTACCTCAGATAGTTCTCCCTCAATACCTCAGAAAGTGCTCCCTCAATACCTCATAAAGTGCTTCCTCATTACATCAGATTGTGTTCCCTCAATACCTCAGAAAGTGCTTCCTCAATACCTCAGATAGTTCTCCCTCAGTACCTCAGAGTGTGCTTCCTCAATACCTCAGAACTTGCTCCCTCAGTACCTCAGATAGTGCTCCCTCAATACCTCAGAAAGTGCTCCCTCAGTACCTCTGAAATTGCTTCCTCAATACCTCAGAAATTGCTTCCTCAATACCTCAGATAGGGCTCCCTCAATACCTCAGAAAGTGCTTCCACAATACCACAGATAGTTCTCCCTCAGTACCTCATAGTGTGCTTCCTCAATTCCTCAGAACTTGCTCCCTCAGTACCTCAGATAGTGCTCCCTCAATACCTCAGAAAGTGCTCCCTCAGTACCTCTGAAATTGCTTCCTCAATACCTCAGAAAGTGCTTCCTCAATACCTCAGATAGGGCTCCCTCAATACCTCAGAAAGTGCTTCCACAATACCACAGAAAATGCTTCCTCAATACCTCAGAAAGTGGTCCCTCAGTACCTCAGATAGTGCTCCCTCAATACCTCAGAAAGAGCTCCCTCAATACGTCAGAAGTGCTTCCTCAATAGCTCAGATAGTGGTCCCTCAATACCTCAGAAAGTGCTCCCTCAATACCTCCGAAAGTGCTTCCTCAATACCTCAGATAGTTCTCCATCAGTACCTCTGATAGTGCTTCCTCAGTACGTCAGATACTGCTCCCTCAATGCATCAGAAAGTGTCCCCTCAGTACTTCAGAAAGTGCGACCTCAATACCACAGAAAGTGCTCCATCAATACTTCAGAGAGTGCTTCCTCAATACCTAAGATAGTTCTCCTTCAATACCTCAAATAGTTCTCCCTCAAAACCTCTGAAAGTGCTCGCTCAATACCTAGGATAGTTCTCCCTCAATGCCTCAGATAGTGCTCCCACAATACCTCAGATAGTTCTCCCTCAATACCTCAGATAGTGCTCCCGCAGTACCTCAGAAAGTGCTCCCTCAATACCTCAGAAAGTGCTCCCTCAGTACCTCAGATAGTACTCACTCAGAACCTCATCTAGTGCTTCCTCAGTACGTCAGAAAGTGCTCCCTCAATACCTCAGAAACTGCACCCTCAGTACCTCAGAGTATTCTCCCTCAGTACCTCAGATAGTTCTCACTCAGTAACTCAGAAAGTGCTCCTGAAATGCCTCAGAAAGTGCTCCCTCAGTACCTCAGATATTGCTCCCTCAATGCCTCAGATAGTGCTCCCTTAATGCCTCAGAAAGTGTTCCTCAGTATCTCAGATAGTGCACCCTCAATACCTCAGAAAGTGCTCCCTCAGTACCTCAGAAAGTGCTTCCTCAATACCTCAGAAATTGCTCCATCAATACCACAGATAGTTCTCCCTCAGTACCTCAGAGAGTGCTTCCTCAATACCAGAGAACGTGCTCCCTCAGTACTTCAGATAGTGCTCCCTCAATACCTCTGAAAGTGCTCCCTCAGTACCACAGAAAGTGCTCCCTCAATACCTCAGAAAGTGCTTCCTCATTACCTCAGAAAGTGCTCCCTCAGTACCTCAGAAAGTGCTCCCTCAGTACCTCAGAAAGTGCTTCCTCAATACCTCCGAAAGTGCTTCCTCAATACATCAGAAAGTGCATCCTCAGTACCTCAGATAGTGTTCCCTCTATACCTCAGAAAGTGCTCCCTCAATACCTCAGAAAGTGTTTCCTCAATACCTCAGAAAGTGCTCCATTAATACCTCAGAAAGTGCTTCCTCAATACCTCAGATAGTGCTCCTCAATAACTCAGAAAGTGCTTCCGCAATACCTCAGAAAGTGCTCCCTCACTACCTCAGATAGTTCTCCCTCAGTACCTCAGATAGTGCTCCCTCAATAACTCAGAAAGTGCTCCCTCAGTACCTCAGATACTTCTCCCTCAATACCACAGAAAGTGCTCCCTCAGTACCTCAGATAGTTCTCCATCAGGAGCTCAGAAAGTGCTTCCTCAATACCTCAGAAAGTGCTTTCTCAATACCTCAGAAAGTGCTCCCTCAGTACCTCAGACAGTGCTCACTCAAGACCTCAGAAAGTGCTCCCTCAGTACTTCAGAGTGTGTTCCATCAGTACCTCAGAAAGTACTACCTCAATACCTCAGAAAGTGCTCCATCAATACCTCAGATAGTTCTCCCTCAGTACCTCAGATAGTTCTCCCTCAGTACGTCAGAACTTGCTCCCTCAAGTAACTCAGATACTGCTCCCTCAATACCTCAGAAAGTGCTCCCTCAGTACCTCAGAAAGTGCTTCCTTAATACCTCAGAAAGTGCTTCCTCAATACCTCAGATAGTGCTCCCTCAATACCTCAGAAAGTCCTTCCTCAATACCTCAGAAAGTGCTTTCTCAATACCTCAGAAAGTGCTTTCTCAATCCCTCAGAAAGTGCTCACTCAATACCTCAGAAAGTGCTTCCTCAATACCTCAGATAGTGGTCCCTGAATACCTCAGATAGTTCTCCCTTAATACGTCAGAAAGTGGTCCCTCGGTACCTCAGATAGTTTCCCCTCAGTACCTCAGAAAGTGCTCCCTCAGTACCTCAGATAGTGCTTCCTCAGTACCTCAGAAGGTGCTCCCTCAATACCTCAGGTAGTTGTCCCTCAATACCTCGAAAGTGCTCCCCCAATACCTCAGAGAGTGTTCCATCAGTACCTCAGAAAGTAATACCTCAATACCTCAGAAAGTGCTCCATCAATACCTCAGATTGTCCTCCCACAGTACCTCAGATAGTGCTCCATCAGTGCCTTTGATAGTGCTTCCTCAGTACGTCAGATGGTGCTCCCTCAATACCTCAGAAAGTGTCCCCTAAGTTCTACAGAAAGTGCTACCTCAATACCACAGAAAGTGCTCCATCAATACCTCAGAGAGTGCTCCCTCAAAACCTCTAAAAGTGCTCGCTCAATACCTCAGATAGTTCTCCCTCAATACCTCAGATAGTGCTCCTCAATACCTCAGATAGTTCTCCCTCAATACCTCAGATAGTGCACCCTCAATACCTCAGATAGTTCTCCCTCAATACCTCTGAAAGTGCTCCCTCAATACCTCAGATAGTTCTCCCTCAATGCCTCAGATAGTGCTCCCACAATACCTCAGATAATTCTCCCTCAATACCTCAGATAGTGCTCCCGCAGTACCTCAGAAAGTGCTCCCTCAATACCTCAGAAAGTGCTCCCTCATTACCTCAGATAGTACTCACTCAGAACCTCATCTAGTGCTTCCTCAGTACCTCAGAAAGTGCTCCCTCAATACCTCAGAAACTGCTCCCTCAGTACCTCAGATAAATCTCCCTCAGTACCTCAGATAGTTCTCACTCAGTTCCTCAGGAAGTGCTCCCTGAATACCTCAGAACGTGCTCCCTCAGTACCTCAGATATTGCTCCCTTAATGCCTCAGATTGTGCTCCCTTAATACCTCAGAAAGTGATCCCTCAGTACCTCAGATAGTTCTCCCTCAGTACCTCTGATAGTTCTCCCTCAGTACCTCAGAGTGTGCTTCCTCAATACCTCAGAACTTGTACCCTCAGTACCTCAGATAGTGCGCCCTCAATACCTCAGAAAGTGCTCCATCAGTACCTCAGAAAGTGCTTCCTCAATACCTCAGAAAGTGCTCCATCAATACCACAGATAGTTCTCCCTCAGTACCTCAGAGAGTGCTTCATAAATACCTCAGAAAGTGTTCTCTCAGTACCCCAGAATGTGCTCCCTCAATACCTCAGAAAGTGCTTCCTCGATACCTCAGAAAGTGCTCCCTCAGTACCTCAGAAAGTGCTTCCTCAATACCTCAGAAAGTGCTTCCTCTGTACCTCAGAAAGTGCTCTCTCAGTACCTCAGATAGTGCTCCCTCAATACCTCAGAAAGTGCGGCCTCAATATGTCAGAAAGTGCTCCATCAGTACCTCAGAAAGTGCTCCCTCAATACCTCTGATAGTGCTTCCTCTGTACCTCAGAAAGTGCTCCCTCAGTACCTCAGATAGTGCTCCCTCAATACCTCAGAAAGCGCTCCATCATTACCTCAGATAGTTCGCCCACAGTACCTCAGAAAGTGCTCCCTCAATACCTCTGATAGTGCTTCCTCTGTACCTCAGATAGTTCTCACTCAGGACCTCAGAAAGTGCTTCCTCAATACCTAAGAAAGTGCTCTCTTCATACTTCAGAAAGTTGTCCCTCAGTACCTCAGATAGTTCTCCCTCAGTACCTCAGATAGTACTCGCTCAGAACCTCAGATAGTGCTTCCTCAGTACGTCAGAAAGTGCTCCCTCAATACCTCAGAAACTGCTCCCTCAGTACCTCAGATAGTTCTCCCTCAATGCCTCAGAGAGTGCTCCTCAATACCTCAGATAGTTCTCCCTCAATACCTCAGATAGTGCACCCTCAATACCTCAGATAGTTCTCCCTCAATACCTCTGAAAGTGCTCCCTCAATACCTCAGATAGTTCTCCCTCAATGCCTCAGATAGTGCTCCCACAATACCTCAGATAATTCTCCCTCAATACCTCAGATAGTGCTCCCGCAGTACCTCAGAAAGTGCTCCCTCAATACCTCAGATAGTACTCACTCAGAACCTCATCTAGTGCTTCCTCAGTACCTCAGAAAGTGCTCCCTCAATACCTCAGAAACTGCTCCCTCAGTACCTCAGATAAATCTCCCTCAGTACCTCAGATAGTTCTCACTCAGTTCCTCAGAAAGTGCTCCCTGAATACCTCAGAACGTGCTCCCTCAGTACCTCAGATATTGCTCCCTTAATGCCTCAGATTGTGCTCCCTTAATACCTCAGAAAGTGATCCCTCAGTACCTCAGATAGTTCTCCCTCAGTACCTCTGATAGTTCTCCCTCAGTACCTCAGAGTGTGCTTCCTCAATACCTCAGAACTTGTACCCTCAGTACCTCAGATAGTGCGCCCTCAATACCTCAGAAAGTGCTCCCTCAGTACCTCAGAAAGTGCTTCCTCAATACCTCAGAAAGTGCTCCCTCAATACCTCAGATAGTTCTCACTCAATGCCTCAGATAGTGCTCCCACAATACCTCAGATAATTCTCCCTCAATACCTCAGATAGTGCTCCCGCAGTACCTCAGAAAGTGCTCCCTCAATACCTCAGAAAGTGCTCCCTCATTACCTCAGATAGTACTCACTCAGAACCTCATCTAGTGCTTCCTCAGTACCTCAGAAAGTGCTCCCTCAATACCTCAGAAACTGCTCCCTCAGTACCTCAGATAACTCTCCCTCAGTACCTCAGATAGTTCTCACTCAGTTCCTCAGAAAGTGCTCCCTGAATACCTCAGAACGTGCTCCCTCAGTACATCAGATATTGCTCCCTTAATGCCTCAGATTGTGCTCCCTTAATACCTCAGAAAGTGATCCCTCAGTACCTCAGATAGTGCGCCCTCAATACCTCAGAAAGTGCTCCCTCAGTACCTCAGAAAGTGCTTCCTCAATACCTCAGAAAGTGCTCCATCAATACCACAGATAGTTCTCCCTCAGTACCTCAGAGAGTGCTTCATAAATACCTCAGAAAGTGTTCTCTCAGTACCTCAGAATGTGCTCCCTCAATACATCAGAAAGTGCTTCCTCGATACCTCAGAAAGTGCTCCCTCAGTACCTCAGAAAGTGCTTCCTCAATACCTCAGAAAGTGCTTCCTCTGTACCTCAGAAAGTGCTCTCTCAGTACCTCAGATAGTGCTCCCTCAATACCTCAGAAAGTGCGGCCTCAATATGTCAGAAAGTGCTCCCTCAGTACCTCAGAAAGTGCTCCCTCAATACCTCTGATAGTGCTTCCTATGTACCTCAGAAAGTGCTCCCTCAGTACCTCAGATAGTGCTCCCTCAATACCTCAGAAAGCGCTCCATCATTACCTCAGATAGTTCTCCCACAGTACCTCAGAAAGTGCTCCCTCAATACCTCTGATAGTGCTTGCTCTGTACCTCAGATAGTTCTCACTCAGGACCTCAGAAAGTGCTTCCTCAATACCTAAGAAAGTGCTCTCTTCATACTTCAGAAAGTGGTCCCTCAGTACCTCAGATAGTTCTACCTCAGTACCTCAGATAGTACTCGCTCAGAACCTCAGATAGTGCTTCCTCAGTACGTCAGAAAGTGCTCCCTCAATACCTCAGAAACTGCTCCCTCAGTACCTCAGATAGTTCTCCCTCAATGCCTCAGATAGTGCTCCTCAATACCTCAGATAGTTCTCCCTCAATACCTCAGATAGTGCACCCTCAATACCTCAGATAGTTCTCCCTCAATACCTCTGAAAGTGCTCCCTCAATACCTCAGATAGTTCTCCCTCAATGCCTCAGATAGTGCTCCCACAATACCTCAGATAATTCTCCCTCAATACCTCAGATAGTGCTCCCGCAGTACCTCAGAAAGTGCTCCATCAGTACCTCAGATAATTCTCCCTCAGTAGCTCAGAGAGTGCTTCCTCAATACCTCAGAAAGTGCTCCCTCAGTACTTCAGAAAGTGCTCCCTCAATACCTCAGAATGTTCTCACTCAGTACCTCAGATAGTTCTCCCTCAGTACCTCAGCGAGTGCTTCCTCAATACCTCAGAACTTGTTCCCTCAGTACCTCAGATAGTGCTCCCTCAATACCTCAGAAAGTGCTCCATCAATACCACAGATAATTCTCCCTCAGTAGCTCAGAGAGTGCTTCCTCAATACCTCAGAAAGTGCTCCCTCAGTACTTCAGAAAGTGCTCCCTCAATACCTCAGAAAGTGCTCCCTCAGTACCTCAGAAAGTGCTCCCTCAATACCTCAGAAAGTGCTTCCTCAATACCTCAGAAAGTGCTCCCTCAGTACCTCAGAAAGTGCTTCCTCAATACCTCAGAAAGTGCTTCCTCAATACCTCAGAAAGTGCTTCCTCAATACCTCAGAAAGTGCTTCCTCAGTACCTCAGATAGTGCTCCCTCTATACCTCAGCAAGTGTTCCCTCAATACCTCAGAAAGTGCTTCCTCAATACCTCAGATAGTGCTCCCTCAATGCCTCAGAAAGTGCTTTCTCTGTACCTCAGAATGTGCTCCCTCAGTACCTCAGATAGTTCTCCCTCAGTAGCTCAGAGAGTGCTTCCTCAATACCTCAGAAAGTGCTCCATCAGTTACTCAGAAAGTGCTCCCTTAATACCTCAGAAAGTGCTCCATCAGTACCTCAGACAGTTCTCCCTCAGTACCTCAGATAGTTCTCCCTCAGTACCTCAGCGAGTGCTTCCTCAATACCTCAGAACTTGTTCCCTCAGTACCTCAGATAGTGCTCCCTCAATACCTCAGAAAGTGCTTCCTCAGTAACTCAGAAAGTGCTCCCTCAATGCCTCAGAAAGTGCTTCCTCAATACCTCAGAAAGTGCTCCCTCAATACCTCAGAAAGTGCTTCCACAGTACTTCAGATAGTGCTCCCTCAATACCTCAGATAATTCTCCCTCAATACCTCAGATAGTGCACCCTCAGTACCTCAGATAGTGCCCCCTCAATACCTCAGAAAGTGCTTCCTCAATACCTCAGAAAGTGCTTCCTCAATAACTCAGATAGTTCTCCCTCAGTACCTCAGAGTGTGCTTCCTCAATACCTCAGAACTTGCTCCCTCAGTACCTCAGATAGTGCTCCCTCAATACGTCAGAAAGTGCTCCCTCAGTACTTCTGAAATTGCTTCCTCAATACCTCAGAAAGTGCTTCCACAATACCACAGAAAGTGCTTCCTCAATACCTCAGAAAGTGCTCCCTCAGTACCTCAGACATTGCTCCCTCAATGCCTCAGATAGTGCTCCCTTAATACCTCAGAAAGTGCTCCCTCAATACCTCATAAAGTGCTTCCTCATTACATCAGATTGTGTTCCCTCAATACCTCAGAAAGTGCTTCCTCAATACCTCAGATAGTTCTCCCTCAGTACCTCAGAGTGTGCTTCCTCAATACCTCAGAACTTGCTCCCTCAGTACCTCAGATAGTGCTCCCTCAATACCTCAGAAAGTGCTCCCTCAGTACCTCTGAAATTGCTTCCTCAATACCTCAGAAATTGCTTCCTCAATACCTCAGATAGGGCTCCCTCAATACCTCAGAAAGTGCTTCCACAATACCACAGATAGTTCTCCCTCAGTACCTCATAGTGTGCTTCCTCAATTCCTCAGAACTTGCTCCCTCAGTACCTCAGATAATGCCCCCTCAATACCTCAGAAAGTGCTCCCTCAGTACCTCTGAAATTGCTTCCTCAATACCTCAGAAAGTGCTTCCTCAATACCTCAGATAGGGCTCCCTCAATACCTCAGAAAGTGCTTCCACAACACCACAGAAAATGCTTCCTCAATACCTCAGAAAGTGGTCCCTCAGTACCTCAGATAGTGCTCCCTCAATACCTCAGAAAGAGCTCCCTCAATACGTCAGAAGTGCTTCCTCAATAGCTCAGATAGTGGTCCCTCAATACCTCAGAAAGTGCTCCCTCAATACCTCCGAAAGTGCTTCCTCAATACCTCAGATAGTTCTCCATCAGTACCTCTGATAGTGCTTCCTCAGTACGTCAGATACTGCTCCCTCAATGCATCAGAAAGTGTCCCCTCAGTACTTCAGAAAGTGCGACCTCAATACCACAGAAAGTGCTCCATCAATACTTCAGAGAGTGCTTCCTCAATACCTAAGATAGTTCTCCTTCAATACCTCAAATAGTTCTCCCTCAAAACCTCTGAAAGTGCTCGCTCAATTCCTAGGATAGTTCTCCCTCAATGCCTCAGATAGTGCTCCCACAATACCTCAGATAGTTCTCCCTCAATACCTCAGATAGTGCTCCCGCAGTACCTCAGAAAGTGCTCCCTCAATACCTCAGAAAGTGCTCCCTCAGTACCTCAGATAGTACTCACTCAGAGCCTCATCTAGTGCTTCCTCAGTACGTCAGAAAGTGCTCCCTCAATACCTCAGAAACTGCACCCTCAGTACCTCAGAGTGTTCTCCCTCAGTACCTCAGATAGTTCTCACTCAGTAACTCAGAAAGTGCTCCCGAAATGCCTCAGAAAGTGCTCCCTCAGTACCTCAGATATTGCTCCCTCAATGCCTCAGATAGTGCTCCCTTAATGCCTCAGAAAGTGTTCCTCAGTATCTCAGATAGTGCACCCTCAATACCTCAGAAAGTGCTCCCTCTGTACCTCAGAAAGTGCTTCCTCAATACCTCAGAAATTGCTCCATCAATACCACAGATAGTTCTCCCTCAGTATCTCAGAGAGTGCTTCCTCAATACCAGAGAACGTGCTCCCTCAGTACTTCAGATAGTGCTCCCTCAATACCTCTGAAAGTGCTCCCTCAGTACCTCAGAAAGTGCTCCCTCAATACCTCAGAAAGTGCTTCCTCATTACCTCAGAAAGTGCTCCCTCAGTACCTCAGAAAGTGCTCCCTCAGTACCTCAGAAAGTGCTTCCTCAATACCTCCGAAAGTGCTTCCTCAATACATCAGAAAGTGCATCCTCAGAACCTCAGATAGTGTTCCCTCTATACCTCAGAAAGTGCTCCCTCAATACCTCAGAAAGTGTTTCCTCAGTACCTCAGAAAGTGCTCCATTAATACCTCAGAAAGTGCTTCCTCAATACCTCAGATAGTGCTCCTCAATAACTCAGAAAGTGCTTCCTCAATACCTCAGAAAGTGCTCCCTCACTACCTCAGATAGTTCTCCCTCAGTATCTCAGATAGTGCTCCCTCAATAACACAGAAAGTGCTCCCTCAGTACCTCAGATACTTCTCCCTCAATACCACAGAAAGTGCTCCCTCAGTACCTCAGATAGTTCTCCATCAGTGGCTCAGAAAGTGCTTCCTCAATACCTCAGATAGTGCTCCCTCAATACCTCAGAAAGACTTTCCTCAATACCTCAGAAAGTGCTTTCTCAATACCTCAGTAAGTGCTCCCTCAGTACCTCAGACAGTGCTCACTCAAGACCTCAGAAAGTGCTCCCTCAGTACTTCAGAGTGTGTTCCATCAGTACCTCAGAAAGTACTACCTCAATACCTCAGAAAGTGCTCCATCAATACCTCAGATAGTTCTCCCTCAGTACCTCAGATAGTTCTCCCTCAGTACGTCAGAACTTGCTCCCTCAAGTAACTCAGATACTGCTCCCTCAATACCTCAGAAAGTGCTCCCTCAGTACCTCAGAGAGTGCTTCCTCAATACCACAGAAAGTGCTCCCTCAGTACTTCAGATAGTGCTCCCTCAATACCTCTGAAAGTGCTCCCTCAGTACCACAGAAAGTGCTCCCTCAATACCTCAGAAAGTGCTTCCTCATTACCTCAGAAAGTGCTCCCTCAGTACCTCAGAAAGTGCTCCCTCAGTACCTCAGAAAGTGCTTCCTCAATACCTCCGAAAGTGCTTCCTCAATACATCAGAAAGTGCATCCTCAGTACCTCAGATAGTGTTCCCTCTATACCTCAGAAAGTGCTCCCTCAATACCTCAGAAAGTTTTTCCTCAATACCTCAGAAAGTGCTCCATTAATACCTCAGAAAGTGCTTCCTCAATACCTCAGATAGTGCTCCTCAATAACTCAGAAAGTGCTTCCGCAATACCTCAGAAAGTGCTCCCTCACTACCTCAGATAGTTCTCCCTCAGTACCTCAGATAGTGCTCCCTCAATAACTCAGAAAGTGCTCCCTCAGTACCTCAGATACTTCTCCCTCAATACCACAGAAAGTGATCCCTCAGTACCTCAGATACTTCTCCCTCAATACCACAGAAAGTGCTTCCTCAATACCTCAGATAGTGCTCACTCAATACCTCAGAAAGTCCTTCTTCAATACCTCAGAAAGTGTTTTCTCAATACCTCAGAAAGTGCTCCCTCAGTGCCTCAGACAGTGCTCACTCAAGACCTCAGAAAGTGCTCCCTCAGTACTTCAGAGTGTGTTCCATCAGTACCTCAGAAAGTACTACCTTAATACCTCAGAAAGTGCTCCATCAATACCTCAGATAGTTCTCCCTCAGTACCTCAGATAGTTCTCCCTCAGTACGTCAGAACTTGCTCCCTCAAGTAACTCAGATACTGCTCCCTCAATACCTCAGAAAGTGCTCCCTCAGTACCTCAGAAAGTGCTTCCTTAATACCTCAGAAAGTGCTTCCTCAATACCTCAGATAGTGCTCCCTCAATACCTCAGAAAGTCCTTCCTCAATACCTCAGAAAGTGCTTTCTCAATACCTCAGAAAGTGCTTTCTCAATCCCTCAGAAAGTGCTCACTCAATACCTCAGAAAGTGCTTCCTCAATACCTCAGATAGTGGTCCCTGAATACCTCAGATAGTTCTCCCTCAATACGTCAGAAAGTGGTCCCTCGGTACCTCAGATAGTTTCCCCTCAGTACCTCAGAAAGTGCTCCCTCAGTACCTCAGATAGTGCTTCCTCAGTACCTCAGAAGGTGCTCCCTCAATACCTCAGGTAGTTCTCCCTCAATACCTCGAAAGTGCTCCCCCAATACCTCAGAGAGTGTTCCATCAGTACCTCAGAAAGTAATACCTCAATACCTCAGAAAGTGCTCCATCAATACCTCAGATTGTCCTCCCACTGTACCTCAGATAGTGCTCCATCAGTGCCTTTGATAGTGCTTCCTCAGTACGTCAGATGGTGCTCCCTCAATACCTCAGAAAGTGTCCCATAAGTTCCACAGAAAGTGCTACCTCAATACCACAGAAAGTGCTCCATCAATACCTCAGAGAGTGCTCCCTCAAAACCTCTAAAAGTGCTTGCTCAATACCTCAGATAGTTCTCCCTCAATACCTCAGATAGTGCTCCTCAATACCTCAGATAGTTCTCCCTCAATACCTCAGATAGTGCACCCTCAATACCTCAGATAGTTCTCCCTCAATACCTCTGAAAGTGCTCCCTCAATACCTCAGATAGTTCTCCCTCAATGCCTCAGATAGTGCTCCCACAATACCTCAGATAATTCTCCCTCAATACCTCAGATAGTGCTCCCGCAGTACCTCAGAAAGTGCTCCCTCAATGCCTCAGAAAGTGCTCCCTCATTACCTCAGATAGTACTCACTCAGAACCTCATCTAGTGCTTCCTCAGTACCTCAGAAAGTGCTCCCCCAATACCTCAGAAACTGCTCCCTCAGTACCTCAGATAACTCTCCCTCAGTACCTCAGATAGTTCTCACACAGTTCCTCAGAAAGTGCTCCCTGAATACCTCAGAACGTGCTCCCTCAGTACCTCAGATATTGCTCCCTTAATGCCTCAGATTGTGCTCCCTTAATACCTCAGAAAGTGATCCCTCAGTACCTCAGATAGTTCTCCCTCAGTACCTCTGATAGTTCTCCCTCAGTACCTCAGAGTGTGCTTCCTCAATACCTCAGAACTTGTACCCTCAGTACCTCAGATAGTGCGCCCTCAATACCTCAGAAAGTGCTCCCTCAGTACCTCAGAAAGTGCTTCCTCAATACCTCAGAAAGTGCTCCATCAATACCACAGATAGTTCTCCCTCAGTACCTCAGAGAGTGCTTCATAAATACCTCAGAAAGTGTTCTCTCAGTACCTCAGAATGTGCTCCCTCAATACCTCAGAAAGTGCTTCCTCGATACCTCAGAAAGTGCTCCCTCAGTACCTCAGAAAGTGCTTCCTCAATACCTCAGAAAGTGCTTCCTCTGTACCTCAGAAAGTGCTCTCTCAGTACCTCAGATAGTGCTCCCTCAATACCTCAGAAAGTGCGGCCTCAATATGTCAGAAAGTGCTCCCTCAGTACCTCAGAAAGTGCTCCCTCAATACCTCTGATAGTGCTTCCTCTGTACCTCAGAAAGTGCTCCCTCAGTACCTCAGATAGTGCTCCATCATTACCTCAGATAGTTCTCCCACAGTACCTCAGAAAGTGCTCCCTCAATACCTCTGATAGTGCTTCCTCTGTACCTCAGTTAGTTCTCACTCAGGACCTCAGAAAGTGCTTCCTCAATACCGAAGAAAGTGCTCTCTTCATACTTCAGAAAGTGGTCCCTCAGTACCTCAGATAGTTCTACCTCAGTACCTCAGATAGTACTCGCTCAGAACCTCAGATAGTGCTTCCTCAGTACGTCAGAAAGTGCTCCCTCAATACCTCAGAAACTGCTCCCTCAGTACCTCAGATAGTTCTCCCTCAATGCCTCAGATAGTGCTCCTCAATACCTCAGATAGTTCTCCCTCAATACCTCAGATAGTGCACCCTCAATACCTCAGATAGTTCTCCCTCAATACCTCTGAAAGTGCTCCCTCAATACCTCAGATAGTTCTCCCTCAATGCCTCAGATAGTGCTCCCACAATACCTCAGATAATTCTCCCTCAATACCTCAGATAGTGCTCCCGCAGTACCTCAGAAAGTGCTCCATCAGTACCTCAGATAATTCTCCCTCAGTAGCTCAGAGAGTGCTTCCTCAATACCTCAGAAAGTGCTCCCTCAGTACTTCAGAAAGTGCTCCCTCAATACCTCAGAAAGTTCTCCCTCAGTACCTCAGATAGTTCTCCCTCAGTACCTCAGCGAGTGCTTCCTCAATACCTCAGAACTTGTTCCCTCAGTACCTCAGATAGTGCTCCCTCAATACCTCAGAAAGTGCTCCATCAATACCACAGATAATTCTCCCTCAGTAGCTCAGAGAGTGCTTCCTCAATACCTCAGAAAGTGCTCACTCAGTACTTCAGAAAGTGCTCCCTCAGTACCTCAGAAGGTGCTCCCTCAATACCTCAGAAAGTGCTTCCTCAATACCTCAGAAAGTGCTCCCTCAGTACCTCAGAAAGTGCTTCCTCAATACCTCAGAAAGTGCTTCCTCAATACCTCAGAAAGTGCTTCCTCAATACCTCAGAAAGTGCTTCCTCAGTACCTCAGATAGTGCTCCCTCTATACCTCAGCAAGTGCTCCCTCAATACCTCAGAAAGTGCTTCCTCAATACCTCAGATAGTGCTCCCTCAATGCCTCAGAAAGTGCTTTCTCTGTACCTCAGAATGTGCTTCCTCAGTACCTCAGATAGTTCTCCCTCAGTACCTCAGCGAGTGCTTCCTCAATACCTCAGAACTTGTTCCCTCAGTACCCAGATAGTGCTCCCTCAATACCTCAGAAAGTGCTCCATCAATACCACAGATAGTTCTCCCTCAGTAGCTCAGAGAGTGCTTCCTCAATACCTCAGAAAGTGCTCCATCAGTTACTCAGAAAGTGCTCCCTTAATACCTCAGAAAGTGCTCCATCAGTACCTCAGACAGTTCTCCCTCAGTACCTCAGATAGTTCTCCCTCAGTACCTCAGCGAGTGCTTCCTCAATACCTCAGAACTTGTTCCCTCAGTACCTCAGATAGTGCTCCCTCAATACCTCAGAAAGTGCTTCCTCAGTACCTCAGAAAGTGCTCCCTCAATACCTCAGAAAGTGCTTCCTCAATACCTCAGAAAGTGCTCCCTCAATACCTCAGAAAGTGCTTCCACAGTACCTCAGAAAGTGCTCCCTCAATACCTCAGAAAGTGGTTCCTCAATACCTCAGAAAGTGCTTCCTCAATACCTCAGAAAGTGCTCCCTCAGTACCTCAGATAGTGCTCCCTCTATAACTCAGAAAGTGCTCCCTCAATACCTCAGAACGTGCTCCCTCAGTACCTCAGAAAGTGCTCCCTCAATACCTCCGAAAGTGCTTCCTCAGTACCTCAGAAAGTGCTCCCTCAATACCTCAGAAAGTGCTTCCTCAATACCTCAGAAAGTGCTTCCTCAATACCTCAGAAAGTGTTCCCTCATTACCTCAGATAGTTCTCCCTCAGCACCTCAGATAGTTCTCCCTCAGTAACTCAGCGAGTGCTTCCTCAATACCTCAGAACTTGTTCCCTCAGTACCTCAGATAGTGCTACCTCAATACCTCAGAAACTGCTCCCTCAGTTACTCAGAAAGTGCTCCCTCAATACCTCAGATAGTGCTCCCTCAATACCTCAGAACTTGCACCCTCAGTACCTCAGATAGTTCTCCCTCAGTACCTCAGAAAGTGCTTCCTCAATACCTCAGAAAGTGCTCACTCAATACCTCAGAAAGTGCTCCCTCAGTACCTCAGTTAGTTCTCCCTCAGTACATCAGATAGTACTCGCTCAGGACCTCAGATAGTGCTTCCTCAGTACGTCAGAAAGTGCTCCCTCAATACCTCCGAAAGTTCTCCCTCAGTACCTCAGATAGTTCTCCATCAGTACCTCAGAAAGTGCTCCCTCAGTACCTCAGATAGTGCTCCCTCAATGCCTCAGATAGTGCTCCCTCAATACCGCAGATAGTGCTACCTCAGTACCTCAGATAGTTTTCCGTCAGTACCACAGCAAGTGCTTCCTCAATACCTCAGATACTTCTCCCTCAATACCTCAGATAGTTCTCCCTCAGTACCTCAGATACTTCTCCCTCAGTACTTCAAAAAGTGCTCATTCCATACCTCAGAAAGTGTTTCCTCAATACCTCAGAAAGTGCACCCTCAGTGCCTCAGATAGTGCTCGCTCAATACCTCAGAACGTGCTCCCTCAATACCTCATAAAGTGCTTCCTCAATAGATTAGATTGTGTTGCCTCAATACCTCAGAATGTGCTTCCTCAATACCCCAGAAAGTGCTCCCTCATTACCTCAGATAGCGCTCCCTCAATACCCCAGAAAGTGCTCCCTCATTACCTCAGATAGCGCTCCCTCAATACCTCAGAAAGTGCTCCATCAATACCTCAGATAATTCTCCCTCAGTACCTCAGCGTGTGCTTCCTCAATACCTCAGAAAGTGCTTCCTCAATACCTCAGAAAGTGCAAACTCAATACCTCTAAAAGTGATCCGTCAGTACCTCAGAAAGTGCTCCCTCAATACCTCAGATAATGCTCCCTCAATACCTTAGAAAGTGCTCTCTCAATACCTCAGATAGTTCTCCCACAATGACTCAGATAGTGCTCCCTCAGTACCTCAGATAGTTCTCCCTCAATACCTCTGAAAGTGCTTTCTCATTACCTCAGATAGTGCTCCCACAGTACCTCAGATAGTACTCCCTCAGTACCACAGAATGTGCTTCCTCAATACCTCAGAAAGTGCTTCATCAATACCTCAGATAGTTCACCCTCAGTACCTCAGATACTTCTCCCTCAGTACCTCAGAAAGTGCTCCCTCAATACCACAGAAAGTGCTTCCTATATACCTCAGAAAGTGTACCCTCAGTACCTCAGAAAGTGCTTCCTCAACACCTTAGAATGTGCTCCCTCAATACTTCAGAAAGTGGTCCCACAGTGCCTCAGATAGTTCTCCCTCAGTACTTCAGATAGTACTCGCTCAGAACCTCAGATAGTGCATCCTCAGTACCTCCGAAAGTTCTCCCTCAGTACCTCAGATAGTTCTCCATCAGTACCTCAGAAAGTGCTCCCTCAGGTCCTCAGATAGTGCTCCCTCAATGCCTCAGATAGTGCTCCCTCAATACCGCAGATAGTGCTACCTCAGTACCTCAGATAGTTTTCCCTCAGTACCACAGAATGTGCTTCCTCAATACCTCAGAAAGTGCTCCATCAATACCTCAGATAGTTCACCCTCAGTACCTCAGATACTTCTCCCTCAGTACCTCAGAAAGTGCTCCCTCAATACCACAGAAAGTGCTTGCTATATACCTCAGAAAGTGTACCCTCAGTACCTCAGAAAGTGCTTCCTCAACACCTTAGAAAGTGCTCCCTCATTACCTCAGATAGTGCTCCCTCAGTACCTCAGAAATTGCTCCATCAATACCTCAGAAAGTGCTTCCTCAATACCTCAGAAAGTGCTTCCTCAATACCTCAGATAGTGCTCCCTCAATACCTCAGATAGTGCTCCCTCAGTACGTCAGAAATTGCTCCATTAATACCTCAGAAAGTGCTTCCTCAATACCTCAGAAAGTGCTTCCTCAATACCTCAGATAGTGTTCCCTCAATACCTCAGATAGTGCGCCCTCAGAACCTCAGAAATTGCTCCATCAATACCTCAGAAAGTGCTTCCTCAATACCTCAGAAAGTGCTTCCTCAGTACCTCAGAAAGTGCTTCCTGAACACCTCAGAAAGTGCTCCCTCAGTACCTCAGATAGTGCGCCCTCAGTACCTCAGAAATTGCTCCATCAATACCTCAGAAAGTGCTTCCTCAGTATCTCAGAAAGTGCTTCCTCAATACCTCAGAAAGTGCGACCTCAATACCTCAGAAAGTGATCCCTCAGTACCTCAGAAAGTGCTCCCTCAATACCTCAAATAATGCTCCCTCAATACCTCAGAAAGTGCTCGCTCAATACCTCAGATAGTTCTCCCACAATGCCTCAGATAGTGCTCCCTCAATACCTCAGATAGTGCTCCCTCAATACCTCAGATAGTTCTCCCTCCATACCTCTGAAAGTGCTTTCTCAATACCTCAGATAGAGCTCCCACAGGACCTCAGATAGAACTCCCTCAATACCTCTGAAAGTGCTCCCTCAGTGCCTCAGATAGTGCTCAATGCCTCAGATAGTGCTCCCTCAATACCTCAGAAAGTGCTCCCTCAGTACCTCAGATTGTTTTCCCACAGTACCTCAGATAATTCTCCCTCAGTACCTCAGAAAGTGCTCCCTCAATACCTCAGAATGTGCTCCATCAATACCTCAGATCGTTCTCCCTCAATACCTCAGAGAGTGTTTCCTCAATACCTCAGAAAGTGCTTCATCAATACCTCTGAAAGTGCTCCCTCAATACCTCAGAAAGTACTCCCTCAATACTCAGAAAGTGCTTCCTCAATACCTCAGATAGTGTTCCCTCAATACCTCAGAATGTGCTCCCTCAATACCGCAAAAAGTGCTCCCTAAGTACCTCAGATAATTCTCCCTCAGTACCTCAGAACGTGCTTCCTCAATACCTCAGAAAGTGCTTCCTCAATACCTCAGAAAGTGCTCCCTCAGTACCTCAGATATTTCTCCCTCAGTACGTCAGGTAGTGCTCCCTCATTACCTCAGAAAGTGCTCACTCAGTACCTCAGATAGTTCTCTCTCAGTTCCTCAGATAGTACTCCCTCAGTACCTCAGATCGTGCTCCCTCAGTACCTAAGATAGTTCTCCCTCAGGACCTCAGAAAGTGCTTCCTCAATACTTCAGAAAAATGGTCCCTCAGTACCTCAGATAGTTCTCTCTCAGTACCACAGATAGTGCTCCCTCAGTACCTCAGATAGTGCTTCCTCAGTACCTCAGAAAGTGCTCCCTCAATACCTCAGAAAGTGCTCCCTCAGTACCTCAGATCGTGCTCTATCAATACCTCAGATAGTGCTCCCTCAATAACTCTGAAAATGCTCCCGAAATACCCAAGATAGTTCTCCCTCAATAACTCAGATAGTGCTCCCTCAATACCTCAGATAGTGCTCTATCAATACCTCAGATAGTGCTCCCTCAATACCTCTGAAATTGCTCCCTCAATACCTCAGATATTTCTCCCTCAATACCTCAGATTGTGCTCCATCAATTCCTCAGATGCTTCTGCCTCAATACCTCTGAAAGTGCTCACGCAGTACCTCAAAAAGTGCTCCCTCAATACCTCATAAAGTACTCCCTCAGTACCTCAGATAGTTCTCCCTCAGTACCTCAGATAGTTCTCCCTCAGTACCTCAGAAAGTTCTCCCTCAGTACCTCAGATAGTGCTCCCTCAGTACCTCAGCAATTGCTCCCTCAGTACCTCAGATAGTGCTCCCAAAATGCCTCAGATAGTGCTCGCTCAATACCTCATAAAGTGCTCCCTCAGTACCTCAGATAGTGCTCCCTCAATACTCAGAAAGTGCTCCCTCAATACCTCAGAAATTGCTCCCTCAGTACCTCAGATAGTTCTCCCTCAGTACCACTGATAATGCTTCCTCAATTCCTCATATCGTTCTCCCTCAAAACCTCAGAAAGTGCTCCCTTAATACCGAAGAAAGTGCTCCCTCAGTTCCTCAGAAAGTCCTCCCTCAATACCTCAGAAAGTGCTCCCTCAATAACTCAGAAAGTGCTCCCTCAATAACTCAGAAAGTGCTCCCTCAATACCGAAGAATTCATCACTTTGTTGTGTTTAACCCCCAAAGCCCCTCAGACAGTAGCTCCACAAAACATTCACATCCTCAACACTTCAGGGCTCAGCCCAGCTCCCCCCTCAGACTGTGTTCAAACCCCTTCAGACTGTAAGGACCCACATCCACCCCTGTCCAAGATTGGAGCCCAGGTCCCCAGAACATTACTTGTCTCTCTGGATTAAGTTTAGAATTCCTACAGTGTAGAAGCAAGCCATTCCGTCCTTTGGCTACACACTCTCTGTCTGAACAGCATCGCACCCAGACTCACATCCTCTGCTCTATCCCTGTAATGCTGCATTTCCCATGGCATCTTTGGGCGGTGGGAGGAAACTGGAGCTCCCGGAGGGAACCCGCACAGATACAGAGAGAATGTGTAAACTCCACACAGACAGTCACCGGGAGTTAGAATCAAACCACTGTGGCACCGTGCTGTCCTCTCTCCTTGGATGCCATCTCATCTAACCTTTTACTAAGCAGTCTCCCGTGTGAAACCTTCTCATCTGTCTCCTTGGTCATCCCTTCAAAAGCTCTATCAAGTTGGACACATTATTTCCACAAACAAAGCCAAGCTGACCATCCCTAATCAATTCTTGCTTTTCCAAATACATGTAAGTTGTCTCTCAGAATGCCCTCCAACAGCTTACCCACCACAGCCATCAGGCTCACAGCTCCATAGTACAATGGCTGTTCCTTGCAGCCTTACTTCAATAATGGCCCATCATTAATCACCCTCCAATCTTCAGGCACCTCACCCTTTGTCACTGATCGGACCATCTGACAAGGCCATCTACATCCTTCTGTAACCTAAGGCTATCCTCCTCAGTATTTATCACCCCACCAATCTTCATATCATTCATGACCCCACTGATTAACACTCCACCATTCAAATCTAAATCTTTTCTAACAACCACATCAGCAAGACCCCAGCAGTGAGACATGAACAGACAGAGATTTCTAACTGGGCCATCACTGTCTGCTTCCTGCCACTCAGCATTCTGCACCAAATTCCTTGGAT
Organism: Chiloscyllium plagiosum; assembly: GCF_037043375.1. Lineage (NCBI taxonomy): Eukaryota > Metazoa > Chordata > Chondrichthyes > Orectolobiformes > Hemiscylliidae > Chiloscyllium > Chiloscyllium plagiosum. The sequence goes on along the minus strand of NW_028270159.1, from coordinate 81,561,597 downwards.
CTTGAGTTTTTATGTTCACTATCAGTTTCCAGTATGGGTCCTGATAAAAGCCTGACTGACCTCCAAGCAGACGACAGGAAAGTATTGTCCTCATTTACACACCTGGAAACCTCCTTAAAAAGTGCAATCCTATTGGTCAGACCTGACCCCCCCCCCCCCCCCCCACCTAAACACAACCATTCTGACTGTTCTTCATGAACTCCAGTCCCTGTAAATGCTGATTAATTCTATCTCCCAAAATTGCTTCCAACAGACGTCCCACCCACGATATTAGCCTGACTGGCCTGGAGCTGCCTGGTATATCCCATGTTCCTACTTGAATAACAGGACCACATGGTCAGTCCGACGGCACCTCTCCTGTGGCCAGAGGGGATTTGAAAATGTTTGCAAGTGTCCCTGCGACTTCCTCCATCCCCTCATTCGGTAAACGGAGATACATTTCCACCGTCTTTGGAGATTTATTGGGCTGTAAGAAGGCCAGACCACTCAGAACCACCTCTCTCCCTATATATGCTAATACATTTAATTGTATCGCAGAGCATCTCCACGATTTCATACCGTCCCTGTCCCAATGAGCATTGACACAATGCATCCATTCACTGTAGCCTCTGGGTCCATGCACAAATTCTCACTGTGTTCCACAACCGACTCTTTCTCTCATTATCAATTCACCCTCAATGTCACTGTAAAGTCCTGTCAGATTTTTATTTCCTCTCTTAGCACTCCTCGCTCCCAGACAAATAGCCTGCAATACGATTTGGAGGAGTGTGGGATGTCATTCTGGATGTGGATTAGCATTGGGAAGCTCAGAAATAAGGAACACATGACTGTTCTGAGTGTGGGGCAGTGGGATTCATTTGGGATGAGCACACGGACGCTGAGGAATAAGCCTCAGCCTGTCGGCTGCAAAGGGACTTGGATATGATGCAGAGCTGGGCTGAGGAGTGGCAGATGGAGTTCTATCCTGCCAAGTGTGAGGTTGTCCATTTTGGAAAGACAAATAAGAATGCGGAATACAGGGTTAACGGTAGGGTTCTTAGTAAGGTGGAGGAACAGAGGGATCTTGGGGTCTATGTTCATAGATCTTTGAAAGTTGCCACTCGGGTGGATAGAGCTTGTAAGAAGGCCTATGGTGTATTAGTGTTCATTAGCAGAGGGATTGAATTCAAGAGTCGTGAAGTGATGTTACAGCTGTACAGGACTTTGGTTAGGCCACATTTGGAGTACTGTGTGCAGTTCTGGTCGCCTCACTTTAGGAAATATGTGGAAGCTTTGGAGAGGGTGCAGAGAAGATTTACCAGGATGTTGCCTGGAATGGAGAATAGGTCGTACGAGGATAGGTTGAGAGTGCTAGGCCTTTTCTAGTTGGAACGGCGAAGGATGAGGGGTGACTTGATAGAGGTTTATAAGATGATCAGAGGAATGGATAGAGTACACAGTCAGAAACTTTTTCCCCAGGTACAACAGAGTGTTACAAGGGGACATAAATTTAAGGTGAAGGGTGGAAGGTATAGGGGAGATGTCAGGGGTGGGTTCTTTACCCAGAGAGTAGTGGGGGCATGGAATGCGCTGCCTGTGGGAGTGGTAGAGTCAGAATCTTTGGTGACCTTTAAGCGGCAATTGGATAGGTACATGGATAGGTGCTTAAGCTAGGACAAATGTTCGGCACAACATCGTGGGCCGAAGGGCCTGTTCTGTGCTGTATTGTTCTATGTTCTATGTTCAATATCCTCTAACAGTGCAACGCTCCCTCAGTACTGACCCTCTGACAGTGCAGCGCTCCCTCAGTACTGACCCTCTGACAGTGCAGCGCTCCCTCAGTACTGACCCTCTGACAATGCAGCTCTCCCTCAGCACTGCTCCTTTGACCCTGCAGCACACTCTCAGAAATGACGCTCTGACACAACAGCTTTCCCTCAGTACTGACCCTCTAACTCTGCAGCACTCTCTTTGTCCTGACATTTCCACTGTGCAGCATTCCCTCAGTACTGACACTCATACAGTATGGCATCCCCTCAGTACTGACCCTCCGATAATGTGGCACTCCCTCAATACAGATGCTCTTACAGTGCAGCACTCCCTCGGTACTGACCCTCCGATAACGTGGCATTTTCTCAGTACCAACCCTCCGGCAGAGCAGAACTCCCTCAGTACTTTCAATCTGACAGTGCGGCACTGCCTCATTCCTGCACTTCTGATAGTCCAGCAATGCCTCAGTACTGACCCTTTGGCAGTGCAGCAATCCCTCAGTACTGACCCTCTTAAACAACACTCCCTCAGAACTAACACACTGACCGTGTAGCTCTCCCTCAGTCATGACCCTTTGAGTGTGCATCACTCTCTCAGTACTGACCCCCTGGCAATGCAGCAATCACTCAGTACAGACTGTCCGACAGACAGCATGGAACACCCTCAGTACTGACCCCTCACAGCGTGGGGATCCCTCACTACTCATCCCCTCAGAGTGCGTTGCTCCCTCAGTTCTAACCCTTTCACAGTGCAGCGCTCCCTCAGTAGTAACCCTCTCACAGTGCGACACTCTGACAGCATGGTGATCCATTAGTACTGACCCTCAGAGAGTGCGCACTTTATCATTACTGACCTTCTCCCTGCACAGCAATCCCTCCTACCTGACGTTCTGACAACGCAGCACTCCCTCCACACTGACCCTCTGACAATGCAGCATTCCCTTCACACTGATACTCTGACAATGCTGTACTCCCTCCACACTGACCCTCTGACAATGCAGCACTACCTGCACACTGACCCTCTGACAATGCTGCACTCCCTCCATCCTGATGTTCTGACAATGCAGCATTCCCTGCACACTGATACTCTGACACTGCTTCACTCCATCCACACTGATCCTCTGACAATGCTGCACTCCCTCCACACTGACCCTCTGACAATGCTTCACTACCTCCACACTGACGCTCTGACAATGCTGTACTCCCTCTACACTGACACTCTGACAATGCAGCACTACCTCCAAACTGACCCTCTGACAATGCTGCACTCTCTCCACACTGACCCTCTGACAATGCAGCCCTACCTCCACGCTGGCCCTCTGACAATGCTGCAATCACTCCATACTGACCCTCTGACAATGCTGCACTCCCTCCACTCTGACCCTCTGACAATGCTGCACTCCCTCCACACTGATACTCTGACAATGCTTCACTCCCTCCACACTGATCCTCTGACAATGCTGTACTCCCTCCACACTGACCCTCAGACAATGCAGCACTACCTCCACAGTGACCCTCTGACAATGCTGTACTCCCTACACACTGACCCTCAGACCATGCTGCACTCCCTCCATCCAGACGTTCTGACAATGCTGCATTCCCTCCACATTGACCCTCTGACAATGCTGCACTCTCTTCACACTGACACTCAGACCATGCTGCACTCCCCCCATCCTGACGTTCTGACAATGCAGCATTCCCTCCACACTGACCCTCTGACAATGCTGCACTCCCTGCATCCTGACGTTCTGACAATGCAGCATTCCCTCCACACTGACCCTCTGACAATGCTTCACTCCCTCCACACTGACCCTCTGACAATGCTGCACTCCCTCCATCCTGACGTTCTGACAATGCAGCATTCCCTCCACACTGACCCTCTGACAATGCTTCACTCCCTCCACACTGATCCTCTGACAATGCTGCACTCCCTCCACACTGACCCTCTGACAATGCAGCACTACCTCCACACTGACCCTCTGACAATGCTGCAATCCCTCCACACTGACCCTCTGTCAATGCAGCACTACCTCCACACTGACCCTCTGACAATGCTGCACTCTCTCTATACTAGTCCTCTGACAATGCTGCACTCCCTCCACACTGACCCTCTGACAATGCAGCACTACCTCCACACTGACCCTCTGACAATGCAGCACTACCTCCATACTTACACTCTGAAAATGCTGCACTCCATCCGCACTGACCCTCTGACAATGCAGCACTCCCTCCACACTGATACTCTGACAATGCAGCACTCCCTCCACACTGACCCTCTGACAATGCTGCACACCCTCCACACTGACCCTCTGACAATGCTGCACTCCCTCCACACTGACCCTCTGACAATGCTGCACTCCTTCCACACTGACCATCTGACAATGCAGCACTCCCTCCACACTGACCCTCTGACAATGCTGCACTCCCTCCACACTGACCCTCTGACAATGCTGCACTCTCTCTATACTAATCCTCTGACAATGCTGCACTCCCTCCACACTGACCCTCTGACAATGCTGCACTCCCTCCACACTGACCCTCTGACAATGCAGCACTACCTCCACACTGACCCTCTGACAATGCTGCACTCTCTCTATACTAATCCTCTGACAATGCTGCACTCCCTCCACACTGACCCTCTGACAATGCTGCACTCTCTCCATACTCATCCTCTGACAATGCTGCACTCCCTCGACACTGACCCTCTGACAATGCTGCACTCTCTCTGTACTAATCCTCTGACAATGCTGCACTCCCTGCACACTGACCCTCTGACAATGCTGCACTCCCTCCACACTGACGCTCTGACAATGCAGCACTACCTCCACACTGACCCTCTGACAATACTGCACTCCCTCCACACTGACCCTCTGACAATGCTGCACTCTCTCTATACTAATCCTCTGACAATGCTGCACTCCCTCCACACTGATCCTCTGATAATGATGCGCTCCCTCAGTACTGACTCTCTGGCAGAGTGGAGGTGGCCCTATACTGACCCTCCGACAGTGTAGCCCAATCTCAGGACAAATCCTCTGACAGTACAACACTCCATCACAACTGACACTCTGACAGTACAGCACTGCCTCAGTACTGACTCATTGACAGTGTAGCACTCCCTCAGTACTGACGCATTGACAGGGTATCACTCCCTCAGTACTGACCCTCTGCCTCGGTCCTGCACGTCTGACCGTCCAGCAGTGCCTCAGTACTGTCTATCTGACAGTATAGCATTCTCTCTGTACTAACCCTCTGTCAGTGCTGCACTCTCTCTGTACTAACCCTCTGACAGTGCAGCACTCCCTCACTACTGACCCTCTGACAGTGCAGCACTCCCTCAGTACTGATCCTCTGACAGTGCAGCACTCCCTCAGTACTGACCCTCTGACAGTGCAGCATTCCCTCAGTACTGACCCTCTGACAGTGCAGCACTCCCTCAGTACTGACCCTCTGGCAGTGCAGCATTCCCTCAGTACTGACCCACTGACAGTGCAGCACTCCCTCAGTACTGACCCTCTGACAGTGCAGCACTCCCTCAGTACTGACCCTCTGACACTGCAGCACTCCCTCAGTACTGACCCTCTGACAGTGCAGCACTCCCTCAGTACTGACCCTCTGGCAGTGCAGCATTCCCTCAGGACTGACCCTCTGACAGTGTAGCACTCCCTCAGTACTGACCCTCTGACAGTGCAGCTCTCCCTCAGTACTGACCCTCTGACAGTGCAGCACTCCCTCAGTACTGATCCTCTAACAGTGCAGCACTCCCTCAGTACTGACCCTCTGACAGTGCAGCACCCGCTCGGTACTGACCCTCTGACAGTGCAGCTCTCCCTCAGTACTGACCCTCTGACAGTGCAGCTCTCACTCAGTACTGACCCTCTGACAGTGCAGTTCTCCCTCAGTACTGACCTGCTGACAGTGCAGCATTCCCGCAGTACTGACCCTCTGACAGTGCAGCACTCCCTCAGCACTGACCCTCTGACAGTGCAGCACTCTCTCAGTACTGACCCTCTGACAGTGCAACACTCCCTCAGTACTGACCATTTGACAGTGCAGCACTCCCTCAGTCCTGACCATTTTACAGTGCAGCACTCCCTCAGTAGTGACCCTCTGACAGTGCAGCACTCCCTCAGTACTGATCCTCTGACAGTGCAGCGTTCACTCAGTACTGACCATCTGACAGTACAGCACTCCCTCAGTACTGACCCTCTGACAGTGCAGCTCTCCCTCAGTACTGACCATCTGACAGTGCAGCATTCTCTCAGTACTGACCCTCTGACAGTGCAGCACTCCCTCAATACTGATCACCTGACAGTGCAGCATTCTCTCAGTACTGACCCTCTGACAGTGCAGCACTCCCTCAATACTGATCACCTGACAGTGCAGCACTCCCTCAGTACTGACACTCTGACAGTGCAGCACACCCTCAGTACTGATCCTCTGACAATGCAGCGTTCACTCAGTACTGACCATCTGACTGTGCAGCATTCTCTCAGTACTGACCCTCTGACAGTGCAGCACTCCCTCAATACTGATCACCTGACAGTGCAGCACTCCCTCAGTACTGACCATCTGACAGTGCAGCACTCCCTCAGTAGTGACCCTCTGACAGTACAGCACTCCCTCAGTACTGATCCTCTGACAGTGCAGCGTTCACTCAGTACTGACCATCTGACAGTGCAGCATTCTCTAAGTACTGACCCTCTGACAGTGCAGCACTCCCTCAATACTGATCACCTGACAGTGCAGCACTCCCTCAGTACTGACACTCTGACAGTGCAGCACACCCTCAGTCCTGACCATCTGACAGTGCAGCACTCCCTCAGTACTGACCCTCTGTCAGTACTGCACTCTCTCAGTACTGACCATTTGACAGTGCAGCACTCCCTCAGTCCTGACCATCTGACAGTGCAGCACTCCCTCAGTACTGACCCTCCGTCAATACTGCACTCTCTCAGTACTGACCCTCTGACAGTGCAGCACTCCCTCAGTACTGACCATCTGACAGTGCAGCTTTCCCTCAGTACTGACCCTCTGACAGTGAAGCACTCCCTCAGTACTGACCCTCTGACAATGCTGCACTCCCTCAGTACTGACCCGCTGACAGTGCAGCACTCCCTCGGTACTGACCATCTAACAGTGCAGCATTCCCTCAGTACTGACCATCTGACAGTACAGCACTCCCTCAGTACTGACCCTCTGACAGTGCAGCTCTCCCTCAGTACTGACCCTCTGACAGTGCAGCACTCTCTCAGTACTGACCCTCTGACAGTGCAGCACTCCCTCAGTACTGACCATCTGACAGTGCAGCGCTCCCTCAGTACTGACCCTCTGACAGTGCAGCTGTCCCTCAGTACTGACCCCCTGACAGTGCAGCACTCGGTCAGTACTGACCCTCTGTCAGTGCTGCACTCTCTCAGTACCGACCCTCTCACAGTGCAGCACTCCCTCAGTACTGACCATCTGACAGTGCAGCACTCTCTCTATACTAATCCTCTGACAATGCTGCACTCCCTCCACACTGACCCTCTGACAATGCAGCACCACCTCCACACTGACCCTCTGACAATGCTGCACTACCTCCACACTGACCCTCTGACAATGCTGCACACTCTCTATATTAATCCTCTGACAATGCTGCACTCCCTCCACACTGACCCTCTGACAATGCAGCACTACCTCCACACTGACCCTCTGACAATGCTGCACTCTCTCTATACTAATCCTCTGACAATGCTGCACTCTCTCCACACTGACCATCTGACAATGCAGCACTACCTCCACACTGACCCTCTGACAATGCTGCACTCCCTCCACACTGACCCTCTGACAATGCAGCACTACCTCCATACTGACCCTCTGACAATGCTGCACTCCCTCCACACTGACCCTCTGACAATGCAGCACTCCCTCCAGACTGATACTCTGACAATGCAGCACTCCCTCCACACTGACCCTCTGACAATGCTGCACTCCCTCCACACTGACCCTCTGACAATGCTGCACTCCCTCCACATTGATACTCTGACAATGCAGCACTCCCTCCACACTGACCCTCTGACAATGCTGCACTCCCTCCACACTGACCCTCTGACAATGCTGCACTCCCTCCACACTGACCCTCTGACAATGCTGCACTACCTCCACACTGACCCTCTGACAATGCTGCACTCCCTCCACACTGACCCTCTGACAATGCAGCACTACCTCCACACTGACCCTCTGACAATGCTGCACTCTCTCTATACTAATCCTCTGACAATGCTGCACTCCCTCCACACTGACACTCTGACAATGTTGCACTCTCTCTATACTAATCCTCTGACAATGCTGCACTCCCTGCACACTGACCCTCTGACAATGCTGCACTCCCTCCACACTGACCCTCTGACAATGCAGCACTACCTCCACACTGACCCTCTGACAATGCTGCACTCCCTCCACACTGACCCTCTGACAATGCTGCACTCTCTCTATACTAATCCTCTGACAATGCTGCACTCCCTCCACACTGATCCTCTGATAGTGATGCGCTCCCTCAGTACTGACTCTCTGGCAGAGTGGAAGTGGCCCTATACTGACCCTCCGACATTGTGGCCCAATCTCAGGACAAAACCTCGGACAGTACAACAATCCATCACAACTGACACTCTGACAGTACAGCACTGCCTCAGTACTGACTCATTGACAGTGTAGCACTCCCTCAGTACTGACCCTTTGGCAGTGTATCACTCCCTCAGTACTGACCCTCTGCCTCGGTCCTGCACGTCTGACCGTCCAGCAGTGCCTCAGTACTGTCTATCTGACAGTGTAGCATTCTCTCTGTACTAACCCTCTGTCAGTGCTGCACTCTCTCTGTACTAATCCTCTGACAGTGCAGCACTCCCTCAGTACTTACCCTCTGACACTGCAGCACTCCCTCAGTACTGACCCTCTGACAGTGCAGCACTCCCTCAGTACTGACCCTCTGGCAGTGCAGCATTCCCTCAGTACTGACACTCTGACAGTGCAGCACTCCCTCAGTACTGACCCTCTGACAGTGCAGTTCTCCCTCAGTGCTGACCCTCTGACAGTGCAGCACTCCCTCAGTACTGATCCTCTAACAGAGCAGCACTCCCTCAGTACTGACCCTCTGACAGTGCAGCACCCGCTCGGTACTGACCCTCTGACAGTGCAGTTCTCCCTCAGTAGTGACCCGCTGACAGTGCAGCATTCCCTCAGTACTGACCCTCTGACAGTGCAACACTCCATCAGCACTGACCCTCTGACAGTGCGGCACTCCCTCAGTACTGACCCTCTGACAGTGCAGCACTCCCTCAGTACTGACCCTCTGACAGTGCAGTTCTCCCTCAGTACTGACCCTCTGACAGTGCAGCACTCCCTCGGTACTGATCCTCTAACAGAGCAGCACTCCCTCAGTACTGACCCTCTGACAGTGCAGCACCCGCTCGGAACTGACCCTCTGAGAGTGCAGCTCTCCCTTAGTACTGACCCTCTGAAAGTGCAGCTCTCCCTCAGTACTGACCCTCTGACAGTGCAGCACTCCCTCAGTACTGACCCTCTGAAAGTGCAGCTCTCCCTCAGTACTGACCCGCTGACAGTGCAGCATTCCCTCAGTACTGACCCTCTGACAGTGCAACACTCCCTCAGCACTGACCCTCTGACAGTGCGGCACTCCCTCAGTACTGACCCTCTGACAGTGCAGCACTCCCTCAGTACTGACCCTCTGACAGTGCAGCACTCCCTCAGTACTGACCCTCTGACAATGCAGCACTACCTCCACACTGACCCTCTGACAATGCTGCACTCCCTCCACACTGACCCTCTGACAATGCTGCACTCTCTCTATACTAATCCTCTGACAATGCTGCACTCCCTCCACACTGATCCTCTGATAGTGATGCGCTCCCTCAGTACTGACTCTCTGGCAGAGTGGAAGTGGCCCTATACTGACCCTCCGACATTGTGGCCCAATCTCAGGACAAATCCTCGGACAGTACAACAATCCATCACAACTGACACTCTGACAGTACAGCACTGCCTCAGTACTGACTCATTGACAGTGTAGCACTCCCTCAGTACTGACCCTTTGGCAGTGTATCACTCCCTCAGTACTGACCCTCTGCCTCGGTCCTGCACGTCTGACCGTCCAGCAGTGCCTCAGTACTGTCTATCTGACAGTGTAGCATTCTCTCTGCACTAACCCTCTGTCAGTGCTGCACTCTCTCTGTACTAACCCTCTGACAGTGCAGCACTCCCTCAGTACATACCCTCTGACACTGCAGCACTCCCTCAGTACTGACCCTCTGACAGTGCAGCACTCCCTCAGTACTGACCCTCTGGCAGTGCAGCATTCCCTCAGTACTGACCCTCTGACAGTGCAGCACTCCCTCAGTACTGACCCTCTGACAGTGCAGTTCTCCCTCAGTACTGACCCTCTGACAGTGCAGCACTCCCTCAGTACTGATCCTCTAACAGAGCAGCACTCCCTCAGTACTGACCCTCTGACAGTGCAGCACCCGCTCGGTACTGACCCTCTGACAGTGCAGTTCTCCCTCAGTAGTGACCCGCTGACAGTGCAGCATTCCCTCAGTACTGACCCTCTGACAGTGCAACACTCCATCAGCACTGACCCTCTGACAGTGCGGCACTCCCTCAGTACTGACCCTCTGACAGTGCAGCACTCCCTCAGTACTGACCCTCTGACAGTGCAGTTCTCCCTCAGTACTGACCCTCTGACAGTGCAGCACTCCCTCGGTACTGATCCTCTAACAGAGCAGCACTCCCTCAGTACTGACCCTCTGACAGTGCAGCACCCGCTCGGAACTGACCCTCTGAGAGTGCAGCTCTCCCTTAGTACTGACCCTCTGAAAGTGCAGCTCTCCCTCAGTACTGACCCTCTGACAGTGCAGCACTCCCTCAGTACTGACCCTCTGAAAGTGCAGCTCTCCCTCAGTACTGACCCGCTGACAGTGCAGCATTCCCTCAGTACTGACCCTCTGACAGTGCAACACTCCCTCAGCACTGACCCTCTGACAGTGCGGCACTCCCTCAGTACTGACCCTCTGACAGTGCAGCACTCCCTCAGCACTGACCCTCGGACAGTGCAGCTCTCCCTCAGTACTGATTATCTGACAGTGCAGCTCTCCCTCAGTACTGACCCTCTGACAGTGCAGCACTCCCTCAGTACTGACCCTCTGACAGTGCAGCACTCCCTCAGTACTGACCCTCTGACAGTGCAGCACTCCCTCAGCACTGACCCTCTGACAGTGCAGCACTCCCTCAGTACTGACCCTCTGGCAGTGCAGCATTCCCTCAGTACAGACCCTCTGACAGTGCAGCACTCCCTCAGCACTGACCCTCTGACAGTGCAGCACTACCTCCGTACTGACCCTCTGACAGTGCAGCACTCCCTCAGCACTGACCCTCTGACAGTGCAGCACTCCCTCAGTACTGACCCTCTGGCAATGCAGCATTCCCTCAGTACTTACCCTCTGACAGTGCAGCACTCCCTCAGTACTGACCCTCTGAAAGTGCAGCACTCCCTCAGTACTGACCCTCTGACAGTGCAGCACTCCCTCAGCACTGACCCTCTGACAGTGCAGCACTCCCTCAGCACTGACCCTCTGACAATGCATGTCTCCCTCAGTACTGACCATCTGACAGTGCAGAACTCCCTCAGTACTGACCCTCTGACAGTGCAGTACTCCCTCAGCACTGACCCTCTGACAGTGCAGCACTCCCTCAGTACTAACCCTCTGGCAGTGCAGCATTCCCTCAGTACTGAACTTCTGACAGTGCAGCACTCCCTCAGTACTGACCCTCTGACAGTGCAGCACTCCCTCAGTTCTGACCCTCTGACAGTGAAGCACTCCCTCAGTACTGACCATCTGACAGTGCTGCACTCCCTCAGTACTGACCCTCTGACAGTGCAGCACTCCCTCAGTACTGACCATCTGACAGTGCAGCATTCCCTCAGTACTGACCATCTGACAGTACAGCACTCCCTCAGTACTGACCCTCTGACAGTGCAGATCTCCCTCAGTACTGACCCTCTGACAGTGCAGCACTCTCTCAGTACTGACCCTCTGACAGTGCAGCACTCCCTCAGTACTGACCCTCTGACAATGCAGCTCTCCCTCAGTACTGAACTTCTGACAGTGCAGCACTCCCTCAGTACTGACCCTCTGACAGTGCAGCACTCCCTCAGTACTGACCATCTGACAGTGCAGCACCACCTCCACACTGACCATCTGACAATGCTGCACACTCTCTATACTAATCCTCTGACAATGCTGCACTCCCTCCACACTGACCCTCTGACAATGCAGCACTACCTCCACACTGACCCTCTGACAATGCTGCACTCTCTCTAAACTAATCCTCTGACAATGCTGCACTCTCTCCACACTGACCCTCTGACAATGCAGCACTACCTCCACACTGACCCTCTGACAATGCTGCACTCCCTCCACACTGACCCTCTGACAATGCAGCACTACCTCCATACTGACACTCTGACAATGCTGCACTCCCTCCACACTGACCCTCTGACAATGCAGCACTCCCTCCACACTGATACTCTGACAATGCAGCACTCCCTCCACACTGACCCTCTGACAATGCTGCACTCCCTCCACACTGACCCTCTGACAATGCTGCACTCCCTCCACATTGATACTCTGACAATGCAAACACTCCCTCCACACTGACCCTCTGACAATGCTGCACTCCCTCCACACTGACCCTCTGACAATGCTGCACTCCCTCCACACGGACCCTCTGACAATGCTGCACTCCCTCCACACTGACCCTCTGACAATGCTGCACTCCCTCCACACTGACCCTCTGACAATGCTGCACTCCCTCCACACTGACCCTCTGACAATGCAGCACTACCTCCACACTGACCCTCTGACAATGCTGCACTCTCTCTATACTAATCCTCTGACAATGCTGCACTCCCTCCACACTGATACTCTGACAATGTTGCACTCTCTCTATACTAATCCTCTGACAATGCTGCACTCCCTGCACACTGACCCTCTGGCAATGCTGCACTCCCTCCACACTGACCCTCTGACAATGCAGCACTACCTCCACACTGACCCTCTGACAATGCTGCACTCCCTCCACGCTGACCCTCTGACAATGCTGCACTCTCTCTATACTAATCCTCTGACAATGCTGCACTCCCTCCACACTGATCCTCTGATAGTGATGCGCTCCCTCAGTACTGACTCTCTGGCAGAGTGGAAGTGGCCCTATACTGACCCTCCGACAGTGTGGCCCAATCTCAGGACAAATCCTCTGACAGTACAACACTCCGTCACAATTGACACTCTGACAGTGCAGCACTGCCTCAGTACTGACTCATTGACAGTGTAGCACTCCCTCAGTACTGACCCATTGACAGTGTATCACTCCCTCAGTACTGAACCTCTGCCTCGGTCCTGCACGTCTGACCGTCCAGCAGTGCCTCAGTACTGTCTATCTGACAGTGTAGTATTCTCTCTGTATTAACCCTGTACTCTCTCTGTACTAACCCTCTGACAGTGCAGCACTCCCTCAGTACTGACCCTCTGACAGTGCAGCACTCCCTCAGTACTGATCCTCTGACAGTGCAGCACTCCCTCAGTACTGACCCTCTGACAGTGCAGCACTCCCTCAGTACTGACCCTCTGGCAGTGCAGCATTCCCTCAGTACTGACCCTCTGACAGTGCAGCACTCCCTCAGTACTGACCGTCTGACAGTGCGGTTCTCCCTCAGTACTGACCCTCTGACAGTGCAGCACTCCCTCAGTACTGATCCTCTGACAGTGCAGCACTCCCTCAGTACTGACCCTCTGACAGTGCAGCACTCCCTCAGTACTGACCCTCTGGCAGTGCAGCATTCCCTCAGTACTGACCCTCTGACAGTGCAGCACTCCCTCAGTACTGGCCCTCTGACAGTGCGGTTCTCCCTCAGTACTGACCCTCTGACAGTGCAGCACTCCCTCATTACTGATCCTCTAACATTGCAGCACTCCCTCAGTACTGACCCTCTGACAGTGCAGCACCCGCTCGGTACTGACCCTCTGAAAGTGCAGCTCTCCCTCAGTACTGACACTCTGACAGTGCAGCTCTCACTCAGTACTGACCATCTGACAGTGCAGCTCCCCCTCAGTACTGACCCGCTGACAGTGCAGCATTCCCTCAGTACTGACCCTCTGACAGTGCAACACTCCCTCAGCACTGACCCTCTGACAGTGCGGCACTCCCTCAGTACTGACCATCTGGCAGTGCAGCACTCCCTCAGCACTGACCCTCTGACAGTGCATCTCTCCCTCAGTACTGACCATCTGACAGTGCAGCACTCCCTCAGTACTGACCATCTGACAGTGCAGCACTACCTCAGTACTGACCCTCTGACAGTGCAGCACTCCCTCAGTACTGACCCTCTGACAGTGCAGCACTCCCTCAGCAGTGACCCTCTGACAGTGCAGCACTCCCTCAGTACTGACCCTCTGGCAGTGCAGCATTCCCTCAGTACAGACCCTCTGACAGTGCAGCACTCCCTCAGTACTGACCCTCTGACAGTGCAGCACTACCTCAGTACTGACCCTCTGACAGTGCAGCACTTCCTCAGCACTGACCCTCTGACAGTGCAGCACTCCTTCAGTACTTACCCTCTGGCAGTGCAGCATTCCCTCAGTACTGACCCTCTGACAGTGCAGCACTCCCTCAGTACTGACCCTCTGAAAGTGCAGCACTCCCTCAGTACTGACCCTCTGACAGTGCAGCACTCCCTCAGTACTGACCCTCTGACAGTGCAGCACTCCCTCAGCACTGACCCTCTGACAGTGCAGCACTAACTCAGCACTGACCCTCTGACAGTGCAGGTCTCCCTCAGTACTGACCATCTGATAGTGCAGCACTCCCTCAGTACTGACCCTCTGACAGTGCAGCACTCCCTCAGCACTGACCCTCTGACAGTGCAGCACTCCCTCAGTACTGACCTTCTGGCAGTGCAGCATTCCCTCAGTACTGACCCTCTGTGAGTGCAGCACTCCCTCAGTACTGACCCTCGGACAGTGCAGCACTACCTCTGTACTGACCCTCTGACAATACAGCTCTCCCTCAGTACTGACCCTCTGACAGTGCAGCACTCCCTCAGTACTGACCCTCTGACAGTGCAGCAGTCCCTCAGTACTGACCCTCTGACAGTGCAGCACTCCCTCAGTACTGACCCTCTGACAGTGCAGCATTCCCTCAGTACTGACCCTCTGACAGTGCAGCATTCCCTCAGTACTGACCCTCTGACAGTGCAGGCACTCCCTCAGTACTGACCCTCGGACAGTGCAGCACTACCTCAGTACTGACCCTCTGACAATACAGCTCTCCCTCAGTACTGACCCTCTGACAGTACAGCTCTCCCTCAGTACTGACCATCTGGCAGTGCAGCACTCCCTCAGTACTGACCATCTGACAGTGCAGCACTCCCTCAGTACTGACCCTCTGACAGTGCAGCACTCCCTCAGTACTGACCATCTGACAGTACTGCACTCCCTCAGTACTGACAATCTGACAGTGCAGCACTACCTCAGTACTGACCTTCTGACAGTGCAGCACTCTCTCAGTACTGACCCTCTGACAGTGCAGCACTCCCTCAGTACTGACCATTTGGCAGTGCAGCACTCCCTCAGTACTGACCATCTGACAGTGCAGCACTCCCTCAGTACTGACCCTCTGACAGTGCAGCACTCCCTCAGTACTGATTCTCTGACAGTGCAGCATTCCCTCAGTACTGACCATGTGACAGTACTGCACTCCCTCAGTACTGACCCTCTGACAGTGCAGCACTCTCTCAGTACTGACCCTCTGACAGTGCAGCACTCCCTCAATACTGACCACCTGACAGCGCAGCACTACCTCAGTACTGACACTCTGACAGTGCAGCTCTCCCTCAGTACTGACCATCTGTCAGTGCAGCTCTCCCTCAGTACTGACCCTCTGAGAGTGAAGCACTCCCTCAGTACTGACCCTCTGACAGTGCTGCACTCCCTCAGTACTGACCCGCTGACAGTCCAGCACTCCCTCAGTAATGACCAGCTGACAGTACAGCACTCCCTCAGTACTGACCCTCTGACAGTGCAGCTCTCCCTCAGTACTGACCCTCTGACAGTGCAGCACTCTCTCAGTACTGACCCTCTGACAGTGCAGCACTCCCTCAGTACTGACCCTCTGACAGTGCAGCTCTCCCTCAGTACTGAACTTCTGACAGTGCAGCACTCCCTCAGTACTGACCCTCTGACAGTGCAGCACTCGGTCAGTACTGACCCTCTGTCAGTGCTGCACTCTCTCAGTACCGACCCTCTCACAGTGCAGCACTCCCTCAGTACTGACCATCTGACAGTGCAGCACTCTCTCTATACTAATCATCTAACAATGCTGCACTCCCTCCACACTGACCCTCTGACAATGCTGCCCACTCTCTATACTAATCCTCTGACAATGCTGCACTCCCTCCACACTGACCCTCTGACAATGCAGCACTACCTCCACACTGACTCTCTGACAATGCAGCACTACCTCCACACTGACCCTCTGACAATGCTGCACTCTCTCTATACTAATCCTCTGACAATGCTGCACTCTCTCCACACTGACTCTCTGACAATGCAGCACTACCTCCACACTGACCCTCTGACAATGCTGCACTCCCTCCACACTGACCCACTGACAATGCTGCACAACCTCCATACTGACCCTCTGACAATGCTGCACTCCCTCCACACTGACCCTCTGACAATGCAGCACTCCCTCCATACTGATACTCTGACAATGCAGCACTCCCTCCACACTGACCCTCTGACAATGCTGCACTCCATCCACACTGACCCTCTGACAATGCTGCACTCCCTCCACACTGACCCACTGACAATGCTGCACTCCCTCCACACTGACCCTCTGACAATGCTGCACTCCCTCCACACTGACCCTCTGCTAATGCTGCACTCCCTCCACACTGACCCTCTGACAATGCTGCACTCCCTCCACACTGACCCTCTGACAATGCAGCACTACCTCCGCACTGACCCTCTGACAATGCTGCATTCTCTCTATACTAATCCTCTGACAATGCTGCACTCCCTCCACACTGACCCTCTGACAATGCTGCACTCTCTCTATACTAATCCTCTGACAATGCTGCACTCCCTCCACACTGACCCTCTGACAATGCTGCACTCTCTCTATACTAATCCTCTGACAATGCTGCACTCCCTGCACACTGACCCTCTGACAATGCTGCACTCCCTCCACACTGACCCTCTGACAATGCAGCACTACCTCCACACTGACCCTCTGACAATGCTGCACTCCCTCCACACTGACCCTCTGACAATGCTGCACTCTCTCTATACTAATCCTCTGACAATGCTGCACTCCCTCCACACTGATCCTCTGATAGTGATGCGCTCCCTCAGTACTGACTCTCTGGCAGAGTGGAAGTGGCCCTATACTGACCCTCCGACAGTGTGGCCCAATCTCAGGACAAATCCTCTGACAGTACAACACTCCATCACAAGTGACACTCTGACAGTACAGCACTGCCTCAGTACTGACTCATTGACAGTGTAGCACTCCCTCAGTACTGACCCATTGACAGTGTATCACTCCCTCAGTACTGAACCTCTGCCTCGGTCCTGCACGTCTGACCGTCCAGCAGTGCCTCAGTACTGTCTATCTGACAGTGTAGCATTCTCTCTGTACTAACCCTCTGTCAGTGCTGCACTCTCTCTGTACTAACCCTCTGACAGTGCACCACTCCCTCAGTACTGACCCTCTGACAGTGCAGCACTCCCTCAGTACTGATCCTCTGACAGTGCAGCACTCCCTCAGTACTGACACTCTGACAGTGCAGCACTCCCTCAGTACTGACCCTCTGACACTGCAGCACTCCCTCAGTACAGACCCTCTGACAGTGCAGCACTCCCTCAGTATTGACCCTCTGGCAGTGCAGCATTCCCTCAGTACTGACCCTCTGACAGTGCAGCACTCCCTCAGTACTGACCCTCTGGCAGTGCAGCATTCCCTCAGTACTGACCCTCTGACAGTGCAGCACTCCCTCAGTACTGACCCTCTGACAGTGCAGTTCTCCCTCAGTACTGACCCTCTGACAGTGCAGCACTCCCTCATTACTGATCCTCTAATATTGCAGCACTCCCTCAGTACTGACCCTCTGACAGTGCAGCACCCGCTCGGTACTGACCCTCTGACAGTGCAGCACTCCCTCAGTACTGACCCTCTGACAGTGCAGCTCTCCCTCAGTACTGACCCTCTGACAATGCAGCACTCCCTCAGTACTGATCCTCTAACAGTGCAGCACTCCCTCAGTACTGACCCTCTGACAGTGCAGCACACGCTCTGTACTGACCCTCTGACAGTGCAGCTCTCCCTCAGTACTGACCCTCTGACAGTGCAGCTCTCACTCAGTACTGACCCTCTGACATTGCTGCTCTCCCTCAGTACTGACCCGCTGACAGTGCAGCATTCCCTCAGTACTGACCCTCTGACAGTGCAGCACTCCCTTAGCACTGACCCTCTGACAGTGCAGCACTCCCTCAGTACTGACCCTCTGACAGTGCAGCACTCCCTCAGCACTGACCCTCTGACAGTGCAGCACTCCCTCAGCACTGACCCTCTGACATTGCAGCTCTCCCTCAGTACTGACCATCTGACAGTGCAGCACTCCCTCAGTACTGACCCTCTGACAGTGCAGCACTCCCTCAGTACTGACCCTCTGACAGTGCTGCACTCCCTCAGTCCTGACCCGCTGGCAGTGCAGCACTCCCTCAGTACTGACCTTCTGACCGTGCAGCCCTCCCTCAGTACTGACCTTCTGACAGTGCTGCACTCCCTCAGTACTGACCATCTGACTGTGCAGCACGCCCTCAGTACTGACCATGTGACTGTGCAGCACGCCCTCAGTACTGACCCTCTGACAGTGCAGCACTCCCTCAGTACTGACCCTCTGACAGTGCAGCACTCCCTCAGTACTGACCCTCTGACAGTGCAGCACTCCCTCAGTACTGACCCTCTTTTCTTCTATTTCATAAAGTCTTGTGGAAATTTGGAGACATTGTTTTTGCAGAATGTGAGGAAGCATGAGAGAGACACACAAACCAAACCATGTCTGAAACTCTCTGTTATAGATTATTCAGAGGCACTGAGTCACAGAGGTGCACAGCTTGGAACCAGCCCCTCCTGTCCAACTCGTCCATACCAACCAGATATTCTCATCTCATTTCATTCCATTAGCTAGCACTTGGCTGATATCCCTCTGAACCCTTCCTATTCACATACTCATCCTGATGCCTTTTAAATATCACAATTGTACCAGCCCCCATCACTTCCTCTGGCAGCTACCTGCATGCCCTTGAATAAGTGCTCAAACATTCATACTGTCGATACCATACTCTAATAAGCACCAGGAGAAAGTGAGGTCTGCAGATGCTGGAGATCAAAGTTGAAACTTTATTGCTGGAACAGCACAGCAGGTCAGGCAGCATCCAGGGAACAGGAGATGCGACGTTTCGGGCACAGGCCCTTCTTCAGGAATGAGCAGAGAGTGTTCAGCAGGAGAAGATAAAAGGTAGGGAGGAGGGACTTGGAGGAGGGGCGTTTGAAATGTGATAGGTGGAAAGAGGTCAAGGTGAGGGTGATAGGTCGGAGTAGGATGGAGGCGGAGAGGTCAAGAACAAGACTGCAGGTCAGGAAGGCGGTGCCGGGCTGGAGGGATTCGGCTGAGACAAGGTGGGAGGGGGGATGAAGAAACTGGTGAAGTCCAAAAACACCAACCTACGATGTTAGGGAGGGACCTCCAGGATTTTGACCTGAACCACGTAAAGAGCTCTCTTACTGTAGTGTCCTTTTAAAGTTGGGAAGTTAATATAGACCAGGAGGACCCGAGAGCTGCTGTCTTGTCAGAGAGAGAGGCCTGGTGGGTCACACACCTCAGGTGAGGGGCGATGTTGAGAAGCTGGGGCCTTCATGGTAATTTCAGACATGATAGAGATTGAGCCAACAATGTTGGCATCACGAACCTGTTAGCTGTGGGAAGTGACCCTCCTTTGTAGCAGAGGGATTCAATCCCTTTAATAGAGCAAGCTTGAGAATTCAACCCTAAAACCAATCTGTACGGACGCGCTGGAGACCTGAAACATCAATACAGAGATTGCTGAAGAAACTCAGCATGTCCGGCAACATCTCTGAAGGGAGAGGGAGAAAGAGACAGAGAGAGAGTTCACCTTTCAATCCAGTGATTTATGCGGGAATGTTCAATCAGAACAGACCGTTTTGAGGAAAGGTCACTTGAAATGCGAATTGTTCCTCTCTCTCTTCACTGTTGCTACCTGCTGAATTCTGCTGAATTTCCCCACCATCTTCTGGATCAGTGGTGCTGGAAGAGCACAGCAATTCAGGCAGCATCCGAGGACAGGCAAAATCGACGTTTCAGGCAAAAGCCCTTCATCAGGAATAAAAGCAGAGAGCCTGAAGCATGGAGATTTTTTCCCCACCATCTGTTTGCTTGAGAATTTGACCTGATCCAAGCGTCACTGAGTCATTCAGTCTGTGTTCAATGCCCTGAGGCTGCTTCTGCTGAAAGTTGACAAACAGGTTTAAGGCTTTGTAAGGTATTGTATTCGGAGGGCAGGGTACATGGGAGAACAGATACACAACACAGGCACTTCACAAAGATCCTTCTCAATGTAACTTTGTGATGTTCATTCAGAAGGAATAGCTCAGACCTAACATTTCAGTTTATCAGCCAAGGGGAGGATATATGTCATTGCAAAGACTTGTTGTAAAGACTGAACAGAACCGAACTTTAGTGACTATGTTTGTACGTAAAGTTTTTTCATGAATAAAGTATCTTTTTGAAATTGATATAAATATTTTTTCGAGGGGGACCAAGCATCTTGAGCTTGTGGAGGCATTGCCCTTGTCCCTAATCTTTCTTAAATAAACGCTAGACAAGGTTTATTTAGCGTACTCCCCGGGTACAGACATCAAACGGTCATCAACAGGGAGGAGATGGTGGGATGGTCACGGGGGCGCAGTGTTGCCTCACCCCACCCGGGTTCGATTCCAGCCTCGGGCGACTCTCTGTGTGGAGTTGGCACATTCTCCCCGTGTCAGCCTCCGGGTGCTCCAGTTCCCTCTCACTGTCCAAAGATGTGCAGGTTGGGTGGGTTAGTCAGAGGAAATGAAGGGATCCAGGGACAGAGAAGGTGGGTGGGATGCTCTGCCGAGGGTCAGTGTGAACCTGATAGGCCGAATGGCCTGCTTCCACATTCTATGATCAATCCAGAGACTCAAATAATGTTCTGGTCCCTGGGCTCCAATCTTGGGGGTGGCTGTGGGTCATCACAGTGAGAACAGGTTTGGGAATGAACACGGCCCAAGGGGGCAACAGGTTTGAGGTGTTGAGGGCATGAATGTTCAGTCGAGCTGTTTTGGGGATAAACATACTGAGCGGATGGTTTCTAAGGTATTGAGGGAGCACTATCTGTCAGTACAGAGTGCAGATGGTCGAAAGGTACAGATATACTTCATAGAACATAGAACATAGAACAGTACAGCACAGAACAGGCCCTTCCGCCCACGGTGTTGTGCCGACCATCGATCCTCATGTAAGTTAAACCTAATGTACAAACCCTCAAATGTCTGTGACCATATGCATGTCCAGCAGTCACTTAAATATCCCCAATGACCATGCTTCCACAACTGCTGCTTGCAACGCATTCCATGCTTTCGCAACTCTGTGTAAAGAACCCGCCTCTGACATCCCCTCTATACTTTCCTCCAAACAGCTGAAAACTATGACCTCTCGTGTTAACAATTTCTGCCCTGGGAAAAAAAGTGTCTGGGTATCAACTCTATCTATGCCTCTCATTATCTTGTATACCTCAATTAGGCCCCCTGTCTTCCTTCTTTTTTCCACTGAAAGAAGTCCGAGCTCAGTCAACCTCTCTTTGTTCGATAAGCCCACCATTCCAGGCAGCATCCTGGTAAACCTCCTTTGAACCCTCTCCATAGCATCCAATCTTTCCTATAATAGGGCGACCAGAACTGGAGATGGAGAGGTTTAGCAGGAAATTCTGGAGCTCGATGCAGGAATCTGAAAGGGCCGCCATCAAGTGAGAAATAAAAATGGGGTATCCTCAAGGCTGGAATCAAAGAAAGGCACATATAGCACAACTTTCAGAGACTAGAGGGGATTAGAGTTAGGGAGGTGTCTGAGGCTGGAGAGGAATTATTAGAGATAAGGAAGATGTTCGCCGAGCTGGGAATTTGTCTTGCAGACGTTTCGTCCCCTGTCTAGGTGACATCCTCAGTGCTTGGGAGCCTCCTGTGAAGCCCTTCTGTGGTTCTTCCTCCGGCATTTATCGTGGCCTGTCCCTGCCGCTTCCGGTTGTCAGTTCCTGAACCACTATAAATGTCGGAGGAAACATCACAGAAGGGCTTCACAGGAGGCTCCCAAGATCTGACGATGTCACCTAGACAGGGGACAAAACATCTGCAACACAAATTCCCAGCTCGGCGAACAGAACCACAACAACGATCACCCGAGCTACATATCTTCTCACAAACTTGGAAGATAAGGAAGAGTTGTGAGGCTGGGTGAGGTGACAGAGATAGGGAGAGAAGTGAAGAGGGAGGGATGCAGAGATAGCAAGAATTAGAGTCGTAATGTTATGTAGCATGGAAACAGACCCTGTGATCCAATCAATCCATGTCAAACATAATTCCAAACTGAGGTAATCTCACCTGCCTCCCCTTGGTCCACATGTATCCAAACATTTCCTATGAGGTACCTGTCCAATTGGGTTTCCCGTAGAATCACTGTGGTGTGGAAACTAGCCATTTAGAGTCAGAGCCATTGAGATGTACAACATGGAACAGACCCTTCCATCCAACCCATCCATGCCGACCAGATATCCTAAGCTGAAAATATGTTGCTGGAAAAGCGCAGCAGGTCAGGCAGCATTCAGGGAACAGGAGAATCGACGTTTCGGGCATAAGCCCTTCTTCGGGCTTATGCCCGAAACGTCGATTCATCTGTTCCCTGGATACTGCCTGACCTGCTGCGCTTTTCCAGCAACACATTTTCAGCTCTGATCTGCAGCATCTGCAGACCTCACTTTCTCCTCCGACCAGATATCCTAACCCAATCTAGTCCCACCTGCCAGCACCCGGCCCATATCCCTCCAAATCCTTGAAGACTGGTGCCATTATTTGAGAAAGGCGGTAAGAAAAAGTCTGCAAACTATAGACCGGTGAGGCTGTAGTCAGTAGAAGGCAAGTTGTTGGAAGGGCTTATAAGGGGCAGAATGTACATGTAATTGGAAAGACAAGAATGATTAGGGATAGTCAGCATGAAATTGAGCACGGAAATCACTAACTTGGATTTCAGAAAGACGTTCAGCAAGGGTCCACATAACAGACAGGTTAGCAAGTCCATCACCATAGAATACAAGGAGATGGGGAGATTTGGATACAAAATTGGCTGGAAGGTTATGGAGTCATAGAGATATACAGCACAGAAACAGACCCTTCGGTCCAACCCGTCCATGCTGACCAGGTATCCCAACCCATTCTAGTCCCACCTGCCAGCATCTGGCCCAAATCCCTCTAAACCCTTCCAAATCATGTTCCCACCGACAGAGGAATTTCAATTATGTGAACGAGTTGGGTAGGCACTAATTCATTCGGATAATCAATGATTCGGTGGATCGATTAAATGCCTTTCCTCTGGGGCTCGGAGTTTTCAAAGTCTGCTCCCCATTCAGGAGACTGCAGCAGCACACAGCACGAATGCCCACCCACACACGGCCCCCAGCCTGACCCCTACCGCCGTGCAACACCGCCACCAGCTGGACCCTCACTGCCGCCCACACACCAATCCCAGCCTGACCCTCATCGTCGTCCAACACCGCTCCCAAGCTGACACTCACTGCTAACCACATTCCGCCTCCAGCCTGACCCTTACTGCCACCCATACATTGCCCCACTGCCTGACACTCACCGCCGTCCACTCACCACCCCCCAGCCTGACCCTCATGCTGCTCACACAACACCCCCAGCCTGACCCTCAGCATTGTCGAACACCGCTCCCAGCCTGAACCTCAACGCTGCCCACACATTGTCCCACAGCCTGACACTCACCACCGTCCACTCACTGCCCTCAGCCTGACCCTCACCATCATCCAACACCGCTCCCAGCCTGACCCTCAATGCTGCCCACACATTGTGCCACACCCTGACACTCACCGCCCCCCCCCCGCCTAACCATCACCAGCATCCGCACACCACCCCAGTCTCACTCTCGCTGGAATCCACATTGCCCCCAGCCTGACCCTCACTGCCGTCCACACACCACCCTCAACCTGATCTTCTCCACTGTCCACACATCGCCCCCAGCCTGACCTTCACCGGCATCCACACACCACTCCCAGCCTGACCCTCACTGCCATCCACACACCGACCCAGCCTGACCCTCACTGCCATCCACACACCGACCCAGCCTGACCCTTACCACCATCCGCGCACCACCCCAGTCTGACTCTCACCAGAATCCACATTGCCCCCAGCCTAACCCTCACCGCCGTACACACACCGCCCCCAACCTGAACCTCTCTGCCGTCCACACATCGTCCCCAACCTGACCTTCACCGGCATCCACACACCACCCCCAGCCTGACCCTCACTGCCATCCACACACCGACCCAGCCTGACCCTTACCACCGTCCACTGTCTGCATACCACCCCAGTCTGACTCTCACCAGAATCCACATTGCCCCCAGCCTGACCCTCACTGCCGTCCACACACCGCCCCCAACCTGACCTTCGCCGCCATCCACACATCGCCTCAACCTGACCTTCACCAGCATCCACACACCACCCCCAGCCTCACCCTCACTGCCATCCACACACCGACCCAGCCTGACCCTTCCTGCCATCCACACACCGCCCCAGACTGATCTTCACTGCCGCCCACAAAATGCCCCCAAGACTGACCCTCAGCGCCATCCATACACCGCCCCCAGCCTGACTCTCACCACCTTCCAAAGACCGCCCCAAGGCTGGCCATCACTGATGCCCACACACCGCACTCAGCCTGACCCTTACTGCTACCCACAAACCACCCCATCCTGACCCTAAGCGCCATCCACACACTGCCAACAACCTGACCCTCACCACCATCCACACACTGCCCTCAGCCTGACTCTCAGCGCCGTCCACACACCGCCCCAACCTGACACTCACCACCCTCCACACACTAGCCACAGCCTGACCCTCACCACCGTCCACACCCTGCCCCCAGCCTGACACTCACCAACGCTGACACTCCACCCCCAGTCTGAACCTCATTGCCGTCCACATACCACCGCAGCCTGTCCCTCACTGCCGTGCACACACCGCCCCCAGCCTGACCCTTACCACCGTCCACACACCGCCCCCGGCCCGACCCTCACCACCGTCCACACACCGCCCCCAGCCTGACCCTCACCACCATCCACACGCTACCCCCAGTCTGACCCTCACCACCCTCGACTCACTGACCCCAGCTGGACCCTCACCGCCCCCAGCCTGACCTTACCGCTCCAAGCCTGACCTTACTGCCCCCAGCCTGTTCCTCACCGCCGTCCACCATTGCCCCCAGCCTGACCCTCACCGCCGTTCAAGACCACCCCCAGCCTGACCCTCACTGCCGCCCACACACCGCCCCCAGACTGACCCTCACTGCCACCCACACACCGCCCCCAGCCTGACCCTCACCGCCGTCCACTCACCGCCCCTAGCCTGACCCTCAGCACCGTCCACACACAGCCCCCAATCATGCCCTCACTGCTGCCCACATACCACCCCCAGCCTGGCCCTCACTGCTGCCCTCATACCACCCCCAGACTGACCCTCAATGCCATTCACACACCGCTCCCAGCCTCACCCTCAGTACCATCCACACACTGCCCCGATGCTGACCCTCACTGCCACCCACACACCACCCCCAGACTGACCCTGAATGTCATTCACACACCGTCCCCAGCCTGACCCTCACCGCCGCCCACACAACCCCCCCAAACTACCCTCACTATCGGCCACACAACCCCCCCAGCCAGACCCTCACTGCTCTGCCACACACCACCCCACAGCCTGACCCTCACCGCCCCGGACGCACTGCCCCCAGCCGGACCCTAACGCACCCAGCCTGACCTTACCGCCCCCAGCCTGACCCTCACCACTGTCCGACATTGCCACCAACCTGTCCCTCACCACCATTCAACACCACCCCAGCCTGACCCCCACTACCGCCCACACACCACCCCCAGTCTGACCCTCAGCGCCATCCACATACCGCCACCAGCCTGATCCTCAGCACCATCCACACTCCGCCCCCAGCCTGGTCCTCACTGCCGCTCACACACCGCCCTCAACCTGACCCTCAGCGCCGTCTACACACAGCCCCAGCTTGACCCTCACCACAGTCTACACACTAGCCCAAGCATTAACATCGCTGCCACCCACACACCACCCCTAGACTGACCCTCAGTGCCATCCACACACTGCCCCCAGTCTGACCTTCGCTGCCGCCCACACACGGTCCTCAGTCTGACCCTCACCACCATGCAAATCCCGTCTCCAGTCTGATCCTTTCTGCCATCCATACATCACCCCCAGCCTGACCCTCTCCGCCGTCTACACTCCATGCCCAGCCTGATCCTCACAGGGTCCCTCACAGGGACAGCGGTCAGGTTCAGGCTGGGGGCCATAAGGTCAGGCTGGGTGTGGTGAGGGTCCGGCTGGGGCAGTGCATCTGGGGCGGTGAGGGTCAGGCTGGGGGCGGTAAGGTCAGGCTTGGGGCGGTAAGGTCAGGCTGGGTGCAGTGAGGGTCCGGCTGGGGGCAGTGCGTCCGGGGTGGTGAGGGTCAGGCTAGGGGGTGGGGTGTGGCGGAGCAGTGAGTTTCTGGCTGAGGGTGGTGTGTGGACGATGGTGAGGGTTAGTTTGGGGGTGGTATGTGGGCGGCAGAAAGGGCCAGTCTGGGGGCGGTGTGTGTTTGGCGTTGAGGATCAGGCTTGGATGGTGTTGAATGGCGGCGAGGGTTAGGCTGGTGGCAATGTTGGACAGTGGCGAGGGTCAGGGTGGGGGCGGTAAGGTCAGGCTGGGGGCGGTAAGGTCAGGCTGGGTGCGGTGAGGGCCGGCTGGGGGCAGTGCGTCTGGGGCGGTGAGGGTCAGGCTGTGGGGTGGTGTGTGGCGGAGCAGTGAGGGTCTGGCTGGGGGCGGTGTGTGGACGATGGTGAGGGTTAGTTTGGGGGCGGTGTGTGGGCGGCGGTGAGGGGCGGTGTGTGGATGGCAGTGAGGGTCAAACTGGGGATGGTGTCTGGGCAGTAGTGAGGGTCAGGCTGGGGGCGGTTGTGAATGGCATTGAGGGTCAGTCTGGGGGTGGTTTGTGGGTGGCAGTGAGGGTCAGCCAGGGGGCAGTGTGCGGATGGCTCTGAGGGTCAGGTTGGGGGCGGTGAGTGGACGGCGGTGAGTGTCAGGCTGTGGGGCAATGTGTGGGCGACATTGAGGGTCAGGTTGGGAGCGATGTTGGATGACGGTGAAGGTCAGGCTGGGGGTGGTGTGTGGGTGGCAGTGAGGGTCAGGCTGTGGGTGGTGTTGGACGGCGTTGTGGGTCAGGCTGGGGGTGGTGTGTGGGCGGCAGTGAGGGTCAGGCTGGGGGTGGTGTTGAATGGTGGTGAGGGTCAGGCTGGGGGTAGTGTGTGGGCGGCAGTGAGGGTCAGGCTGGGGGTGGTGTTGAACGG
Source organism: Chiloscyllium plagiosum (assembly GCF_037043375.1). Taxonomy (NCBI): domain Eukaryota; kingdom Metazoa; phylum Chordata; class Chondrichthyes; order Orectolobiformes; family Hemiscylliidae; genus Chiloscyllium; species Chiloscyllium plagiosum. Next base: position 81,533,999 of record NW_028270159.1, on the reverse strand, counting down.
CGGTGAGGGTCAGGCTGGGGGCAATGTTGGACGGCGGTGAGGGTCAGGATGGGGGCGGTAAGGTCAGGCTGGGGGCGGTAAGGACAAGCTGGGGGCGGTGAGGGACAGGCTGGGGGGTGGTGTGTGGACGGCAGTGAGGATCTGGCTGGGGTCGCTGTTGGACATTGGTGAGGGTAAGGCTAAGGGCAGTGTGTGGACGGCAGTGATGGCCAGCCTGGGGGCGGTCTTTGGAAGGTGGTGAGGGTCAGGCTGGGGTCGGTGTGTGGACAGTGGTGAGGGTCAGGCTGGGGGGCGGTGTGTGGACAGTAGTGAGAGACAGGCTGGGGGTGCTGTGTGAACAGCATTGAGGGTTAGCCTGGGGGCGGCGTGTCGGCGGTGGTGAGTGTCAGGCTGGGGGCACTATGTGGACGGTGGTGAGGCTCAGGCTGGGGGCAGTGTGTGGACGGGGATGAGTGTCAGGCTGGGGTCGGTGTGTGGACGGTGGTGAGGGTCAGGCTGGCGGCACTATGTGGACGGTGGTGAGGCTCAGGCTGGGGGCAGTGTGTGGACTGGGGTGAGTGTCAGGCTGGGGTCGGTGTGTGGACGGTGGTGAGGGTCAGGCTGGGGGGCGGAACTTGGACAGTAGTGAGAGACAGGCTGGGGGTGCTGTGTGAACAGCATTGTGGGTCAGCCTGGGGGCGGCGTGTCGGCGGTGGTGAGTGTCCGGCTGGGGGCACTATGTGGACGGTGGTGACGCTCAGGTTGGGGGCAGTGTGTGGACGGGGGTGAGTGTCAGGCTGGGGGCTGTGTGTGAGCGGCAGTGAGGGTCAGGCGGGGGGCAGTGTTAGACGGCAGTGAGAGTCAGGATGGGGTGATTTGTGGGTAGCAGTAAGGGTCAGGTTGAGGGCGGTGTGTGGGCATCAGTGAGGGCCAGCTTGGGGGCGGTCTTTGGAAGGTGGTGAGGGTCAGGCTGGGGGCGGTGTATGGATGGCGCTGAGGGTCAGTCTTGGGGGCATTGTATGGGCGGCAGTTACGATCAGTCTGGGTCGTGTGTGTGGATGGCAGTAAGGGTCAGGCTGGGTCGGTGTGTGGATGGCAGTGAGGGTGAGGCTGGGGGTGGTGTGTGGACGGTGGTGAGTGTCAGGCTGGGGGCAGTGTGTGGACGGCGCTGAGAGTCAGGCTGAGGGCAGTGTGTGGAAGGTGGTGAGGGTCAGGCTGTGGGCGGTGTATGGATGGCGCTGAGGGTCAGTCTTGGGGGCATTGTATGGGCGGCAGTGAAGGTCAGTCTGGGGCGCTGTGTGGATGGCGCTGAGGGTCAGTCTGGGGGCATTGTGTTGATGGCAGTCAGGGTCAGGCTGGGTCAGTGTGTGGATGGCAGTGAGGTTCAGGCTGGTGGTGGTGTGTGGATGCCGGTGAAGGCCAGGCTGGGGGTGGTGTGTGGATGCCGGTGAAGGCCAGGCTGGGGCGATGTGTGAATGGTGGAGAAGGTCGGGTTGGGGGCGGTGTGTGGACGGCGGTTAGGGTCAGGCTTGGGGCAGTGTGGATTCTGGTGAGAGTCAGACTGAGGTGGCGTGCAGATGGTGGTAAGGGTCAGGCTGGGTCAGTGTGTGGATGGCAGTGAGGGTCAGGCTGGGTTGGTGTGTGGATGGCGGTGAAGGTCGGGTTGGGAGCGGTGTGTGGACGGCCGTTAGGGTCAGGCTGGGGGCAGTGTGGATTCTGACTGGGGTGGTGTGCAGACGGTGGTAAGGGTCAGGCTGGGCGTGGTGTGTAGATGTTGGTGATAGTTAGGATGAGGGCGGTTGTGTCAGGCTGTGGGACAATGTGTGGGCAGCGTTGAGGGTCAGGGTGGGAGCAGTTTTTGACAATGTTGAGGGTCAGGCTGGGGGTGTTGTGTGAGCGGCAGTGAGGGTTAGGCAGGGGGTGGTGAGTGGACGGCGGTGAGTGTCAGGCTGTGGGGCAATGTGTGGGTGGCAGTGAGGGTCAGGTTGGAGGCAGTATGCGGTTGGCAGTGAGTGTCAGCCCGGGAGCGGTGTTGGACGACGATGAGGGTCAGGCTGGGGTTGGTGTGTGGTCGGCAGTGAGGGTCAGGCTGTGGACGGTGTGAGGGCAGCAGTGAGAGTCAGGCTGGGGGCGGTGTGTGGGACGCAGTGAGGGTCAGGCTGGGGATGGTGTGTGCGCGGGCAATCGTTCTGTGTGCTGCTGAAATCTCCTGAATGGGGAGCAGACTTTGAAAACTCCGAGCCCCAGAGGAAAGGCATTTAATCAATTCACCGAATCATTGATTGTCCGAATGAATTAGTGCCCACCCAACTCGTTCACATAATTGAGGTTCCTCTATCGGTGGGAACATGAATAGGAAGGGTTTGGAGGGATATGGGCCAGGTACTGGCAGGTGGGTTTGAATGGGTTGGGATACCTGGACCAGCATGGACGGGTTGGACCGAAGGGTCTGTTTCTGTGCTGTAAATCTCTATGACTCTATGACCTTCCAGCCAATTTTGTGTCCAAATCTCCCCATCTCCTTGTAAGCTATGGTGATGAACTTCCTAAACCGTCTGTTATGTGGACCCTTGCTGAATGTGTTTCTGAAGTCCAAGTTAGTGATTTCCATGCACAAAGCCATGCTGACTATCCCTAATCATTCTTATCTTTCCAATTACATGTACATCCTGCCGCTTATAAGCCCTTCCAACAACTTTCGACTGACTTCAGGCTCACTGGTCTTTAGTTTGCTGGCTTTTCCTTACCACCATTCTCAAATAATGGCACCACTCTTCCAGGAATTAGTCCAGAACTAGAGAGCATAGGTTTAGGGTGGCAGGGTAAAAATATAAAAAAGACCAAAGTGGCAACTTCTTCATGCAGAGGTTGGGATGTGCATGGAATGACCTGCCAGAGGAAGTGGTGGAAGCAGGTACAATTGCAACATTTAAGACGTATTTGGATGGATATATGAATAGGAAGGGTTTGGAGGGATATGGGCCGGGTGCTGGCGGGTGGGACTAGATTGGGTTGGGATATCTGGTTGGCATGGATGGGTTGGATGGAAGGGTCTGTTTCCATGTTGTACATCTCAATGACTCTGACACTAAATGGCCAGTTTCCACACCACAGTGACTCTACGGGAAACCCATTTGGACAGATATCTAATAGGAAATGTTTGGATACATGTTGACCAAGGGGACGCAGGTGAGATTACCTCAGTTTGGAATTATGTTTGACATGGATTGATTGGATCACAGGGAGCCTCCTGTGAAGCGCTTCTGTGATGTTTCCTCCGGCATTTATAATGTTTTGTATCTGCCGCTTCCGGTTGTCAGTTACAGCTGCAACGGACAGGGGATGAAAAGTCTGCAACACAAATTCCCAGCTTGGCGAACATCTTCCTTATCTCTAATCATTTCTCTCCAGGCTCAGACCCCTCCCTAACTCTAATCCCCTCCAGTCTCTCAAAGCTGTGCTATATGTGCCTTTCTTTGATTTCGGACTTGAGGATACCCCATTTTTATTTCTCACTTGATGGCGGCCCTTTCAGATTCCTGCATCGAGCTCCAGAATTTCCTGCTAAACCTCTCCATCTCACTTTCCTCTCAAACACATTGACCAATCATGTGTCATCTATTCTACTATCATTTTTTCTGACCTGGTTTCAGAGGTGGCCTGTCATATTCCTATATTAAGTGTTTTGAGGTTTACAGCACAGAAAAAGGCTCTGTGGACCATTGAGTCTGTGCCAGTAAAGAAAACTATCACTGAACTATCCTGATCCATTTTCCAATACACAGTCATTCACACCATCTGTCTTGGTATCACAAGTGTGCACCTAAATATGTCTTAAATGTTATTGGGAATTCTGTGTCTCCCACCCTCACAGACAGTGAGGTTTAGTGTAACTGGTGCTCGATGATGACATCACCCACAGGAACACAGAGCAGCTGGGTCTGTGCAAACCAGAGATCGCCCACACATTGGGAAGGATGGCAGGGTCCCTGAGAGGGGGCACAGGGGATTTACCAGGATGGTTCAAGGAATGTGGGATTGTAGTAGCATGTTTTAGATATTCTTTTACATTAGTCATTGGTATGATATAGTTGTTGCTGATACATTGGGTAGATAATATCGATCTACAATAGATGGACTCTCCTTCTCAACCTCTCCCCTTGCCTGGGCTGGGGTAACCTTCAGGTTAAACCACCACCAGTCATCTCTCCCTAATTAGAGAGCAGCCCTATGGTCTGGTAGGACAATACTGACTTTGCCTCTTACACAGTGAGGCCACTGTGTCTCTAGGGTGGGGAGAGGGAATGCTGAAGGTGGTGGATGGAACACCACTCAGGCACAGTGCTTTGTCCTGGAGTATGTTCACTTTCTTTAACATTGTTGGGAGCTGCACTGATGCAGGCAAGTGGACACTGTTCCAACACAATCCTGATGTGTACCTTATAGAGAGCAAACAGACATTGGGGAATCAGGGGTTTGGAAAAACTGAGATTGCTCTCCTTGTAGCAAAGGAAATTTGGGGAGCTGTGACAGAGTGGTTTAGAAAAGTTACCCGTTATAATAAACCTGACACCCATCAGCTCATTATACAAGGATTACAGGACACATTGAAGGTGTGGGGAGAACTATTGAGAGAATGGGATGATTTAAAGGAGAACTTGTATGCAGTAACTGGGATTGAACTGGAACACAATACTCACGCACAATGTGAATATCCAGGTCCTGATGAACTGAGTAATGCTGTCAGAGTTTGACATTACAATTACTGAGATTACCATCTGAATGTTCACCTGTAGTATCCTCTAATACAAGTTATAAAATCTGTCACTGTCAGTTCAGGTTAGAAACTCACACCATCCCCTCCTCCTGGGCCAGGATGACTGTACACAATATCCCTTGTGGAGGTCAGCAGTTAGTTCAGGGGGAAATCTATGTGGGTTTCTATGAGTTTCCACCTTGGGACTTCATATGAATGAACAGGACAGATCTTTCACAGATGGGACAGAATGATCCAAGAGTCGGTGAGATGTGGAGAGCAGGATTTCCTTCCTTTTCTTTCCTTCCGTGTTGCCGCTGTGCCTCATCAATAAGACATGGGGAGTGAAAGGCTCATGCAGCGCGATGGGCAAGTTGTCTCCATTCTGACCAATGGGCAGCAAGCTCCTCCCAGTCATCCCATAGAGTCTCACGAAAAACAGAGCAACACTTCCCACTGCCCAGGATTCCCAGTAAACGTTTCGAAGAATTGGGGTGGGGGTGGGGGGTGGGGATATCTGTCAGAAAAGGCATAACTGTAAAGTTCTAAGAGGATTGTGAAGAGAGAGAGAGATGCAAAGGAGAAGGGGGCAACAAGTTGCCAGATGGAGTATAATTTGGGAAAATGGGAAGTTGGTCAATTTGGAGGAGGTAATACAAGTACAGAGTGCTATTTAAATGGTGGAAACTGTAGAAAGCTGCACCACAAAGAGACCGGGGGGTAATTGTGCAGGAAACACAGGAATCTAGCAGATTCTGGGTCAGTCACGGAATCAAGGGTTCGGCTTCAGATTCGTCAAGTTTAAGGCAACACCGACATTGATAAGGGGATTCAGTAGCAATGGGGCTGGGATGAGGGGGATGTGGGATATAGGTAAACTAATGTTATTTCTGCAATTGCAATTTCTGGTACAAGGTAAATGAACTCACACCAGTGTGTAATTATTTCAGCCACGAGCTGAGTCAACAAGAATGGAAACTATGTGGAGGAAATATATAATTGTTTTTGTATTAGCTAACATTGTGTGTCAGCATTAAACGTGATTGCAAAACAATGGTTGATATTATGGGCAAATAGATAAGATGTTGTGAGGGGATGCAGTCAAGCTAGAAAGCCTGTATAAACAGTAGGTTTTCCACTTTTACAGAGACACAGGAACAAACTCTAATGAAAGAGGCCATCGAGACCAGAGTGGTCTTGGGAGAGGCCCAGATGGAAATAGTAGATACTGATGAAGAAAGAATATGCCTAACAATAACCTGCAGTGGGATGAGGTCAAACGGCCTTGTGAGGCCAGAATAACCATTTTGTCACTCCTGCTCATCCGACAAGGCCGGATGAGCAGGAGTGGTGGGATCAGTCTTAGGGAAGTGGAGGATGTAAACGGGGTGGGGGGGGTGGGGAAACAATGAAATAAGAAAAAATATGTAGGAACCAAATTATACAAATACCGAAAGTTTGTTGAATTTGGTGTGTGTATGTCCTCTGCCTTGCCTGGCACTGGACATCACACCCAATTGCAAGTGTAAAAATAAAGGACACTACTGATTCAGATCTTGTCTCAGACTGTAATGATTGAAGTGTGTGAGCTTTGTTTCTCACAGGGAGACAAGCAACGTTTAACAGAATGGAATTCCTGGTGTTTGTGATTGTGTGGATGTCTGATCAGAAGGTCACCTTGGGGTCAGATATAACAGCAATATTGTGAAGAATGTAGTTCTACCTCAGATATTTCCCAGTGGGAGGGAGGGGCTCAGCAGGAAGGGAAAGGAATTTGTAATAGCAACTGAAGGCAATGGTTTTAACCATTACAATGTTTCATTGGAGAAAATTGCAGCTATTCGAGTAGTGGGAGTGTGGTAAGCAGTTTCATAACTGAGTAACAGTGGAGTAATGGAGAGGGATGATGGGGAGAGGGACTTGGGCAGTGTCAGTTTACATGTGAAACCTAACACAGTGATTTTGGACAATGTCACCTCCTGGCAGTATGTAGGTGAGAAAAAGGAGGGTCCAAGGATAGATCCTTAGATTCCCTACAGTGTGGAAACAGTCCCTTCGGCCCGACAAGTCCACACCGACCCTCCGAAGAGAAACCCATCCAGACCCATTCCCCTACGTTTTCCACTGATTGATGCACCTAACACTATAGGCACTTTAGCATGGCCATTTCACCTAACCTGCATATCTTTGGACTGTGGGAGGAAACCGGAGCACCCGGAGAAAACCCACGCAGACACTGGGAGAATGTGCAAACTCCACACAGACAGTCGCCCGAGTCTGGAATCGAACCTGGGTCCCTGGTGCTGTGAGGCAGCAGTGCTCACCATTGAGGCACCGTGCTGGCCATCCCTTGAGGGACACCACATGCAAGGAATTCAGACAGGAAATCAGAGAGGGTATCACAGCTACAGAAGTTACCATTGTCAAGGAGGGTCTGCCTCCTGAGTCAGTATGGGTGGAAATTAGGAACAGTAAGGGAGCAGTCACCTCATTAGGGGTTTACTACAGGCCCCCAATAGCAGCAGGGAGATTGAAGAAAGCATAGGTCGGCAGATTTTGGTAAAGAGTGAATGTAAAAGGGTTGTTGTAATGGGTGACTTTAACTTTCTCAATATAGATTGGAACCTCCTTCGAGCAGATGGTTTTGTAAGGTGTGTTCAGGAGAGTTTCCTAACTCAGCACCTTGAAGCGGCCGACGAGGGGAGAGGCCATTTTGATTTTGGTGCTCGGCAATGAGCTGGGGCAGGTGTCAGATCTTGCAGTGGGAGAGCATTTTGGTGATAGTGACCACAACTGCCTCACATTCTACATAGCTATGGAGAAGGAGAGAAGCAGGCACAATGGGAGGATATTTAATTGGGGAAAAGGAAACTATGATACTATCAGACGTGAGTTGGGAACCATGGACTGGGAGCAATTGCTCCATGGAAAGGCCACTATAAACATGTGGAGACAGTTTAAGGAACAGTTGTTGCGAGTGATGCATAAATGTGTTCCTCTGAGACAGGCAAGAAGGGGCAAGATAAAGGAACATTGGATGACGAGAGCGGAGGAGCTTCTCGTCAAACGAAAGGAGGCAGCTTACGTCAGGTGGAGAAAGCAAGGGTCTTGGTCAGCTCTAGAGGATTACAGGCAGGCAAGGAAGGAGCTCAAAAATGGCCTGAGGAGAGCCAGGAGGGGGCAGGAAAAAGGCTTGGCAGGAAGGATTAGGGAGAATCCAAAGACATTTTACACGGATGTGAGGAGTAAGACAATGATCAAAGAAAGAGTAGGGGCGATCAGGGATAGCATAGCGAGCTTGTGTATAGAGTCTGAGGAGGTAGGGGAAGCTCTAAATGAGTTTCCTTTGCTTCTGTCTTTACTAAAGACAAGGACCTTGTAGTGAATGAAACCGTTGAGGAGCAGGTAAGCATGCTGGAACAGATAGGGATTGAGGAAGCTGATGTGCTGAACATTTTGACAAACATTAAGATTGACAAGTCACCAGGGCCAGACCAGATTAGTCCTCGGCTGTTTTGGGAAGTGAGAAATGTGATTGCTTCGCTGCTTGCGAAAATCCTTACATCCTCGCTCTCCGTTGGAGTCGTACCTGAGGACTGGAGGGAGGCAAAGGAAATAGGGAAATCCCCGGCAATTACAGACCACACGCTCTCACGTCTGTCATCTGTAAGGAGTTAGAAAGGATGCTGAGGGGCAGGATTTATGACCATCTGGAAGAGCATGGCTTGATTAAATGCAATCAACACGGCTTTGTGAGGGGCAGGTCATGCCTCACAAACCTTACTGAGTTCTCTGAGGATGTTACTAGGCAAGTTGATGAGGGTCGAGCTGTGGATGTTGTGTGTGTGGACTTCAGTAAGGCATTTGATAAGGTTCCCCATGGTAGGCTCGTTCAGAAGGTCAGGAGGAATGGGATACAGGGAAACGTAGCTGTCTGGATACAGAATTGGCTGGCCGACAGAAGACAGCGAGTGGTAGTAGAAGGAAAATATTCTGCCTGGAAGTCTGTGGTGAGTGGTGTTCCACAGGGCTCTGTCCTTGGGCCTCTACTGTTTGTAATTTTTATTAATGACTTAAATGAGGGGTTGGAGGATGGGTCAGCAAGTTTGCAGACAACACAAAGGTTGGAGGTGTCGTTGACAGTATAGAGGGCTGTTGTAGGCTGCATTGACAGGATGCAGAGATGGGCTGAGAGGTGGCTGATGGAGTTCAACCTGGATAAATGCGAGGTGATGCATTTTGGAAGGTCAAATTTGAAAGCTGAGTACAGAATTAAAGACAGGATTCTTGGTAGTGTGGAGGAACAGAGGGATCTTGGTGTGCAGGTACAAAGATCCCTTAAAATGGCTACCCAAGTGGACAGGGTTGTTAAAAAAGCATATGTTGTTTTGGCTTTCATTAACAGGAGGATTGAGTTTAAGAGTCGTGAGATCTTGATGCAGCTCTATAAAACCTTGGTTAGAACGCACTTGGAATACTGCGTCCAGTTCTGGTCGCTCTATTATAGGAAAGATGTGGATGCTTTGGAGAGGGTTCAGAGGAGGTTTACCAGGATGCTGCCTGGAATGAGGGCTTATCTAACAAAGAGAGGTTGACTGAGCTCGGACTTCTTTCAGAGGAAAAAAGAAGGAAGACAGGGGTCCTAATTGAGGTGTACAAGATAATGAGAGGCGCAGATATAGTTGATAGCCAGAGACTTTTTTACCCAGGGCAGAAATTGTTAACACGAGGGGTCATAGTTTTAAGCTGTTTGGCGGAAAGTATAGAGGGGATGTCAGAGGCGGGTTCTTTACACAGAGAGTTGTGAGAGCATGGAATGCGTTGCAAGCAGCAGTTGTGGAAGCAAGGTCATTGGGGGTATTTAAGAGACTGCTGGACATGCATATGGTCACAGACATTTAAGGGTTTGTACATTAGGTTTACCTTACATGAGGATCAATGGTCAGCACAACATCGTGGGCTGAAGGGTCTGTTCTGTGCTGTACTGTTCTATGTCCTATGAAGTGTATCTGGACCATCTGCACCCTGCACTGACAGATAGTGCTCCCTCAATACCTTAGAAACCATCCCCTCAGTATGTTTATCCCCAAAACAGCTCAACTGAACATTCATGCCCTCAACACCTCAGAAAGCAAACCTGTTGCCCCCTTGGACCATGTTCATCCCCAAACCTGTTCTCACTGTGATGACCCACAGTCGCCCCAAGATTGGACCCAGGGCCCAGAACATTATTTGGGTCTCTGGATTGATCATAGAATGTGGAAGCAGGCCATTCGGCCTATCAGGTTCACACTGACCCTGGGCAGAGCATCCCACCCACCTTCTCTGTCCCTGGATCCCTTCATTTCCTCTCGCTATCCCACCCCAACCTGCACATCTTTGGACAGTGGGTGGGAACTGGAGCACCCGGAGGCTGACACGGTGAGAATGTGCCAACTCCACACAGACAGTCGCCCGAGGCTGGAATCGAACCCGGGTGGGGTGAGGCAACACTGAGCCCCCGTGACCATCCCACCATCTCCTCCCCGTTGATGACCGTTTGATGTCTGTACCTGGGGAGTATCTAACTTGTCTAGCGTTTATTTAAGAAAGATTAGGGACAAGGGCAATGCCTCCACAAGCTCAAGATGCTTGGTCCCCCACGAAAAAGTATTTATATCAATTTCAAAAAGAGACTTTATTCACAAAAATAACTTTACGTACAAACATAGTCACTAAAGTTCGGTTCTGTACAGTCTTTACAACAAGTCTTTGTCATGACATATATACTCCCTTTGGCTGATTAACTGAAATGTTAGGTCTGAGCTGTTTCTTCTGAATTAACATCACAAAGTTACATGGAGAAGGATCTTTGTGAAGTGCCTGTGTTCTGTATCTGTTCTCCCATGTACCCCGCCCTCCGAATACAATACCTTACAAAGCCTTAAACCTGTTTGTCAACTTTCAACAGAAGCAGCCTTAGGAAATTGAACACAGACTGAATTACTCAGTGACGCTTGGATCAGGTCAAATTCTCAAGCAAGCAGATGGTGGGGAAATTCAGCAGAATTCAGCAGGTAGCAACGGTGAAGAGAGAGAGGAACAATTCGCATTTCAAGTGACCCTTCCTCAAAATGGTCTTTTCTGAAGGAACGTTCCCTCAGAAATCACTGGATTGAAAGTTGAACTCTCTCTCTGTCTCTTTCTCCCTCTCCCTTCAGAGATGCTGCCGGACATGCTGAGTTTGTTCAGCAATCTCTGTATTGATGTTTCAGGTCTCCAGCGTGTCTGTACAGATTGATTTTAGTGTTGAATTCTCAAGCTAGCTCTATTAAAGGGAGTGAATCCCTCTGCTACAAAGGAGGGTCAGTTACCACAGCTGACAGGTTCGTGATGCCAACATTGTTGGCTCAATCTCAATCATGTCTGAAATTACAATGAAGGCCCCAGCTTCTCAACCTCGCCCCTCACCTGAGGTGTGTGACCCACCAGTCCTCTCTCTCTGGCAAGACAGCAGCTCTCTGGTCCTCCGGGTCTATAATAACTTCCCAACTTTAATAGGACACTCCAGTAAGAGAGCTCTTTACATGGTTCAGGTGAAAATCCGGGAGCAACCTCCCTAACATCACTGTGGGACACCCAAGTACTGCAGCAGGAGAGTACAGCTCACCCCCACCTTCCAGGCAACTATTAGAAGGTGTGGGAATCACATACAAGCCACATGTGAAAATAAGTTTTATAACAGGGTCACGGTGGATGGTCACTAACTCTGTTTCTTTCCCTGTGTTGAAATCAGCGTAATGAAGAAGCTAAGGGTGGGTTGAAAATGACAATGATAGTCTTTCGTAGGTTGGTGTTTTTTAGAGTATGGTATCGACAGTATGAATGTTTGAGCACTTATTCAAGGGCATGCAGGTAGCTGCCAGAGGAAGTGATGGGGGCTGGTACAATTGTGACATTTAAAAGGCACCAGGATGAGTATGTGAATAGGAAGGGTTTAGAGGGACATCAGCCGAGAGCTAGCTAATGGAATGAAATGAGATGAGAATATCTGGTTGGTATGGACGAGTTGGACAGGAGGGGCTGGTTCTAAGCTGTGCATCTCTGTGACTCAGTGCCTCTGAATAGTCTATAACAGAGAGTTTCAGACAGGGTTTGGTTTGTGTGTCTCTCTCATGCTTCCTCAGAATCTGCAGACCCAATGTCTCCAAATTTCCACAATACTCTATGAAATAGAAGAAAACAGGGTCAGTATTGAGGGAGTGCAGCACTGTCAGAGGGTCAGTACTGAGAGAGTGCTGCACTGTAAGAGGATCAGTACTGAGGAAATGCTTCACTGAAAGAGGATCAGTACTGAGGGAGTGCTGCACTGTCAGAGGGTCATTACTGAGGGGGTGTTTCACTGTCAGATGGTCAGGATTGAGGAAGTGCTGCACTGTCAGAGGGTCAGGACTGAGGAAGTGCTGCACTGTCAGAGGGTCAGTGCTGAGGGAATGCTGCACTGTCAAAGGATCAGTACTGAGGGAGTGCTGCACTGTCAGAGGGTCAGTAATGAGGGAATGCTGCACTGTCAGAGGGTCAGTGCTGAGGGAATGCTGCACTGTCAGAGGATCAGTAGTGAGGGAGTGCTGCACTGTCAGAGGGTCAGTACTGAGGGAGTGCTGCACTGTCGGAGGATCAGTACTGAGGAAATGCTGCACTGTCAGAGGATCAGTACTGAGGGAGTGCTGCACTGTCAGAGGGTCAGTACTGAGAAAGTGCTGCACTGTCAGAGGATCAGTACTGAGGGAGTGCTGCACTGTCAGAGTGTCAGTACTGAGGGAGTGCTGCACTGTCAGAGGGTCAGTACTGAGGAAGTGCTGCACTGTCAGAGGATCAGTACTGAGGGAATGCTGCACTGTCAGAGGGTCAGTACTGAGGGAGTGCTGCACTGTCAGAGGATCAGTACTGAGGGAGTGCTGCACTGTCAGAGGGTCAGTACTGAGGGAGTGCAGCACTGACAGAGGGTCAGTACTGAGGGAGTGCTGCACTGTCAGTGGTTCAGTACTGAGGGAGTGCAGCACTGTCAGAGGATCATTACTGAGGGAGTGCTGCACTGTCAGAGGATCAGTACTGAGGGAGTGCTGCACTGTCAGAGTGTCAGTACTGAGGAAGTACTGCACTGCTAGAGTGTCAGTACTGAGGGAGTGCTGCACTGTGAGAGGGTCAGTACTAAGGGCGTGCTGCACTGTCAGAGGGGCAGTACTGAGGGAGTACTGCACTGTGAGAGGGTCAGTACTGAGGGAGTGCTGCACTGTCAGAGTGTCAGTACTGAGGGAGCGGTGCACTGTCAGAGGGTCTGTAATGAGGGAGTGCTGCACCGTCAGATGGTCAGTTCTGAGGAAGTGCTGCACTGTCAGAGGGTCAGTACTGAGGGAGCGGTGCACTGTCAGAGGATCAGTAGTGAGGGAGTGCTGCACTGTCAGAGGGTCAGTACTGAGGGAGTGCTGCACTGTCAGAGGGTCAGTACTGAGGGAGTGCTGCACTGTCAGAGGATCAGTACTGAGGGAGTGCTGCACTGTCAGAGGGTCAGTACTGAGGGAATGCTGCACTGTCAGAGGATCAATACTGAGGGAGTGCTGCACTGTCAGATGGTCAGCACTGAGGGAGTGCTGTACTGTCAGAGGATCAGTACTGAGGTAGTGCTGCACTGTCAGAGGATCAGTACTGAAGGAGTGCTGCACTGTCAGAGGATCAGTACTGAGGGAGTGCTGCACTGTCAGTGGTTCAGTACTGAGGGAGTGCAGCACTGTCAGAGGATCATTACTGAGGGAGTGCTGCACTGTCAGAGGATCAGTACTGAGGGAGTGCTGCACTGTCACAGTGTCAGTACTGAGGAAGTACTGCACTGCTAGAGTATCAGTACTGAGGGAGTGCTGCACTGTGAGAGGGTCAGTACTGAGGGCGTGCTGCACTGTCAGAGGGTCAGTACTGAGGGAGTGCTGCACTGTGAGAGGGTCAGTACTGAGGGAGTGCTGCACTGTCAGACTGTCAGTACTGAGGGAGCGGTGCACTGTCAGAGGGTCAGTAATGAGGGAGTGCTGCACCGTCAGATGGTCAGTTCTGAGGAAGTGCTGCACTGTCAGAGTGTCAGTACTGAGGGAGCGGTGCACTGTCAGAGGATCAGTACTGAGGGAGTGCTGCACTGTCAGAGGGTCAGTACTGAGGGAGAACTGCACTATCAGAGGGTCAGTACTGAGGGATTGCTGCACAGTCAGAGGATCAGTAGTGAGGGAGTGCTGCACTGTCAGAGGGTCAGTACTGAGGGAGTGCTGCACTGTCAGAGGGTCAGTACTGAGGGAGTGCTGCACTGTCAGAGGATCAGTACTGAGGGAGTGCTGCACTGTCAGAGGGTCAGTACTGAGGGAATGCTGCACTGTCAGAGGATCAATACTGAGGGAGTGCTGCACTGTCAGATGGTCAGCACTGAGCGAGTGCTGCACTGTCAGAGGATCAGTACTGAGGTAGTGCTGCACTGTCAGAGGATCAGTACTGAGGGAGTGCTGGACTGTCAGAGGGTCAGTCCTGAGGGAGTGCTGCACTGTCAGAGGATCAGTACTGAGGGATTGCTGCACTGTCAGAGGGTCAGTACTGAGGGAGTGCTGCACTGTAAGAGGATCAGTACTGAGGGAGTGCTGCACTGTCAGATGGTCAGTACTGAGGGAGTGCTGCTCTGTCAGAGGATCAGAACTGAAGGAGTGCTGCACTGTCAGAGGGTCAGTACTGAGGGTGTGCTGCACTGTCAGAGGGTCAGTACTGAGGGAGTGCTGCACTGTCAGAGGGTCAGTACTGAGGGAGTGTTGCACTGTCAGAGGGTCATTACTGAGAGAGTGCTGCACTGTCAGAGTGTCACTAGTGAGGGAGTGCTGCACTCTCAAAGCGTTAGTACTGAGGGAGCGCTGCATGTAAGAATTTTAGAACTAAAGGTGCGCTGCTCAGTCTAAGAGCTGCACTGCCAGAGGGTCAGTACTGAGGGTGTACCGCCCTGTCACACGGTCGGTATGGGGGCACTGCCACAGTGTCAGATGGTCAGTACTGAGGAAGTTCTGCACTGTGTGAGCGTCAGTACTGAGTGAGTGCCGCACTGTCAGAGGGTCAGCACTGAGGCATCCCTGCGCTGTCAGAGGGTCAGTGCTGAGGGGCTGCTGCATTGCCGGGAGGGTGAGCACTGAGGGATCACCGCACTGTCGGACAGTCAGTAGTGAGGGAGCACCTCACTGTCAGAGGTTCAGTCCAGAGGGAATGCCGCACTGTCTGAAGCTCTGGAGTCTGAGAGCACTGCACCATCAGAGGGTCAGTACTGAACGAGCACTACACTGTCATAGGGTAGGAACTGAGGGAGCATGTACTATCAAAAGGTCAGTACTGAGGGAGCGCTACACAGTGAGAGTGTCAGTTCCGAGTGAGTGCTATTTCAGAGGGTCGGGACAGAGAGAGTGTTGCATTGTCAGAGGGTTAGTACTGAGGGAATGCTGCACTGTCAGAGAGTTAGTACCGAGCGGGTGCTGAACTATCAGCGGGTCAGTACTGAGGGCGTTCCGCACAGTCAGATGGTCAGTATTGAGAGAGTGCTGCACTGTCAGAGGATCAGTACCGAGCGGGTGCTGAACTGTCTGCGGGTCAGTACTGAGGGAGTGCTGCAGTGTCACAGGGTTAGTACAGAGAGAGTGCTACACTGTCAAATAGACGAGTACTGAGGCACTGCTGGACTGTCAGAGGTGCAGGACTGAGGCAGAGGATCAGTACTGAGGGAGTGATACACTGTCAATGGGTCAGTACTGAGGGACTGCTACACTGTCAATGAGTCAGTACTGAGGCAGTGCTGTACTGTCAGAGTGTCATTTGTGATGGAGTGCTGTACTGTCGGAGGTTTTGTCCTGAGATTGGTCCACAATATCGGAGGGTCAGTATGGGGCTACTTCCACTCTGCCAGAGAGTCAGTGCTGAGAGAACGCATCACTATCAGATGATCAGTGTGGAGGGAGTGCAGCGTTGTCAGAGGGTCAGTGTGGAGGGAGTACAGTATTGTCAGAGGGTCAGTGTGTAGGGAGTGCAGCATTGTCAGAGGGTCAGGGTGGTGTGAGTACAGCATTGTCAGAGGGTCAGTGTGGAGGTAGTGCTGCATTGTCAGAGTATCAGTATGGAGGGAGTGCAGCATTGTCAGAGGATCAGTGTGGAGGGAGTGCAGCATTGTCAGAGGGTCAGTTTGGAGGGAGTACAGCATTGTCAGAGGATTAGTATAGAGAGAGTGCAGCATTGCCAGAGGGTCAGTGTGGAGGGAGTGCAGCATTGTCAGACGGTCAGTGTGGAGGTAGTGCTGCATTGTCAGAGGGTCAGTGTGGAAGGAGTGCAGCACTGTCAGAGGATCAGTGTGGAGGGAGTGAAGCATTGTCAGAGGGTCAGTGTGAAGGGAGTGCTGCATTGTCAGAGGGTCAGTGTGTAGGTAGTGCTGCATTGTCAGAAGGTCAGTGTGGAGGGAGTGCAGCATTCTCAGAGGGTCAGTATGGAGGGAGTGCAGCATTGTCAGAGGGTCAGCGTGGAGGGAGTGCAGCATTGTCAGATGATCAGTGTGGAGGGAGTGCAGCATTATCAGAGGACAGTGTGGAGGGAGTGCAGCATTGTCAGAGGATCAGTGTGGAGGGAGTGCAGCATTGTCAGAGGATCAGTGTGGAGAGAGTGCAGCATTGTCAGAGGGTCAGTGTGGAGGGAGTGCAACATTGTCAGAGTATCAGTGTGGAGGGAGTGCAGCATTGTTAGAGGATCAGTGTGGAGGGAGTGCAGCATTGTCAGAGTATCAGTGTGGAGGGAGTGCAACATTGTCAGAGTATCAGTGTGGAGGGAGTGCAGCATTGTTAGAGGATCAGTGTGGAGGGAGTGCAGCATTGTCAGAGTATCAGTGTGGAGGGAGTGCAGCATTGTCAGAGGATCAGTGTGGAGGGAGTGCAGCATTGTCAGAGGATCAGTGTGGAGGGAGTGCAGCATTGTCAGAGGATCAGTGTGCAGTGAGTGCAGCATTGTAAGAGGGTCAGTATGGAGGGAGTGCAGCATTGTCAGAGTATCAGTGTGGAGGGAGTGCAGCATTGTCAGAGGGTCAGTATGGAGGGAGCGCAGCATTGTCAGAGGGTCAGTGTGGAGGGAGTGCAGTATTGCCAGAATATCAGTATGGAGGGAGTGCAGCATTGTCAGAGGGTCAGTGTGGAGGGAGTGCAGCATTGTCAGAGGATCATTATGGAGGGTGTACAGCATTGTCAGAGTATCAGTGTGGAGGGAGTGCAGCATTGTCAGAGGATCAGTGTGGAGGGAGTGCAGCATTGTCAGAGGGTCAGTGTGGAGGGAGTGATGCATTGTCAGAGGGTCAGTGTGGAGTTCGTGCTGCATTGTCAGAGGGTCAGTGTGGAGGGAGTGCAGCATTGTCAGAGTGTCAGTGTGGAGGGAGTGCAGCATTGTCAGAGGGTCAGTGTGGAGGGAGTGCAACTTTGTCAGAGGATCAGTGTCAAGGGCGTGCAGTATTGTCAGAGTATCAGTGTGGAGGGAGTGCTGCATTGTCAGATGATCAGTGTGGAGGGATTGCAGCATTATCAGATGACAGTGTGGAGGGAGTGCAGCATTGTCAGAGGATCAGTGTGGAGGGAGTGCAGCATTGTCAGAGGATCAGTGTGGAGAGAGTGCAGCATTGTCAGAGGGTCAGTGTGGAGGGAGTGCAACATTGTCAGAGTATCAGTGTGGAGGGAGTGCAGCTTTGTCAGAGGATCAGTGTGGAGGGAGTGCAGCATTGTCAGAGTATCAGTGTGGAGGGAGTGCAGCATTGTCAGAGGATCAGTGTGGAAGTAGTGCAGCATTGTCAGAGTATCAGTGTGGAGGGAGTGCAGCATTGTCAGAGGATCAGTGTGGAGGGAGTGCAGCATTGTCAGAGGATCAGTGTGGAGGGAGTGCAGCATTGTCAGACCATCAGTGTGCAGTGAGTGCAGCATTGTATGAGGGTCAGTGTGGAGGGAGTGCAACATTGTCAGAGTATCAGTGTGGAGGGAGTAGCATTGTTAGAGGATCAGTGTGGAGGGAGTGCAGCATTGTCAGAGTATCAGTGTGGAGGGAGTGCAACATTGCCAGAGTATCAGTGTGGAGGGAGTGCAGCATTGTTAGAGGATCAGTGTGGAGGGAGTGCAGCATTGTCAGAGTATCAGTGTGGAGGGAGTGCAGCATTGTCAGAGGATCAGTGTGGAGGGAGTGCAGCATTGTCAGAGGATCAGTGTGGAGGGAGTGCAGCATTGTCAGAGGATCAGTGTGCAGTGAGTGCAGCATTGTAAGAGGGTCAGTATGGAGGGAGTGCAGCATTGTCAGAGTATCAGTGTGGAGGGAGTGCAGCATTGTCAGAGGGTCAGTATGGAGGGAGTGCAGCATTGTCAGAGGGTCAGTGTGGAGGGAGTGCAGCATTGTCAGAGGATCATTATGGAGGGTGTACAGCATTGTCAGAGTATCAGTGTGGAGGGAGTGCAGCATTGTCAGAGGATCAGTGTGGAGGGAGTGCAGCATTGTCAGAGGGTCAGTGTGGAGGGAGTGATGCATTGTCAGAGGGTCAGTGTGGAGTTCGTGCTGCATTGTCAGAGGGTCAGTGTGGAGGGAGTGCAGCATTGTCAGAGTGTCAGTGTGGAGGGAGTGCAGCATTGTCAGAGGGTCAGTGTGGAGGGAGTGCAACTTTGTCAGAGGATCAGTGTCAAGGGCGTGCAGTATTGTCAGAGTATCAGTGTGGAGGGAGTGCTGCATTGTCAGATGATCAGTGTGGAGGGATTGCAGCATTATCAGAGGACAGTGTGGAGGGAGTGCAGCATTGTCAGAGGATCAGTGTGGAGGGAGTGCAGCATTGTCAGAGGATCAGTGTGGAGAGAGTGCAGCATTGTCAGAGGGTCAGTGTAGAGGGAGTGCAACATTGTCAGAGTATCAGTGTGGAGGGAGTGCAGCTTTGTCAGAGGATCAGTGTGGAGGGAGTGCAGCATTGTCAGAGTATCAGTGTGGAGGGAGTGCAGCATTGTCAGAGGATCAGTGTGGAAGTAGTGCAGCATTGTCAGAGGGTCAGTGTGGAGGGAGTGCAGTATTGCCAGAATATCACTATGGAGGGAGTGCAGCATTGTCAGAGGGTCAGTGTGGAGGGAGTGCAGCATTGTCAGAGGATCATTATGGAGGGTGTACAGCATTGTCAGAGTTTCAGTGTGGAGGGAGTGCAGCATTGTCAGAGGATCAGTGTGGAGGGAGTGCAGCATTGTCAGAGGGTCAGTGTGGAGGGAGTGATGCATTGTCAGAGGGTCAGTGTGGAGTTCGTGCTGCATTGTCAGAGGGTCAGTGTGGTGGGAGTGCAGCATTGTCAGAGTGTCAGTGTGGAGGGAGTGCAGCATTGTCAGAGGGTCAGTGTGGAGGGATTTCAACTTTGTCAGAGGATCAGTGTCAAGGGCGTGCAGTATTGTCAGAGTATCAGTGTGGAGGGAGTGCTGCATTGTCAGATGATCAGTGTGGAGGGATTGCAGCATTATCAGAGGACAGTGTGGAGGGAGTGCAGCATTGTCAGAGGATCAGTGTGGAGGGAGTGCAGCATTGTCAGAGGATCAGTGTGGAGAGAGTGCAGCATTGTCAGAGGGTCAGTGTGGAGGGAGTGCAACATTGTCAGAGTATCAGTGTGGAGGGAGTGCAGCTTTGTCAGAGGATCAGTGTGGAGGGAGTGCAGCATTGTCAGAGTATCAGTGTGGAGGGAGTGCAGCATTGTCAGAGGATCAGTGTGGAAGTAGTGCAGCATTGACAGAGTATCAGTGTGGAGGGAGTGCAGCATTGTCAGAGGATCAGTGTGGAGGGAGTGCAGCATTGTCAGAGGATCAGTGTGGAGGGAGTGCAGCATTGTCAGACCATCAGTGTGCAGTGAGTGCAGCATTGTATGAGGGTCAGTGTGGAGGGAGTGCAACATTGTCAGAGTATCAGTGTGGAGGGAGTGCAGCATTGTTAGAGGATCAGTGTGGAGGGAGTGCAGCATTGTCAGAGTATCAGTGTGGAGGGAGTGCAACATTGTCAGAGTATCAGTGTGGAGGGAGTGCAGCATTGTTAGAGGATCAGTGTGGAGGGAGTGCAGCATTGTCAGAGTATCAGTGTGGAGGGAGTGCAGCATTGTCAGAGGATCAGTGTGGAGGGAGTGCAGCATTGTCAGAGGATCAGTGTGGAGGGAGTGCAGCATTGTCAGAGGATCAGTGTGCAGTGAGTGCAGCATTGTAAGAGGGTCAGTATGGAGGGAGTGCAGCATTGTCAGAGTATCAGTGTGGAGGGAGTGCAGCATTGTCAGAGGGTCAGTATGGAGGGAGTGCAGCATTGTCAGAGGGTCAGTGTGGAGGGAGTGCAGCATTGTCAGAGGATCATTATGGAGGGTGTACAGCATTGTCAGAGTATCAGTGTGGAGGGAGTGCAGCATTGTCAGAGGATCAGTGTGGAGGGAGTGCAGCATTGTCAGAGGGTCAGTGTGGAGGGAGTGATGCATTGTCAGAGGGTCAGTGTGGAGGTCGTGCTGCATTGTCAGAGGGTCAGTGTGGAGGGAGTGCAGCATTGTCAGAGTGTCAGTGTGGAGGGAGTGCAGCATTGTCAGAGGGTCAGTGTGGAGGGAGTGCAACTTTGTCAGAGGATCAGTGTCAAGGGCGTGCAGTATTGTCAGAGTATCAGTGTGGAGGGAGTGCTGCATTGTCAGATGATCAGTGTGGAGGGATTGCAGCATTTTCCGAGGACAGTGTGGAGGGAGTGCAGCATTGTCAGAGGATCAGTGTGGAGGGAGTGCAGCATTGTCAGAGGATCAGTGTGGAGAGAGTGCAGCATTGTCAGAGGGTCAGTGTGGAGGGAGTGCAACATTGTCAGAGTATCAGTGTGGAGGGAGTGCAGCTTTGTCAGAGGATCAGTGTGGAGGGAGTGCAGCATTGTCAGAGTATCAGTGTGGAGGGAGTGCAGCATTGTCAGAGGATCAGTGTGGAAGTAGTGCAGCATTGTCAGAGTATCAGTGTGGAGGGAGTGCAGCATTGTCAGAGGATCAGTGTGGAGGGAGTGCAGCATTGTCAGAGGATCAGTGTGGAGGGAGTGCAGCATTGTCAGACCATCAGTGTGCAGTGAGTGCAGCATTGTAAGAGGGTCAGTATGGAGGGAGTGCAGCATTGTCAGAGTATCAGTGTGGAGGGAGTGCAGCATTGTCAGAATATCAGTGTGGAGGGAGTGCAGCATTGTCAGAGGGTCAGTGTGGAGGGAGTGCAGCATTGTCAGAGGATCTGTGTGGAGGGAGTGCAGCTTTGTCAGAGAATCAGTGTGGAGGGAGTGCAGCATTGTCAGAGGATCAGTGTGGAGGGAGTGCAGCATTGTCAGAGGATCAGTGTGGAGAGAGTGCAGCATGGTCAGAGGGTCAGTGTGGAGGGAGTGCAACATTGTCAGAGTATCAGTGTGGAGGGAGTGCAGCTTTGTCAGAGGATCAGTGTGGAGGGAGTGCAGCATTGTCAGAGGGTCAGTTTGGAGGGAGTGGAGGATTGTCAGAGGATCAGTGTGGAGGGAGTGCAGCATTGTCAGAGGATCAGTGTGGAGGGAGTGCAGCATTGTCAGAGGGTCAGTGTGGAGGGTGTGCAGCATTGTCAGAGGATCTGTGTGGAGGGAGTGCAGCATTGTCAGAGGATCAGCGTGGAGGGAGTGCAGCAGTGTCAGAGGGTCAGTATGGAGGGTGTGCACAATTGTCAGAGGGTCAGTGTGGAGGGTGTACAGCATTGTCAGAGGTTCAGTGTGGAGGGATTGCAGCATTGTCAGAGTATCAGTGTGGAGGGAGTGCAGCATTGTCAGAGGGTCAGTGTGGAGGGAGTGCAGCATTGTCAGAGGGTCAGTGTGGAGGGAGTGCAGCATTGTCAGAGGGTCAGTATTGAGGGAGTGCAGCAGTGTCAGAGTATCAGTGTGGAGGGAGTGCAGCATTGTCAGAGGGTCAGTTTGGAGGGAGTGGAGGATTGTCAGAGGATCAGTGTGGAGGGAGTGCAGCATTGTCAGAGGATCAGTGTGGAGGGAGTGCAGCATTGTCAGAGGGTCAGTGTGGAGGGAGTGCAGCATTGTCAGAGGATCAGTGTGGAGGGAGTGCAGCATTGTCAGAGGGTCAGTATGGTGGGAGTGCAGCATTGCCAGAGTATCAGTGTGGAGGGAGTGCAGCATTGTCAGACGGTCAGTGTGGAGGGAGTACAGCATTGTCAGAGGGTCAGTGTGGAGGGAGTGCAGCATTTTCAGAGGGTCAGTGTGGAGGGTGTGCAGCATTGTCAGAGGATCTGTGCGGAGGGAGTGCAGCATTGTCAGAGGATCAGCGTGGAGGGAGTGGAGGATTGTCAGAGGATCAGTGTGGAGGGAGTGCAGCATTGTCAGAGGGTCAGTGTGGAGGGAGTGCAGCATTGTCAGAGGATAAGTGTGGAGGGAGTGCAGCATTGTCAGAGGGTCAATGTGGAGGGAGTGCAGTCTTGTCAGAGGATCAGTGTGGAGGGAGTGCAGCATTGTCAGAGGGTCAGTATGGAGGGAGTGCAGCATTGCCAGAGTATCAGTGTGGAGGGAGTGCAGCATTGTCAGAGGGTCAGTGTGGAGGGAGTGCAGCATTGTCAGAGGGTCAGTGTGGAGGGTGTGCAGCATTGTCAGAGGATCTGTGTGGAGGGAGTGCAGCATTGTCAGAGGATCAGCGTGGAGGGAGTGCAGCAGTATCAGAGGGTCATTATGGAGGGTGTGCACAATTGTCAGAGGGTCAGTGTGGAGGGTGTACAGCATTGTCAGAGGTTCAGTGTGGAGGGATTGCAGCATTGTCAGAGGATCAGTATGGAGGGAGTGCAGCATTGTCAGAGTATCAGTGTGGAGGGAGTGCAGCATTGTCAGAGGGTCAGTGTGGAGGGAGTGCAGCATTGTCAGAGGGTCAGTGTCGAGGGAGTGCAGCATTGTCAGAGGGTCAGTGTGGAGGGAGTGCAGCAGTGTCAGAGGGTCAGTATTGAGGGAGTGCAGCATTGTCAGAGTATCAGTGTGGAGGGAGTGCAGCATTGTCAGAGGGTCAGTTTGGAGGGAGTGGAGGATTGTCAGAGGATCAGTGTGGAGGGAGTGCAGCATTGTCAGAGGATCAGTGTGGAGGGAGTGCAGCATTGTCAGAGGGTCAATGTGGAGGGAGTGCAGCATTGTCAGAGGATCAGTGTGGAGGGAGTGCAGCATTGTCAGAGGGTCAGTATGGAGGGAGTGCAGCATTGCCAGAGTATCAGTGTGGAGGGAGTGCAGCATTGTCAGAGGGTCAGTGTGGAGGGAGTACAGCATTGTCAGAGGGTCAGTGTGGAGGGAGTGCAGCATTGTCAGAGGGTCAGTGTGGAGGGTGTGCAGCATTGTCAGAGGATCTGTGTGGAGGGAGTGCAGCATTGTCAGAGGATCAGCGTGGAGGGAGTGCAGCAGTGTCAGAGGGTCAGTATGGAGGGTGTGCACAATTGTCAGAGGGTCAGTGTGGAGGGTGTACAGCATTGTCAGAGGTTCAGTCTGGAGGGATTGCAGCATTGTCAGAGGATCAGTATGGAGGGAGTGCAGCATTGTTAGAGGGTCAGTGTGGAGGGAGTGCAGCATTGTCAGAGGGTCAGTGTGGAGGGAGTGCAGCATTGTCAGAGGGTCAGTATGGAGGGAGTGCAGCATTGTCAGAGTGTCAGTGTGGAGGGAGTGCAGCATTGTCAGAGGGTCAGTGTGGAGGGAGTGCTGCATTGTCAGAACGTCAGGATGGAGGGATTGCTGTGCAGGGAGAGGGTCAGTAATGATGAAGTGCGCACTCTCTGAGAGTCAGTCCTAATGGTTGGCCATGCTGTCAGAGTGTCGCACTGTGAGAGGGTTACTACTGAGGGAGCGCTGCACTGTGAAAGGGTTAGAACTGAGGGAGCAACGCACTCTGAGGGGATGAGTACTGAGGGATCACCGCGCTGTGAGGGGTCAGTACTGAGGGAGTGCCATGCTATCTGTCGGACAGTTAGTACTGAGTGATTGCTGCATTGCCGGGGGGTCAGTACTGAGAGAGTGATGGACACTCAAAGGGACATTACTGAGGGAGAGATACACGGTCAGTGTGTCAGTTCTGAGGGTGTGTTGTTTCAGAGGGTCAGTACTGAGGGAGTGCTGCACTGCCAAATGCATTGCTGGACTATCAGAAGTGCAGGAATGAGGCAGTGCCGCACTGTCAGATTGTCAGTACTGAGGGAGTTCTGCTCTGTCGGAGGGTTGGTACTGAGAAAATGCCACGTTATCGGAGGGTCAGTACCGAGGGAGTGCTGCACTGTAAGAGCATCTGTATTGACGGAGTGCCACATTGTCGGAGCGTCAATACTGAGGGGATGCCACACTGTATGAGTGTCAGTACTGAGGGAATGCTGCACTGTGGAAATGTCAGTACAAAGAAAGTGCTGCAGAGTTAGAGGGTCAGTACTGAGGGAAAGCTGTTGTGTCAGAGCGTCATTTCTGAGGGTGTGCTGCAGGGTCAAAGGAGCAGTGCTGAGGGAGAGCTGCATTGTCAGAGGGTCAGTACTGAGGGAGCGCTGCACTGTCAGAGGATATAGAACATAGAACATAGAACAATACAGCACAGAACAGGCCCTTAGGCCCACCATGTTGTGCCTAACATTTGTCCTAGCTTAAGCACCCATCCATGTATCTATCCAATTGCCGCTTAAGGTCAGCAAAGATTCTGACTCTACCACTCCCACAGGCAGCGCATTCCATGCCCCCACCACTCTCTGGGTAAAGAACCCACCCCTGACATCTCCCCTATACCTTCCACCCATCACCTTAAATTTATGTCCCCTTGTAACACTCTGTTGTACCCGGGGGAAACGTTTCTGACTGTCTACTCTATCTATTCCGCTGATCATCTTATAAACCTCTATCAATGCACCCCTCATCAGAAGGATGTAGATGGCCTTGTCAGATGGACCGATGAGTGGCAATGGGTCAGGTGCCTGAAGATTGGAGGGTGATTAATGATGGGCCATTATTGAAGTAAGGCTGCAAGGAACAGCCATTGAACTATGGAGCTGTGAGCCTGATGGCAGTGGTGGGTAAGCTGTTGGAGGGCATTCTGAGAGACAACTTACATGCATTTGGAAAAGCAAGGATTGATTAGGGATGGTCAGCTTGGCTTTGTTTGTGGAAATGATGTGCCCAACTTGATAGAGCTTTTGAAGGGATGACCAAGGAAACAGATGAGAAGGTTTCACATGGGAGATTGCTCAGTAAAAGTTTAGATGAGATGGCATCCAAGGAGAGAGGACAGCACGGTGCCTCAGTGGTTTGATTCTAACTCCCGGTGACTGTCTGTGTGGAGTTTACACATTCTCTCTGTATCTGTGCGGGTTCCCTCAGGGTGATCCAGTTCCCTCCCACCGCCCAAAGCTGCCATGGGAAATGCAGCATTACAGGGATAGAGTAGAAGATGTGAGTCTCGGTGCGATGCTGTTCAGACAGTCAGTGTGGAGCCAATGGACAGAATGGCTTGCTTCTACACTGTAGGAATTCTAAAATTAATCCAGAGAGACAAGGCATGTTCTGGGAACCTGGACTCCAATCTTGGACACGGGTGGATGTGGGTCCTTACAGTCTGAAGGGGTTTGAACACAGTCTGAGGGGGGAGCTGGGCTGAGCCCTGAAGTGTTGAGGATGTGAATGTTTTGTGGACCTACTGTCTAAGGGGCTTTGGGGGTTAAACACAACAAAGTGATGAATTCTTCGGGATTGAGGGAGCACTTTCTGAGTTATTGAGGAAGCACTTTATGAGATTTTGAGGGAGCACTTTCTGAGGTACTGAGGGAGCACTTTCTTCGGTATTGAGGGAGCACTTTCTGAGGGATTGAGGAAGCATTTTCTGAGGTATTGAGGGAGCACTTTCTGAGGTATTGAGGAAGCACTTTCTGAGGTATTGTGGGAGAACTATCTGAGGTACTGAGGGAGAACTATCTGAGGTATTGATGGAGCACTTTCTGAGGTATTGAGGAAGCACTTTCTGTGGTACTGAGGGAAAACTATCTGAGGTACTGAGGTAGCACTATCTGCGGTATTGAGGGAGCACTATCTGAAGTACTGAGGGAGCACTTTCTGAGGTATTGAGGAAGCAATTTCTGAGGTACTGAGGGAGCACTTTCTGAGGTATTGAGGGAGCACTATCTGAGGTACTGAGGGAACAAGTTCTGAGGTATTCAGCAAGCACCCTCTGAGGTACTGAGGGAGAACTATCTGAGGTACTGAGGGAGAGCTATCTGAGGTACTGAGGGAGCAGTTTCTGAGGTGTTGAGAGAGCACTTTCAGACGAACTGAGGAAGCACTATCTGAGGTTCAGAGCTTGTACTATCTGAGGTATTGAGGGAGAACTTTCTGAAGTATTGTGGGAGCACTTTCTGAGGTATTGAGGAAGCACTTTCTGAGGTACTGAGGGAGAACAATCTGAGGTACTGAGGGAGCAAGTTCTGAGGTATTGAGGGAGCACTATCTGAGGTATTGAGGAAGCACTTTCTGAGGTATTAAAGGAGCACTTTCTGAGGTATAGAGGGACCACTATGTGAGGTACTAAGGGAGCACGTTCTGAGGTATTCAGGAAGCACTTTCTGAGGTATTGAGGGAGCACCTTCTGAGGTACAGAGTGAGCACTTTCTGATGTACTGAGGGAGCACTTTCTGAGGTATTGAGGGAGCACTTTCTGAGGTATTGAGGTAGCACTTTCTGAGGTATTGAGGGAGCACTTTCTGAGGTATTGAGGGAGCACTTTCTGAGGTATTGAGGAAGCAAATTCTGAGTTACTGAGGTAGCACTTTCTGAGGTACTGAGGGAGCACTTTCTGAGGTATTGAGGAAGCACTTTCTGAGGTATTGAGGGAGCACTTTCTGAGGTATTGAGGAAGCACTCTTTGAGGTACTGAGGGAGAACTATCTGTGGTATTGATGGAGCACTTTCTGAGGTATTGAGGAAGCACTTTCTGAGGTACTGAGGGAGAACTGTCTGAGGTATTGAGTGAGCACTATCTGAGGAACTGAGGGAGCAATTTCTGAGCTATTAAGGGAGCACTATCTGAGGCATTGAGGGACCGATATCTGAGGTACTAAGGGAGCACTATCTGAGGTATTTAGGGTCCACTTTCTGGGGTACTGAGTGAGAACCATCTGAGGTACTGAGGGAGAACTATCTGAGGTACTGAGGGAGCAGTTTCTGAGGTATTGAGTGAGCACTTTCTGACGTACTGAGGAAGCACTAGCTGAGGTTCTGAGTGAGTACTATCTGACGTACTGAGGGAGCACTTTCTGAGGTATTGAGGGAGCACTATCTGAGGTATTGTGGGAGCACTATCTGAGGCATTGAGGGTGAACTATCTGAGGTATTGAGGGAGCCCTTTGAGAGGTATTGAGGGAGAACTATCTAAGGTATTGAGGGAGCACTATCTGAGGTATTGAGGGAGAACTATCTGATGTATTGAGGAGCACTATCTGAGGTATCGAGGGAGAACTATCTGAGGTATTGAATGAGCACTTTCAGATGTTTTGAGGGAGAACTATCGGAGGTATTGAAGCAGAACTATCTGAGGTATTGAGGGAGCACTCTCTGAGGTATTGATGGAGCAACCTCTGAGGTATTGAGGTAGCACTTTCTGAGGTACTGAGGAAGCACTATCAGAGGTACTGATGGAGATCTATCTGAGGTATTAATGGAGCACTTTCTGAGGTATTGAGGGAGCACTTTCTGAGGTACTGATGGAACACTCTCTGAGGTATTGAGGGAGCATTTTCGAGGTATTGAGGTAGAACTACATGAGGTATTGAGGGAGCACTATCTGAGGTACTGAGGGAGCAATTTCTGAGCTATTAAGGGAGCACTATCTGAGGCATTGAGGGACCAATATCTGAGGTACTGAGGGAACACTTTCTGAGGTACTGAGGGAGAACTATCTGAGGTACTGGGGGACCACTTTCTGAAGTATTGAGGGAGCACTTTCTGAGGTATTGAGGGAGCACTTTCTGAGGTATTGAGGGAGCACTATCTGAGGTACTGAAGGAGCACTTTCTGAGGTAT
This sequence comes from Chiloscyllium plagiosum, assembly GCF_037043375.1. Classification (NCBI taxonomy): domain Eukaryota; kingdom Metazoa; phylum Chordata; class Chondrichthyes; order Orectolobiformes; family Hemiscylliidae; genus Chiloscyllium; species Chiloscyllium plagiosum. The sequence continues at coordinate 81,506,170 of NW_028270159.1, read as the reverse complement.
TGAGAAAGCACTTTCTGAGGTATTGAGGAAGCACTTTCTGAGGTATTGAGGGAGCACTATCTGAGGTATTGAGGAAGCACTTTCTGAGGTACTGAGGGAGCACTTTCTGAGATATTGAGCGAGCACTTTCGAGGTATTGAGGGAGAACTACCTGAGGTATTGAGGGAGCACTTTCTGAGGTACCGAGGAAGCACTATCTGAGGTATTGAGGGAACACCTTCTGAGGTACTGAGGAAGCACTATCTGAGGTACTGAGGGAGCACTTTCTGAGGTACTGAGGGAAAATATCTGAGGTACTGCGGAAACACTTTCTGAAGTATTGAGGGAGCACTTTCTGAGGTATTGAGAGACCATTATCTGAGGTGTTGAGGAAGCACTTTCTGAGGTATTGAGGGAGCACTTTGTGAGGTATTGAGGGAACACTATCTGAGGTACTGAAGGAGCACTTTCTGTGGTATTGAGAAAGCACTTTCTGAGGTATTGAGGAAGCACTTTCTGAAGTATTGAGGGAGCACTATCTGAGGTATTGAGGAAGCACTTTCTGAGGTACTGAGGGAGAACTTTCTGAGGTATTGAGCGAGCACTATCTGAGGTACTGAGGGAGCTAGTTGTGAGGTACTGAGGGAGAACTATCTGAGGTACTGAGGGAGAACTATCTGAGGTATTGATGGAGCACTTTCTGAGTTATTGAGGGAGCACTATCTGAGGTACTGAGGGATCACTTTCTGAGGTATTGAGGAAGCATTTTCTGAGGTATTGAGCGAACACAATCTGTTGTATTGAGGAAGCACTTTATGAGTTATAGAGGGAGCACTTTCTGAGGTATTGAGGGAGCACGACCTGAGGTACTGAGGGAGAACTATCTGTGGTATTGATGGAGCACATTCTGAGGTATTGAGGAAGCACTTTCTGAGATACTGAGGGAGTATTTTCTGAGATATTGAGGGAGCACTATCTGAGGTACCAAGGGAACAAGTTCTGAGGTATTGAGGAAGCACTCTCTGAGGTACTGAGGGAGAACTATCTGAGGTACTAAGGGAGCAATTTCTGAGGTATTAAGGGAGCACTATCTGAGGTATTGAGGGAGCAATATCTGAGGTACTGAGGGAGGACTTTCTGAGGTATTGAGGGAGCACTTTCTGAGGAACTGAGTGAGAACTATCTGAGGTACTGAGGGAAAACTATCTGAGGTATTGAGGGAGCAGTTTCTGAGGTATTGAGGGAGCACGTTCTGACGTACTGAGGAAGCACGAGCTGAGGTTCTGAGTGAGTACTATCTGAGGTAATAAGGAAGCACTTTCTGTGGTATTGAGGGAGCACTTTCTGAGATACTGAAGGAGAACTAACTGAGGTATTGAGGAAGATGTATTTGAGGTATTGTGGGAGCACTATCTGAGGCATTGAGGGAGAATTACCTGAGGTATTGAGGGAGCACGTTCAGAGGTATTGAGGGAGAACTATCTGAGGTATTGAGGGAGCACTTTCTGAGGTATTGTGGGAGTACTATCTGAGGCATAGAGGGAGAATTATCTGAGGTATTGAGGGAGCATTGTCTGAGGTATTGAAGGAGAACTATCTGAAGTATTCAGGGAGAATTTTCTGAGGTATTGAGGAAGCACTTTCTGAGGTACTGAGGGAGAACTATCAGAGGTACTGAGGGAGCACTTTCTGCTGTACTGAGGGAGAACTATCTGAGGTATTGATGGAGCAATTTCTGAGGTATTGAGGGAGCACTCTCTGAGGTACAGAGGGAGCACTTTCTGAGGTATTGAGGAAGCACACTCTGAGGTACTGAGGGTGAACTATCTGAGGTATTGATGGAGCACATTCTGAGGTATTGTGTGAGCACTATCTGAGGTAATGAGGGAGCACTTTCTGAGGTATTGTGGAAGCACTTTCTGAGGTATTGAGCAAACACAATCTGATGAATTGAGGAAGCACTTTATGTGGTATTGAGGGAGCACTTTCTCAGGTATTGAGGGAGCACTATCTGAGGTACTGAGGGTGCACTTTTTGAGGTATTGTGGAAGCACTTTCTGAGGTATTGAGGGAGCACTTTCTGAGGTACTTAGGGAGCACTTTCTGAGGTACAGAGGAAGCACTTTCTGAAGCATTGAGGGAGCACTATCTGAGGTATTGAGGAAGCACTTTTTGGGGTATTGAGGGAGCACTTTCTGAGGTATAGAGGGAGCACTATCTGAGGTACTGAGGGAGCACTTTCTGAGGTATTGAGGAAGTACATTCTGAGGTATTGAGGGAGCACTATCTGAGGTACTGAGGGAGCACTTTCTGAGGTATTGAGGAAGCACTTTCTGGGGTATTGAGGGAGCACTTTCTGAGGTATAGAGGGAGCACTATCTGAGGTACTGAGGGAGCACTTTCTGAGGTATTGAGGAAGTACATTCTGAGGTATTGAGGGAGCACGTTCTGACGTACTGAGGGCGCACTTTCTGAGGTACTGAGGAAGCACTTTCTGGGGTATTGAGGAAGCACTTTCTGAGTTACTGAGGGAGCACTTTCTGAGGTACTGAGGAGGCACTTTCTGAGGTATTGAGGGAGCACTTTCTGAGGTACTGAGGGAGCACTTTCTGAGGTATTGAGGAAGCACTTTCTGAGGTATTGAGGAATCACTCTCTGAGGTACTGAGGGAACAAGTTCTGAGGTATTCAGGAAGCACTCTCTGAGGTACTGAGGGAGAACTATCTGACGTACTGAGGGAGAACTATCTGACGTACTGAGCGAGCACTTTCTACTGTATTAAGGGGGCACTCTCTGAGGCATTGATTGAGCAATATCTGAGGTACGGAAGGAGCACTTTCTGAGGTATTTAGGGAACACTTTCTGAGGTATTGAGGAAGCACTTTCTCAGGTACTGAGGGAGAACTATCTGAGGTACTGAGGGACCACTTTCTGAGGTATTGAGGGATCACTTTCTGAGGTATTGAGGAAGCACTTTCTGAGGTACTGAGGGAGAACTATCTGAGGTACTGATTGAGCAAGTTCTGAGGTATTGAGGGAGCACTATATGAGGTACTGAGGGATCACTTTCTGAGGTACAGAGGAAGCACTTTCTGAGGTATTGAGGGAGCACTATCTGAGGTATTGAGAGAGCACTATCTGTGGTACTGAAGGAGCACTTTTTGAGGTATTAAGGAAGGACTTTCTGATGTATTGAGGGAGCACTTTCTGAGGTACTGAGGGAGCACTTTCTGAGGTGTTGTGGAAGCACTTTCTGAGGTATAGAGGGAGCACTTTCTGATGTACTGAGGGAGCTCTTTCTGAGGTATTGAGGGAGCACTATTTGAGGTACTGAGGGAGACATATCTGAGGTATTGATGGAGCACTTTCTGAGGTATTGAGGGACCACTTTCTGAGGTATTGAGGGAGCACTATTTATGGTACTGAGGGAGCACTCTTTGAGGTATTAAGGAAGGACTTTCTGATGTATTGAGGGAGCACTTTCTGAGTTACTGAGGGAGCACTTTCTAGGTATTGAAGAAGCACTTTCTGAGGTATTGAGGAAGCACTTTCTGAGGTATTGAGGAAGCACTTCCTGAGGTATTGAGGGAGCACTTTCTGATGTACTGAGGGAGCACTTTCTGAGGTTCTGAGCGAGTACTATCTGAGATACTGAGGGAGCAGATTCTGAGGTATTGAGGGAGCACTTTCTGACGTACTGAGGAAGCACTTTCTGAGGTTCTGAGCGACTACTATCTGAGGTACTGAGGGAGCACTTTCTGAAGTATTGTGGGAGCACTTTCTGAGGTATTGAGGAAGCACTTTCTGAGGGACTGAGGAAGAACTATCTGAGGTACTGAGGGACCACTTTCTCAAGTATTGAGGGAGCACTTTCTGAGGTATTGAGGAAGCACTTTCTGATGTACTGAGGGAGAACTATCTGAGGTACTGATTGAGCAAGTTCTGAGGTATTGAGGGAGCACTATTTGAGGTACTGCGGGAGAACTATCTGAGGTATTGATGGAGCACTTTCTGAGGTATTGAGGGAGCACTATCTGAGGTACTGAGGGAGGACTTTCTGAGGTACAGAGGAAGGACTTTCTGAGGTATTGAGGGAGCACTATCTGAGGTATTGAGGGAGCACTATCTGTGGTACTGAGGGAGCACTTTTTGAAGTATTAAGGAAGGACTTTCTGATGTATTGAGGGAGCACTTTCTGAGGTACTGAGGGAGCACTTTCTCGGTATAGAGGAAGCACTTTCTGAGTTATTGAGGAAGCACTTTCTGAGGTATTGAGGAAGCACTTTCTGAGGTATTGAGGGAGCACTTTCTGATGTACTGAGGGAGAACTTTCTGAGGTATTGAGGAAGCACTTTCTGAGGTACTGAGGGCCCACTTTCTGATGTACTGAAGTAGCACTTTTTGAGGTATTGAGGAAGCACTCTCTGAGGTACTGAGGTAGAACTATCTGTGGTATTGATGTAGCAAATCTGAGGTATTGAAGAAGCAATTTCTGATGTACTGAGGGAGCATATTCTGAGGTATTGAGGGGGCACTTTCTGAGGTACTGAGGGTGCACTCTCTGAGGTATTGAGGAAGCACTTTCTGAGGTATTGAGGAATCACTTTCTGAGGTATTGGGGAGCACTTTCTGATGTAATGAGGGAGCAATTTCTTAGGTATTGAGGAAGCACTTTCTGAGGTATTGAGCGAGCACTTTCTGAGGTACTGAGGGAGCACTTTCTGAGGTATTGAGGAAGCACTCTCTGAGTACTGAGGGAGAACGATCTGTGGTATTGATGGAGCACTTTCTGAGGTATTGAGGAAGCACTTTTTGAGGTACTGATGGCGCACATTCTGAGGCATTGAGGGAGCACTATCTGAGGAACTGAGGGAACAGATCTGAGGTATTCAGGAAGCCATCTCTGAGGTAATGAGGGAGAACTATCTGAGGTACTGAAGGAGAACTCTCTGAGGTACTGAGAGAGCACTTTCTGAGGTATTAAGGGAGCACTATCTGAGGTATTGAGGGAGCAAATTCTGAGGTACTGAGGGAGCACTTTCTGAGGCACTGAGTGAGAACTATCTGAGGTACTGAGGAAGAAAATATCTGAGGTACTGAGGGAGCAGTTTCTGAGGTATTGAGGTAGCCCTTTCTGATGTACTGAGGAAGCACTATCTGATGTTCTGAGCGAGTGCTATCTGAGGTACTGACGAGCACATTCTGAGGTATTGAGGGAGCACGTTCTGAGGTACTGCGGGAGCACTATCTGAGGTATTGAGGGCGAACTATCTGAGGTACTGATTGAGCAAGTTCTGAGGTATTGAGGGAGCACTATCTGAGGTACTGAGGGAGAACAATCTGAGGTATTGATGGAGCAGTTTCGGAGGTATGGAGGGAGCACTATCTGAGGTACTGAGGGAGCACTTTCTGAGGTACAGAGGAAGCACTTTCTGAGGTATTGAGGGAGCACTATCTGAGGTATTACGGGAGCACTTTCTGAGGTATAGATGGAGCACTATCTGAGGTACTGAGGGAGCACTTTCTAAGGTATTGAGGAAGGACTTTCTGAGGTATTGAGGGAGCACATTCTGAGGTACTGAGGGAGCACTTTCTAGGTATTGAGGAAGCACTTTCTGAGGTATTGAAGAAGCACTTTCTGAGGTATTGAGGAAGCACTTTCTGAGGTATTGAAGGAACACTTTCTGATGTACTGAGGGCGCACTTTCTGAGGTACTAAGGGAGCACTTTCTGAGGTATTGAGGAAGCACTCTCTGAGTTACTGAGGTAGAACTATCTGTGGTATTGATGGAGCAAATCTGAGGTATTGAAGAAGCAATTTCTGAAGTACTGAGGGAGCACCTTCTGAGGTATTGAGGGAGCACTTTCTGAGGTACTGAGGGAGCACTCTCTGAGGTATTGAGGAAGCACTCTCTGAGTACTGAGGGAGAACGATCTGTGGTATTGATGGAGCAGTTTCTGAGGTATTGAGGAAGCACTTTTTGAGGTACTGATGGTGCACTTTCTGAGGTATTGAGGGAGCACTTTCTGAGGTACTAAGGGGCACTTACTGAGGTATTGAGGAAGCACTCTCTGAGTACTGAGGGAGAACGATCTGTGGTATTGATGGAGCAGTTTCTGAGGTATTGAAAAAGCACTTTTTGAGGTACTGATGGTGCACTTTCTGAGGTATTGAGGGAGCACTATCTGAGGAACTGAGGGAACAAGATCTGAGGTATTCAGGAAGCAGTCTCTGAGGTACTGAGGGAGAACTATCTGAGGTACTGAGGGAGAACTCTCTGAGTACTGAGAGAGCAATTTCTGAGGTACTAAGGGAGCTCTATCTGAGGCATTGAGGGAGCAAATTCTGAAGTACTGAGGGAACACTTTCTGAGGTACTGAGTGAGAATTATCTGAGGTACTGAGGAAGAAAATATCTGAGGTACTGAGGGAGCAGTTTCTGAGGTATTGAGGGAGCACTTTCTGACGTACTGAGGAAGCACTATCTGAGGTTCTGAGCGAGTACTATCTGAGGTACTGAGCGAGCACTTTCTGAGGTATTGAGGGAGCACTTTCTGAGGTATTGAGGGAGCACTATCTGAGGTATTGAGGGAGAACTATCTGAGGTATTGATGGAGCACTTTCTGAGGTATTGAGGGATCTCTATCTGAGGTACTGAGGGGGCACTATCTGAGATATAAGGGAGCACTTTCTGAGGTATAGAGGGCGAACTATCTGAGGTACTGAGGGAGCACTTTCTGAGGTATTGAGGAAGGACTTTCTGAGGTATTGAGGGAGCACTTTCTGAGGTACTGAAGGAGCACTTTCTGAGGTATTGAGGAAGCACTTTCTGAGGTATTGAAGAAGCACTTTCTGAGGTATTGAGGAAGCACTTTCTGAGGTATTGAGGGAGCTCTTTCTGATGTACTGAGGGAGCACTTTCTGAGGTATTGAGGAAGCACGTTCTGAGGTACTGAGGGCGCACTTTCTGAGGTACTGAGGGAGCACTTTCTGAGGTACTGAGGAAGCACTCTCTGAGGTACTGAGGTAGAACTATCTGTGGTATTGATGGAGCAAATCTGAGGTATTTAAGAAGCAATTTATGATGTACTGAGGGAGCACATTCTGAGGTATTGAGGGAGCACTTTCTGAGGTACTGACGGAGCACTCTCTGAGGTATTGAGGAAGCACTTTCTGAGGTCTTGAGGGAGCACTTTCTGAGGTACTGATGGAGCACTTTCTGAGGTATTGAGGAAGCACTCTCTGAGTACTGAGGGTGAACGATCTATGGTATTGATGGAGCACTTTCTGAGGTATTTTGGGAGCACTTTCTGAGGTATTGAGGAAGCACTTTTTGTGGTACTGAGGGAGCACTTTCTGAGGTATTGAGGGAGCACTATCTGAGGAACTGAGGGAACAAGTTCTGATGTATTCAGGAAGCAGTTTCTGAGGTACTGAGGGAGAACTATATGAGGTACTGAGGGAGAACTCTCTGAGGTACTGACAGAGCACTTTCTGAGGTGTTAAGGGAGCACTATCTGAGGCATTGAGGGAGCAAATTCTGAGGTACAGTGGGAGCACTTTCTGAGGTATTTTGGGAGCACTTTCTGAGGTACTGAGTGAGAACTATCTGAGTACTGAGGGTGAACGATCTGTGGTATTGATGGAGCACTTTCTGAGGTACTGAGGGAGCACTCTGAGGTATTGAGGACGCACTTTCTGAGGTATTGAGGAAGCACTTTCTGAGGTATTGAGGGAGCACTTTCTGAGGTACTGAGGGAGCACTTTCTGAGGTATTGAGGAAGCACTTTCTGAGGTATTGAGGGAGCACATTCTGATGTACTGAGGGCGCACTTCCTGAGGTATTGAGGTTGCACTATCTGAAGTACTGAGGGAGCACTTTCTGAGGTATTGAGAAAGCACTTTCTGAGGTACTGAGGGAGAACTATCTGTGGTATTGGTGGAGCACTTTCTGAGGTATTGAGGAAGCACTTTCTGAGGAACTGAGGGATCACTTTCTGAGGTATTGAGGGAGCACTGTCTGAGGTACTGAGGGAACAAGTTCTGAGGTATTCAGGAAGCACTCTCTGAGGTTCTGAGGGAGAACTCTCTGAGGTACTGAGCGAGCACTTTCTGAGGTATTGAGGGAGCACTTTCTGAGGTATTGAGGGAGCACTATCTGAGGTATTGAGGGAGAACTATCTGAGGTATTGATGGAGCACTTTCTGAGGTATTGAGGGATCTCTATCTGAGGTACTGAGGGGGCACTATCTGAGATATAAGGGAGCACTTTCTGAGGTATAGAGGGCGAACTATCTGAGGTACTGAGGGAGCACTTTCTGAGGTATTGAGGAAGCACTTTCTGAGGTATTGAGGGAGCACTTTCTGAGGTACTGAAGGAGCACTTTCTGAGGTATTGAGGAAGCACTTTCTGAGGTATTGAAGAAGCACTTTCTGAGGTATTGAGGAAGCACTTTCTGAGGTATTGAGGGAGCTCTTTCTGATGTACTGAGGGAGCACTTTCTGAGGTATTGAGGAAGCACGTTCTGAGGTACTGAGGGCGCACTTTCTGAGGTACTGAGGGAGCACTTTCTGAGGTACTGAGGAAGCACTCTCTGAGGTACTGAGGTAGAACTATCTGTGGTATTGATGGAGCAAATCTGAGGTATTTAAGAAGCAATTTATGATGTACTGAGGGAGCACATTCTGAGGTATTGAGGGAGCACTTTCTGAGGTACTGACGGAGCACTCTCTGAGGTATTGAGGAAGCACTTTCTGAGGTCTTGAGGGAGCACTTTCTGAGGTACTGATGGAGCACTTTCTGAGGTATTGAGGAAGCACTCTCTGAGTACTGAGGGTGAACGATCTATGGTATTGATGGAGCACTTTCTGAGGTATTTTGGGAGCACTTTCTGAGGTATTGAGGAAGCACCTTTTGTGGTACTGAGGGAGCACTTTCTGAGGTATTGAGGGAGCACTATCTGAGGAACTGAGGGAACAAGTTCTGATGTATTCAGGTAGCAGTTTCTGAGGTACTGAGGGAGAACTATATGAGGTACTGAGGGAGAACTCTCTGAGGTACTGACAGAGCACTTTCTGAGGTATTAAGGGAGCACTATCTGAGGCATTGAGGGAGCAAATTCTGAGGTACAGAGGGAGCACTTTCTGAGGTATTTTGGGAGCACTTTCTGAGGTACTGAGTGAGAACTATCTGAGTACTGAGGGTGAACGATCTGTGGTATTGATGTTGCAGTTTCTGAGGTACTGAGGGAGCACTCTGAGGTATTGAGGACGCACTTTCTGAGGTATTGAGGAAGCACTTTCTGAGCTATTGAGGGAGCACTTTCTGAGGTACTGAGGGAGCACTTTCTGAGGTATTGAGGAAGCACTTTCTGAGGTATTGAGGGAGCACATTCTGATGTACTGAGGGCTCACTTCCTGAGGTATTGAGGTTGCACTATCTGAAGTACTGAGGGAGCACTTTCTGAGGTATTGAGAAAGCACTTTCTGAGGTACTGAGGGAGAACTATCTGTGGTATTGGTGGAGCACTTTCTGAGGTATTGAGGAAGCACTTTCTGAGGAACTGAGGGATCACTTTCTGAGGTATTGAGGGAGCACTGTCTGAGGTACTGAGGGAACAAGTTCTGAGGTATTCAGGAAGCACTCTCTGAGGTTCTGAGGGAGAACTCTCTGAGGTACTGAGAGAGCACTTTCAGAGGTATTGAGGAAGCACGTTCTGAGGTACTGAGGGCGCACTTTCTGAGGTACTGAGGGTCCCCAACGCCTTATTTTCACCATGGACATCCAGTCCCTGTACACCTCCATCCCCCATCACGAAGGATTCCCCGGTCACCAACGCCTTATTTTCACCATGGACTTCCAGTCCCTGTACACCTCCATCCCCCATCACGAAGGATTCCCCGGTCCCCAACGCCTTATTTTCACCATGGACATCCAGTCCCTGTACACCTCCATCCCCCATCACGAAGGATTCCCCGGTCCCCAACGCCTTATTTTCACCATGGACATCCAGTCCCTGTACACCTCCATCCCCCATCACGAAGGATTCCCCGGTCCCCAACGCCTTATTTTCACCATGGACATCCAGCCCCTGTACACCTCCATCCCCCATCACGAAGGATTCCCCGGTCCCCAACGCCTTATTTTCACCATGGACATCCAGTCCCTGTACACCTCCATCCCCCATCACGAAGGATTCCCCGGTCCCCAACGCCTTATTTTCACCATGGACATCCAGTACCTGTACACCTCCATCCCCCATCACGAAGGATTCCCCGGTCCCCAACGCCTTATTTTCACCATGGACATCCAGTCCCTGTACACCTCCATCCCCCATCACGAAGGATTCCCCGGTCACCAACGCATTATTTTCACCATGGACATCCAGTCCCTGTACACCTCCATCCCCCATCACGAAGGATTCCCCGGTCCCCAACGCCTTATTTTCACCATGGACATCCAGTACCTGTACACCTCCATCCCCCATCACGAAGGATTCCCCGGTCCCCAACGCCTTATCTTCACCATGGGCATCCAGTCCCTGTACACCTCCATCCCCCATCACGAAGGATTCCCCGGTCCCCAACGCCTTATTTTCACCATGGACATCCAGTCCCTGTACACCTCCATCCCCCATCACGAAGGACTCAAAGCCCTCCGCTTCTTCCTTTCCCGCCGTACCGACCAGTACCCTTCCACTGACAACCTCCTTCGACTGACTGAACTGGTGCTCACCCTGAACAAGTTCTCTTTCCAATCCTCCCACTTCCTCCAAACGAAAGGAGTAGCCATGGGCACCCGCATGGGCCCCAGCTATGCCTGCCTCTTCGTAGGATATGTGGAACAATCCATCTTCCGCAACTACACTGGCCCCACCCCCCACCTTTTCCTCCGCTACATCGATGACTGTATCGGCGCCACCTCGTGCTCCCACGAGGAGGTGGAACAGTTCATCCACTTCACCAACACCTTCCACCCCGACCTCAAATTCACCTGGACAGTCTCAGATTCCTCCCTCCCCTTCCTCGACCTTTCTATTTCCATCTCAGGCGACCGAATCAACACGGACATCTACTACAAACCGACCGACTCCCACAGCTACCTGGACTACACCTCCTCCCATCCTGCCCCCTGCAAAAACGCCATCACATTCTCCCAATTTCTTCGACTCCGCCGCATCTGCTCCCAGGAGGACCAGTTCCAAAAACGCACATCCCAGATGGCCTCCTTCTTCAAGGACCGCAATTTCCCCCCCGACGTGATCGACAATGCCCTCCACCGCATCTCTTCCACTTCCTGAACCTCTGCCCTTGAACCCCGCCCTTCCAACCGCCACCAGGACAGAACCCCACTGGTCCTCACCTACCACCCCACTAACCTCCATGTACAGCGCATCATCCGCCGTCATTTCCGCCACCTCCAAACGGACCCCACCACCAAGGATATATTTCCCTCCCCTCCCCTATCAGCATTCCGTAAAGACCACTCCCTCCGTGACTCCCTCGTCAGATCCACACCCCCCACGAACCAAACCTCCACTCCCGGCACCTTCCCCTGCAACCGCAGGAGGTGCAAGACTTCCGCCCACACCTCCCCTCTCACCTCCCTCCAAGGCCCCAAAGGAAACTTCCATATCCGCCACAGATTCACCTGTACCTCCACACATATCATCTATTGCATCCTCTGTACCCGATGTGGCCTCCTCTATATTGGGGAGACAGGCCGCCTACTTGCGGAGCGTTTCAGAGAACACCTCTGGGACACCCGGACCAACCAACCCAACCACCCTGTAGCTCAACATTTCAATTCCCCCTCCCACTCCACCAAGGATATGCAGGTCTTTGGACTCCTCCATCGTCAGACCACAGCGAAGCGACGGTTGGAGGAAGAACGCCTCATCTTCCGGCTAGGAACCCTCCAACCACAATGGATGAACTCGGATTTCACCAGTTTCCTCATTTCCCCTCCCCCCAGCCTGTCTCAGTCAAATCCATCAAATTCAGCACCGCCTCCCTAACCTGCAATCTTCTTCCCGACCTGTCCGCCCCCACCCCAATCTGTCCTATCACCCTCACCTTGACCTTTTTCCACCTATCACATTTCCGACGCCCCTTCCCCAAGTCCCTCCTCCCTATCTTTTATCTTAGCCTGCTGGACAAACTTTCCTCATTCCTGAAGAAGGGCTAATGCCCGAAACGTCGATTCTCCTGTTCCCTAGATGCTGCCTGACCTGCTGCGCTTCTCCAGCAACACATTTCCACCACTTTCTGAGGTATTAAGGGAGCACTATCTGAGGCATTGAGGGAGCAAATTCTGAGGTACTGAGGGAGCACTTTCTGAGGTATTGTGGGAGCACCTTCTGAGGTACTGATTGAGAACTATCTGAGGTACTGAGGGAGCATTTTCTGAGGTATTGAGGGAGCACTTTCTGACGTACTGAGGAAGCACTATCTGAGGTTCTGAGCGAGTACAATCTGAGGTACTGAGCGAGCACTTTCTGAGGTATTGAGGGAGCACTTTCTGAGGTACTGCGGGAGCTCTATCTGAGGTATTGAGGTAGAACTATCTGAGGTATTGTGGGAGCACTATCTGAGGCATTGAGGGAGAACGATCTGAGGTATTGAGTGTGCACTTTCAGAGGTATTGAGGGAGAACTATCTGAGGTATTGAGGGAGCACTATCTGAGGTATTGAGGGAGAACTATCTGAGGTATTGAGGAGCACTATCTGAAGTATTGAGGGAGAACTATCAGAGGTATTGAGCGAGCATTTTCAGAGGTTTTGAGGGAGAACTATCTGAGGTATTGAAGGAGAACTATCTGAGGTATTGAGGGAGCAATCTCTGAGGTATTGATGGAGCACTTTCTGAGGTATTGAGGTAGCACTTTCTGAGGTAGTGAGGGGACACTCTCTGAGGTATTGTGAAGCACTTTTGAGGTATTGAGGGAGATTTAACTGAGGTATTGAGGAGCACTTTCTGAGGTACTGAGGAAGCACTATCTGAGGTATTGAGGGAGCACCTTCTGAGGTACTGAGGAATCACTATCAGAGGTATTGAGGGAGCACTTTCTGAGGTAATGAGGGAGAACTATCTGAGGTACTGAGGGAGAACTATCTGACGTACTGAGCGAGCACTTTCTGAGGTATTAAGGGGGCACTATCTGAGGCATTGAGGGAGCAATATCTGAGGTACTGAGGGAGAACTATCTGAGGTACGGAAGGAGCACGTTCTGAGGTAATTAGGGATCACTTTCTGAGGTACTGAGTGAGAACTATCTGAGGTACTGAGCGAGTACTATCTGAGGTACTGAGGGAGAACTATCTCAGGTACTGAGGGACAACTTTCTGTGGTATTGAGGGAGCACTTTCTGTGGTATTGAGGGAGCACTTTCTGAGGTACTGAGGGAGAACTATCTGAGGTACAGAGGGAGCAAGTTCTGAGGTATTGAGGGAGCACTATCTGAGGTACTGAGGGAGAACTATCTGAGGTTTTGATGGAGCACTTTCTGAGGTATTGAGTGAGCACTATCTGATGTACTGAGGGAGCACTTTCTGAGGTACAGAGGAAGCACTTTCTGAGGTATTGAGGGAGCACTATCTGAGGTACTGAGGGACCACTATCTGAGGTATTGAGGAAGCACTTTCTGAGTTGTTAATGGAGCACTTTCTGAGGTATAGAGGGAGCACTATCTGAGGTACTGAGGGAGCACTTTCTGAGGTATTGAGGAAGGACTTTCTGAGGTATTGAAGGAGCACTTTCTGAGGTACTGAGGGAGCACTTTCTTAGGTATTATGGAAGCACGTTCTGAGGTATTGAGGGAGCACTTTCTGATGTACTGAGGGAGCACGTTCTGAGGTATCGAGGAAGCACTTTCTGAGGTATTGAGGTCGCATTTTCTGAGGTACTGAGGGATCACTTTCTGAGGTATTGAGGAAGCACTCTCTGAGGTACTCAGGGAGAACTATCTGAGGTACTGAGGGACCACTATCTGAAGTATTGAGGGAGCAATTTCTGAGGTATTGAGGAAGCACTTTCTGAGGTACTGAGGGAGAACTATCTGAGGTACAGAGACAGCAAGTTCTGAGGTATTGAGGGAGCACTATCTGAGGTACTGAGGGAGAACTATCTGAGGTATTGATGGAGCACTTTATGAGGTATTGAGGGAGCACTATCTGAGGTACAGAGAGAGCACTTTCTGAGGTACGGAGGAAGCTCTTTCTGAGCTATTGAGGGAGCACTATCTGAGGTACTGAGGGAGCATTATCTGAGGTATTGAGGAAGCACTTTCTGAGTTATTAAGGGAGCACTTTCTGAGGAATAGAGGGAGCACCATCCGAGGTACTGAGGGAGCACTTTCTGAGGTATTGAGGAAGCACTTTCTGACGTATTGAGGGAGCGCTTTCTGAGATACTGAGGGAGCACTTTCTGAGGTATTGAGGAAGCACTTTCTGAGGTATTGAGGAAGCACGTTCTGAGGTATTGAGGGAGCACTTTCTGAGATATTGAGGAAGCACTTTCTGAGGAATTGAGGTCGCACTTTCTGAGGTACTGAGGGAGCACTTTCTGAGGTATTGAGGAAGCACTCTCTGAGGTACTCAGGTAGAACTATCTGTGGTATTGATGGAGCACTATCTGAGGTATTGAAGAAGCACTTTCTGAGGTACTAAGGGAGCACTTTCTGAGGTATTGATGGAGCGCTTTCTGAGGTACTGAGGGAGCACTCTCTGAGGTATTGTGGAAGCACTTTCTGAGGTATAGAGGAAGCACTTTCTGATGTATTCAGTGAGCACTTTCTGAGGTACTTACGGAGCACTTTCTGAGGTATTGAGGGTGCACCTTCTGAGGTACTGAGGCATCACTATCAGAGGTACTGAGGGTGCACTTTCTGAGGTACTGAGTTAGAACTATCTGAGATACAGAGGGACCACCTTCTGAAGTGTTGATTGAGCACATTCTGAGGTATTGAGGGAGAACTATCTGAGGTACTGAGGAATCACTTTCTGAGATATTGAGGGAGCACTTTCTGAGGTATTGAGGGTGCACTATCTGAGGTACTGAGGGAGCACTTTTTGAGGTATTGAGAAAGCACTTTCTGAGGTATTGAGGAAGCACCTTCTGAGGTATTGTGGGAGCACTATCTGAGGTATTGAGGAAGCACTTTCTGAGGTATTGAGGGAGCACTATCTGAGGTACTGAGGGAGCACTTTCTGTGGTATTGAGGAAGCACTTTCTTAGGTATTGAGAAAGCACTTTCTGAGGTATTGAGGGAGCACTTTCTGAGGTACTGAGGGAGCACTTTCTGAGGTATTGGGGAAGCACTTTCCATGGTATTGAGGGAGCACTTTCGGAGGTACGGAGGGAGCACTTTCTGAGGTATTGAGGGTGCACTACCTGAAGTACTGAGGGAGCACTTTCTGAGGTATTGAGGAAGCACTTTCTAAGGTACTGAGGGAGAACTATCTGTGGTATTGATGGAGCACTTTCTGAGGTATTGAGGAAGCACTTTCTGAGGTACTGAGGGAGCACTTTCTGAAGTATTGCGGGAGCACTTTCTGAGGTATTGAGGAAGCACTTTCTGAGGTACTGAGGGAGAACTATCTGAGGTACAGAGGGAGCAAGTTCTGAGGTATTGAGGGAGCACTATCTGAGGTACTGATGGAGCAATTTCTGAGGTATTGATGGAGCACTTTCTGAGGTATTGATGGAGCACTATCTGAGGGACTGAGGGAGCACTATCTGAGGTATTGACGAAGCACTTTCTGAGTTATTAAGGGAGCACTTTCTGACGTATTGAGGAAGCACTTTTGACGTATTGAGGAAGCACTTTCTGAGGTATTGAGGGCACTTTCTGATTTACTGAGGGAGCACTTTCTGAGGTATTGAGGAAGCACTTTCTGAGGTATTAAGGTCGCACTTTCAGAGGTATTGAGGAAGCACTTTCTGAGGTATTGAGGGAGAACTCTCTGAGGTACTGAGGGAGCACTTTCTGAGGTATTAAGGGAGCACTATTTGAGGCATTGTGGGAGCAATTTCTGAGGTACTGAGGGAGCACGTTCTGAGGTATTGATGGAGCACTTTCTGAGGTATTGATGGAGCACTATCTGAGGTACTGAGGGAGCACTTTCTGAGGTATTGAGGAAGCACTTCCTGAGTAATTGAGGTCGCACTTTCTGAGGTCCTGAGGGAGCACTTTCTGAGGTATTGAGGAAGCAGTCTCTGAGGTACTCAGGTAGAACTATCTGTGGTATTGATGGAGCACTATCTGAGGTATTGAAGAAGCACTTTCTGAGGTACTGAGGGAGCACTTTCTGAGGAATTGAGGGAGCACTTTCTGAGGTACTGAGGGAGCACTCTCTGAGGTATTGTGGAAGCACTTTCTGAGGTATAGAGGAAGCACTTTCTGATGTATTGAGTGAGCACATTCTGAGGTACTGAGAGAGCACTTTCTGAGGTATTGAGGGAGCACCTTCTGAGGTACTGAGGCATCACTATCAGAGGTACTGAGGGAGCACTTTCTGAGGTACTGAAGGAGAACTATCTGAGGTACTGAGGGACGACCTTCTGAATTATTGAGTGAGCACATTCTGAGGTATTAAGGGATCACTATCTGAGGTATTGAGCAGGTTCTGAGGTATTGAGGGTGCACTATTTGAGGTACTGAGGGAGAACTATCTGAGGTATTGATGGAGCACTTTCTGAGGTATTGAGGGAGCACTATCTGAGGTATTGAGGGAGCACTATCTGTGGTACTGAGGGAGCACTTTTTGAGGTATTAAGGAAGGACTTTCTGATGTATTGAGGGAGCACTTTCTGAGGTACTGAGGGAGCACTTTCTATGTATTGAAGAAGCACTTTCTGAGGTATTGAGGAAGCACTTTCTGAGGTATTGAGGAAGCACTTTCTGAGGTATTGAGGGAGCACTTTCTGATGAACTGAGGGAGCACTTTCTGAGGTTCTAAGCGAGTACTATCTGAGGTACTGAGGGAGCAGTTTCTGAGGTATTGAGGGAGCACTTTCTGACGTACTGAGGAAGCACTTTCTGAGGTTCTGAGCGAGTACCATCTGAGGTATTGATGGAGCACTTTCTGAGGTACTGATGGAACAGCCTCTGAGGTATTGAGGGAGCAATTTCGAGGTATTGAGGGAGAACTACCTGAGGTATTGAGGGAGCACTTTCTGAGGTACTGAGGAAGCACAATCTGAGGTATTGAGGGAGCATCTTCTGAGGTACTGAGGAATCACTATCAGAGGTACTGAGGGAGCACTTTCTGAGGTACTGAGGGAGAACTATCTGCAGTACTGAGGGACCACTTTCTGAAGTATTGAGGGAGCACATTCTGAGGTCTTGAGGGTTCACTATCTGAGGTAATGAGGAAGCACTTTCTGAGGTTTTGAGGGAGCACTTTCTGAGGTATTGCGGGAGCACTATCTGAGGGACTGAGGGAGCACTTTCTGAGATATTGAGAAAGCACTTTCTGAGGTATTGAGGAAGCACTTTCTGAGGAATTGAGGGAGCTATATCTGAGGTATTGAGGAAGCACCTTCTGAGGTACTGAGGAAGCACAATCTGAGGTATTGAGGGAGCAGCTTCTGAGGTACTGAGGAATCACTATCAGAGGTACTGAGGGAGCACTTTCTGAGGTACTGAGGGACCACTTTCTGAAGTATTGAGGGAGCTCATTCTGAGGTATTGAGGGACCACTATCTGAGGTAATGAGAAAGCACTTTCTGAGGTATTGAGGGAGCACTTTCTGAGGTATTGAGGGAGCACTATCTGAGGGACTGAGGGAGCACTTTCTGAGGTATTGAGAAAGCACTTTCTGAGCTATTGAGGAAGCACTTTCTGAGGAACTGAGGGAGCACTTTCTGAGGTATTGAGAAAGCACTTTCTGAGGTATTTAGGAAGCACTTTCTGAGGTACTGAGGGAACACTTTCTGAGGTATTGAGGAAGCACTATCTGAGGTACTGAGGGAACAAGTTCTGAGCTCATCAGGAAGCACTCTCTGAGGTACTGAGGGAGAACTATCTGATGTACTGAGGCAGAACTATCTGAGGTACTGAGGGAGAACTATCTGAGGTACTGAGGGAGCACTTACTGAGGTATTACGGGAGCACTATCTGAGGCATTGAGGGAGCAATATCTGAGGCAGTGAGGGAGCACTTTCTGAGCTATTTAGGGAGCACTTTCTGAGTTACTGAGTGAGAACTATCTGAGTACTGAGGGAGAACAATCTGAGGTACTGAGGGAGCAGTTTCTGAGATATTGAGGGAGCACTTTCTGACGTACTGAGGAAGCACTATCTGAGGTTCTGAGCGAGTACTATCTGAGGTACTGAGCAAGCACTTTCTGAGGTATTGAGGGAGCACTTTCTGCGGTACTGCGGGAGCACTATCTGAGGTATTGAGGTAGAACTATCTGAGGTATTGTGGGAGCACTATCTGAGGCATTGAGGGAGAACTATCTGAGGTATTGAGGAAGCACTTTCAGAGGTATTGAGGGAGAACTATCTGAGGTATTAAGGAGCACTATCTGAGGTTTTGAGGAGAACAATCTGAGGTATTGAGGAGCACTATCTGAAGTATTGAGGGAGAACTATCTGAGCTTTTGAGCGAGCACTTTCAGAGGTTTTGAGGGAGAACTATCTGAGGTATTGAAGGAGAACTATCTTAGGTATTGAGGGAGCACTTTCTGAGGTATTGATGGAGCACTTTCTGAGGTATTGAGGTAGCAATTTCTTAGGTACTGAGGGAACACTTTCTGAGGTATTGATGGAGCACTTTCTGAGGTACTGAGGAAGCACAATCTGAGGTATTGAGGGAGCACCTTCTGAGGTACTGAGGAATCACTATCAGAGGTACTGAGGGAGCACTTTCTGAGGTATTGAGGGAGGACTATCTGAGGTACTGGGGGACCACTTTCTGAAGTATTGAGGGAGCACATTCTGAGGTATTCAGGGACCACTATCTGAGGTAATGAGGAAGCACTTTCTGAGGTATTGAGTGAGCACTTTCTGAGGTATTGAGGGAGCACTATCTGAGGGACTGAGGGAGCACTTTCTGAGGTATTGAGAAAGCACTTTCTGAGGTATTGAGGAAGCACTTTCTGAGGAATTGAGGGAGCACTATCTGAGGTATTGAGGAAGCACTTTCTGAGGTATTGAGGAAGAACTTTCTGAGGTACTGAGTGAGCACTTTCTGAGATATTGAGCGAGCACTATCTGAGGTACTGAGGGAGCAAGTTCTGAGGTACTGAGGGAGAACTATCTGAGGTACTGAGGGAGAACTATCTGAGGTATTGATGGAGCACCTTCTGAGATATTGAGGGCGCACTATCTGAGGTACTGAGGGAGCACATTCTGAGGTATTGAGGAAGCACTTTCTGAGGTATAGAGGGAACACAATCTGTTGTATTGAGGAAGCACTTTATGAGGTATTGAGGGAGCACTTTCTGAGGTATAGAGGGAGCACTATCTGAGGTACTGAGCGAGCACTTTCTGAGGTATTGAGGAAGCATTTTCTGAGGTATTGAGGAAGCACTTTCTGAGGTATTGAGGCTGCACTTTCTGACGTACTGAGGGAGCATTTTCTGAGGTATTGAGGAAGCACTTTCTGAGGTATTGTGGTCGCACTTTCTGAGGGTTTGAGGGAGCCCTTTCTGAGGTATTGAGGAAGCACTCTCTGAGGTGCTGAGGTAGAACTATCTGTGGTATTGATGGAGCACTATCTGAGGTATTGAAGAAACACTTTCTGAGGTACTGAGGGAGCACTTTCTGAGGTACTGAGGGAGCACTTTCTGAGGTACAGAGGGAGCACTCTCTGAGGTATTGAGGAAGCACTTTCTGAGGTATAGAGGAAGCACTTTCTGAGGTATTGAGTGAGCACTTACTGAGGTACTGAGGGAGCACTTTCTGAGGTATTGAGGAAGCACTTTCGGAGGTATTGAGGTCGCACTTTCTGAGGTACTGAGGGAACAAGTTCAGAGGTGTTCAGGAAGCAGTCTCTGAGGTACTGAGGGAGAACCTTCTGAGGTACTGAGGGAGCACTTTCTGAGGTCTTGAGGAAGCACTTTCTTAGGTATTGAGGAAGCACTTTCTGATGTATTGAGGGAGAACTCTCTGAGGTACTGAGGGAGCACTTTCTGTGGTATTAAGGGAGCACTATCTGAGGCATTGAGGGAGCAATATCTGAGGTACTGAGGGAGCACTTTCTGAGGTATTTTGCGAGCACTTTCTGAGGTACTGAGAGAGAACTATCTGAGGTACTGAGGGAGAAAATATCTGAGGTACTGAGGGCGCAGTTTCTGAGGTATTGAGGGAGCACTTCCTGACGTACTGAGGAAGCACTAGCTGAGGTTCTGAGTGAGTACTATCTGAGGTACTGAGCGAGCACTTTCTGAGGTATTGAGAGAGCACTTTCTGAGGTATTGCGCGAGCACTATCTGAGGTATTGAGGGAGAACTATCTGAGGTATTGCGCGAGCACTATCTGTGGTATTGATGGAGCACTATCTGAGGTATTGAAGAAACACTTTCTGAGGTACTGAGGGAGCACTTTCTGAGGTACTGAGGGAGCACTTTCTGAGGTACAGAGGGAGCACTCTCTGAGGTATTGAGGAAGCACTTTCTGAGGTATAGAGGAAGCACTTTCTGAGGTATTGAGTGAGCACTTACTGAGGTACTGAGGGAGCACTTTCTGAGGTATTGAGGAAGCACTTTCGGAGGTATTGAGGTCGCACTTTCTGAGGTACTGAGGGAACAAGTTCAGAGGTGTTCAGGAAGCAGTCTCTGAGGTACTGAGGGAGAACCTTCTGAGGTACTGAGGGAGCACTTTCTGAGGTCTTGAGGAAGCACTTTCTTAGGTATTGAGGAAGCACTTTCTGATGTATTGAGGGAGAACTCTCTGAGGTACTGAGGGAGCACTTTCTGTGGTATTAAGGGAGCACTATCTGAGGCATTGAGGGAGCAATATCTGAGGTACTGAGGGAGCACTTTCTGAGGTATTTTGCGAGCACTTTCTGAGGTACTGAGAGAGAACTATCTGAGGTACTGAGGGAGAAAATATCTGAGGTACTGAGGGCGCAGTTTCTGAGGTATTGAGGGAGCACTTCCTGACGTACTGAGGAAGCACTAGCTGAGGTTCTGAGTGAGTACTATCTGAGGTACTGAGCGAGCACTTTCTGAGGTATTGAGAGAGCACTTTCTGAGGTATTGCGCGAGCACTATCTGAGGTATTGAGGGAGAACTATCTGAGGTATTGTGGGAGCACTATCTGAGGCATTGAGGGAGAACTATCTGAGGTATTGAGGGAGCACTTTCAGAGGAATTGAGGGAGAACTATCTGAGATATTGAGAGAGCACTATCTGAGGTATTGAGGGAGAACTATCTGAGGTATTGAGGAGCACTATCTGAAGTATTGAGGGAGAACTATCAGAGGTATTGAGCGAGCACTTTAAGAGGTTTTGAGGGGGAAATATCTGAGGTATTGAAGGAGAACTATCTTAGGTATGGAGGGAGCACTCGCTGAGGGATTGATGGAGCACTTTCTGAGGTATTGAGGTAGCACTTTCTGAGGTACTGGGGGAGCATTTTCTGAGGTATTGATGGAGCACTTTCTGAGGTATTGAGGAAGGACTGTCTGAGGTATTGAGGGAGCACTTTCTGAGGTATTGAGGGAGAACTTTCGGAGGTATTGAGGGAGCACTTTCTGAGGTACTGAAGGAGAACTATCTGAGATACTGAGGGACCACCTTCTGAAGTATTGAGTGAGCACATTCTGAGGTATTGAGGGACCACTATCTGAGGTATTGAGGAAGCACTTTCTGAGGTATTGAGGAAGCACTTTCTGAGCTATTGAGGGAGAACTCTCTGAGGTACTGAGGGAGCACTTTCTGAGGTATTGAGGGAGCACTATCTGAGGTACTGAGGGAACAAGTTCTGAGGTATTCAGGAAGCAGTCTCTGAGGTACTGAGGGACAACTATCTGAGGTACTGACGGAGCACTTTCTGAGGTATTGAGGAAGCACTTCCTTAGGTATTGAGGAAGCACTTTCTGAGGTATTGAGGGAGAACTCTCTGAGGTACTGAGGGAGCACTATCTGAAGTATTGGGTGAGCACTTTCTGAGGTACTGAGGGAGCACTTTCTGAGGTATTGAGGTCGCACTTTCTGAGGTATTGAGGGAGCACTTTCTGAGGTACTGAGGGAGCACTTTCTGAGGTATTGAGGAAGCACTATCTGAGGTTCTGAGCGAGTACTTTCTGAGGTACTGAGCGAGCACTTTCTGAGGTATTGAGGGAGCACTTTCTGAGGTACTGATGGAGAACTATCTGAGGTACTGAGGGACCACCTTCTGAAGTATTGAGTGAGCACATTCTGAGGTATTGAGGGACCACTATCTGAGGTATTGAGGAAGCACTTTCTGAGGTACTGAGGGAGCACTTTCTGAGGTATTGAGGGAGCACTTTCGGAGGTATTGAGGGAGCACTTTCTGAGGTACTGAAGGAGAACTATCTGAGGTACTGAGGGACCACCTTCTGAAGTATTGAGTGAGCACATTCTGAGGTATTGAGGGACCACTATCTGAGGAATTGAGGAAGCACTTTCTGAGGTATTGAGGAAGCACTTTCTGAGGTATTGGGGGAGAACTCTCTGAGGTACTGAGGGAGCACTTTCTGAGGTATTGAGGGAGCACTATCTGAGGTACTGAGGGAACAAGTTCTGAGGTATTCAGGAAGCAGTCTCTGAGGTACTGAGGGACAACTATCTGAGGTACTGAGGGAGCACTTTCTGAGGTATTGAGGAAGCACTTCCTTAGGTATTGAGGAAGCACTTTCTGAGGTATTGAGGGAGACCTCTCTGAGGTACTGAGGGAGCACTATCTGAAGTATTGAGTGAGCACTTTCTGAGGTACTGAGGGAGCACTTTCTTAGGTATTGAGGTCGCACTTTCTGAGGTATTGATGGAGCACTACCTGAGGTACTGAGGGAGCACTTTCTGAGGTATTGAGGAAGCACTTTCTGAGGTATTGAGGGAGCACTATCTGAGGTACTGAGGGAGCAATATCTGAGGTATTGGCGAAGCACTTTCTGAGTTATTAAGGGAGCACTTTCTGAGGTATAGAGGAAGGACTGTCTGAGGTATTGAGGGAGCACTTTCTGAGGTATTGAGGGAACACTTTCGGAGGTATTGAGGAAGCACTTTCTGAGGTATTGAGGAAGCACTATCTGAGGTTCTGAGCTAGTACTATCTGAGGTACTGAGCGAGCACTTTCTGAGGTATTGAGGGAGCACTTTCTGATGTACTGAAGGAGAACTATCTGAGGTACTGAGGGACCACCTTCTGAAGTATTGAGTGAGCACATTCTGAGGTATTGAGGGACCACTATCTGAGGTATTGAGGAAGCACTTTCTGAGGTATTGAGGGAGCACTTTCTGAGGTATTGAGCGTGCACTATCTGAGGTACTGAGGGAGCACTTTCTGAGGTATTGAGAAAGCACTTTCTGAGGTATTGAGGAAGCACTTTCTGAGGTATTGTGGGAGCACTATCTGAGGTACTGAGGGAGCACTTTCTGTGGTATTGAGGAAGCACTTTCTTAGGTATTGAGGAAGCACTTTCTGAGATATTGAGGGAGCACATTCTGAGGTACTGAGGGAGCATTTTCTGAGGTATTGAGGAAGCACTTTCCGTGGTATTGAGGGAGCACTTTCTGAGGTACTGAGGGAGCACTTTCTGAGGTATTGAGGGTGCACTATCTGAAGTACTGAGGGAGCACTTCCTGAGGTATTGAGGAAGCACTTTCTGAGGTACTGAGGAAGAACTATCTGTGGTATTGATGGAGCACTTTCTGAGTTATTAAGGGAGAACTATCTGAGGTACTGAGGGACCACCTTCTGAAGTATTGAGTGAGCACATTCTGAGGCATTGAGGGAGCACTATCTGAGGTATTGAGGAAGCACTTTCTGAGGTATTGAGGGAGCACTTGCTGAGGTATAGAGGGAGCACTATCTGAGGTACTGAGGAAGCACTTTCTGAGGTATTGAGGAAGCACTTTCTGAGGTATTGAGGAAGCACTTTCTGAGGTATTGAGGAACCACTTTCTGAGGTACTGAGGGAGCACTTTCTGAAGTATTGCGGGAGCACTTTCTGAGGTACTGAGGGAGAACTATCTGAGGCACAGAGGGAGCAAGTTCTGAGGTATTGAGTGAGCACTATCTGAGGTACTGAGGGAGAACTATCTGAGATATTGATGGAGCACTTTCTGAGGTATTGATGGAGCACTACCTGAGGTACTGAGGGAGAACTTTCTGAGGTACAGAGGAAGAACATTCTGAGGTATTGAGGGAGCACTATCTGATGTACTGAGGGAGCAATATCTGAGGTATTGGCGAAGCACTTTCTGAGTTATTAAGGGAGCACTTTCTGAGGTATAGAGGAAGGACTGTCTGAGGTATTGAGGGAGCACTTTCTGAGGTATTGAGGGAGCACTTTCGGAGGTATTGAGGAAGCACTTTCTGAGGTATTGAGGAAGCACTTTCTGAGGTATTGAGGGCACTTTCTGATGTACTGAGGGAGCACTTTCTGAGGTATGGAGGAAGCACTTTCTGAGGTATTGAGGTCGCACTTTCTGAGGTATTGAGGAAGCAATCTCTGAGGTACTGAGGTAGAACTATCTGTGGTATTGATGGAGCACTATCTGAGGTATTGAGTGAGCACTTTGTGAGGTACTGAGGGAGCACTTTGTGAGGTTTTGAGGGAGCACTTTCTGAGGTACTGAGGGAGCACTCTCTGAGGTATTGCGGAAGCACTTTCTGAGGTATAGAGGAAGTAATTTCTGAGGTATTGAGTGAGCACTTTCTGAGGTACTGAGGGAGCACTTTCTGAGGTATTAAGGAAGGACTTTCTGAGGTATTGAGCCTGCACTTTCTGAGGTACTGAGGGAGCACTTTCTGAGGTATTGAGGGAGCACTATCTGAGGTATTGAGGGAACAAGTTCTGAGTTATTCAAGAAGCAGTCTCTGAGGTAATGAGGGAGAACTATCTGAGGTACTGAGGGAGCAGTTTCTGAGGTTTTGAGGAAGCACTTTCTGAGGCATTGAGGAAGCACTTTCTGAGGTATTGAGGAAGCACTATCTGAGGTTCTGAGCGAGTACTATCTGAGGTACTGAGCGAGCACTTTCTGAGGTATTGAGGGAGCACTTTCTGATGTACTGAAGGAGAACTATCTGAGGTACTGAGGGACCACCTTCTGAAGTATTGAGTGAGCACATTCTGAGGTATTGAGGGACCACTATCTGAGGTATTGAGGAAGCACTTTCTGAGGTATTGAGGGAGCACTTTCTGAGGTATT
This sequence comes from Chiloscyllium plagiosum, assembly GCF_037043375.1. NCBI lineage: Eukaryota > Metazoa > Chordata > Chondrichthyes > Orectolobiformes > Hemiscylliidae > Chiloscyllium > Chiloscyllium plagiosum. Next base: position 81,480,845 of record NW_028270159.1, on the reverse strand, counting down.
GAGCGTGCACTATCTGAGGTACTGAGGGAGCACTTTCTGAGGTATTGAGAAAGCACTTTCTGAGGTATTGAGGAAGCACTTTCTGAGGTATTGTGGGAGCACTATCTGAGGTACTGAGGGAGCACTTTCTGTGGTATTGAGGAAGCACTTTCTTAGTTATTGAGGAAGCACTTTCTGAGGTATTGAGGGAGCACATTCTGAGGTACTGAGGGAGCATTTTCTGAGGTATTGAGGAAGCACTTTCCGTGGTATTGAGGGAGCACTTTCTGAGGTACTGAGGGAACACTTTCTGAGGTATTGAGGGTGCACTATCTGAAGTACTGAGGGAGCACCTCCTGAGGTATTGAGGAAGCACTTTCTGAGGTACTGAGGGAGAACTATCTGTGGTATTGATGGAGCACTTTCTGAGGTATTGAGGAAGCACTTTCTGAGGTACTGAGGGAGCACTTTCTGAAGTATTGCGGGAGCACTTTCTGAGGTACTAAGGGAGAACTATCTGAGGTACAGAGGGAGCAAGTTCTGAGGTATTGAGTGAGCACTATCTGAGGTACTGAGGGAGAACTATCTGAGATATTGATGGAGCACTTTCTGAGGTATTGATGGAGCACTACCTGAGGTACTGAGGGAGAACTTTCTGAGGTACAGAGGAAGAACATTCTGAGGTATTGAGGGAGCACTATCTGATGTACTGAGGGAGCAATATCTGAGGTATTGGCGAAGCACTTTCTGAGTTATTAAGGGAGCACTTTCTGAGGTATAGAGGAAGGACTGTCTGAGGTATTGAGGGAGCACTTTCTGAGGTATTGAGGGAGCACTTTCGGAGGTATTGAGGAAGCACTTTCTGAGGTATTGAGGAAGCACTTTCTGAGGTATTGAGGGCACTTTCTGATGTACTGAGGGAGCACTTTCTGAGGTATGGAGGAAGCACTTTCTGAGGTATTGAGGTCGCACTTTCTGAGGTATTGAGGAAGCAATCTCTGAGGTACTGAGGTAGAACTATCTGTGGTATTGATGGAGCACTATCTGAGGTATTGAGTGAGCACTTTGTGAGGTACTGAGGGAGCACTTTGTGAGGTTTTGAGGGAGCACTTTCTGAGGTACTGAGGGAGCACTCTCTGAGGTATTGCGGAAGCACTTTCTGAGGTATAGAGGAAGTAATTTCTGAGGTATTGAGTGAGCACTTTCTGAGGTACTGAGGGAGCACTTTCTGAGGTATTAAGGAAGGACTTTCTGAGGTATTGAGCCTGCACTTTCTGAGGTACTGAGGGAGCACTTTCTGAGGTATTGAGGGAGCACTATCTGAGGTATTGAGGGAACAAGTTCTGAGGTATTCAAGAAGCAGTCTCTGAGGTAATGAGGGAGAACTATCTGAGGTACTGAGGGAGCAGTTTCTGAGGTTTTGAGGAAGCACTTTCTGAGGCATTGAGGAAGCACTTTCTGAGGTATTGAGGGAGAACTCTCTGAGGTACTGAGGGAGCACTTTCTGAGGTATTGAGGGAGCACTATCTGAGGTAATGAGGGACCAAGTTCTGAGGTATTCAGGAAATAGTCTCTGAGGTACTGAGGGAGAACTATCTGAGGTACTGAGGGAACACTTTCTGAGGTATTGAGGAAGCACTTTCTTAGGTATTGAGGAAGCACTTTCTGAGGTATTGAGGGAGAACTCTCTGAGGTACTGAGGGAGCACTATCTGAGGTATTGAGTGAGCACTTTCTGAGGTACTGAGGGAGCACTTTATGAGGTATTGAGGGAGCACCTTCTGAGGTACTGAGGCATCACTATCAGAGGTATTGGGGAAGCACTTTCTGAGGAATTGAGGGAGCACTTTCTGAGGTATTGAGAAAGCACTTTCTGAGGTATTTAGGAAGCACTTTCTGAGGTACTGAGGGAGCAATTTCTGAGGTATTGAGGGAGCACTATCTGAGGTACTGAGGGACCAAGTTCTGAGCTAATCAGGAAGCACTCTCTGAGGTACTGAGGGAGAACTATCTGAGGTACTGAGGCAGAACTATCTGAGGTACTGAGGGAGAACTATCTGAGGTACTGAGGGAGCACTTTCTGAGGTATTAAGGGAGCACTATCTGAGGCATTGAGGGAGCAATATCTGAGGTACTGAGGGAGCACTTTCTGAGCTATTTAGGGAGCACTTTCTGAGGTACTGAGTGAGAACTATCTGAGTACTGAGGGAGAACAATCTGAGGAACTGAGGGAGCAGTTTCTGAGATATTGAGGGAGCACTTTCTGACGTACTGAGGAAGCACTATCTGAGGTTCTGAGCGAGTACTATCTGAGGTACTGAGCGAGCACTTTCTGAGGTATTGAGGGAGCACTTTCTGAGGTACTGCGGGAGCACTATCTGGGGGATTGAGGTAGAATTATCTGAGGTATTGTGGGAGCACTATCTGAGGCACTGAGGGAGAACTATCTGAGGTATTGAGGAAGCACTTTCTGAGGTATTGAGGGAGAACTATCTGAGGTATTGAGGGATCACTATCTGAGGTTTTGAGGGAGAACAATCTGAGGTATTGAGGAGCACTATCTGAAGTATTGAGGGAGAACTATCTGAGGTATTGAGCGAGCACTTTCAGAGGTTTTGAGGGAGAACTGTCTGAGGTATTGAAGGAGAACTATCTTAGGTATTGAGGGAGCACACTCTGAGGTATTGATGGAGCACTTTCTGATGTAATTCTTGAACATTCTCTGTGGTATTGAGGGAGCACTTCGAGGTATTGACGGAGAACTACCTGAGGTATTGAGGGAGCACTTTCTGCGGTACTGAGGAAGCACTACCTGAGGTATTGAGGGAGCACCTTCTGAGGTACTGAGGAAGCACTATCTGAGGTACTGAGGGAGCACTTTCTGAGGTACTGAGGGAGAACTATCTGAGGTACTGAGGGACCACTTTCTGAAGTATTGGGGGAGCACTTTCTGAGGTATTGAGGGACCACTATCTGAGGTATTGAGGAAGGACTTCTTAGGTATTGAGGGAGCACTTTCTGAGGTATTGAGGGAGCACTATCTGAGGTACTGAGGGAGCACTTTCTGAGGTATTGAGACAGCACTTTATGAGGTATTGAGGAAGCACTTTCTGAGGTATTGAGGAAGCTCTTTCTGAGGTATTGAGGGACCACTTTCTGAAGTATTGAGGGAGCACTTTCTAATGTATTGAGGTAGCACTTTCTGAGGTATTGAGGTAGCACTTTCTGAGGTATTGAGGAAGCACTTTCTGAGCTGTTGAGGGAGCACTTTCTGAGGTATAGAGTAAGCACGTTCTGAGGGATAGAGGGAGCACTGTCAGAGGTACTGAGGGAGCACTTTCTGAGGTATTGAGGAAGCACTTTCTGAGGTGTAGAGGGAGCACTGTCTGAGGTACTGAGGGAGCACTTTCTGATGTATTGAGGGAGCACTTTCTGAGGTATTGACGAAGCACTTTCTGAGGTATTGAGGGAGCACTTTCTGAAGGTATAGAGCAAGCACTTTCTGAGGTATAGAGGGAGCACTATCTGAGGTACTGATTGAGCACTTTCTGAGGTATTGAAAAATCACTTTCTGAGGTGTAGAGCGAGCACTATCTGAGGTACTGAGGGAGCACTGTCTGAGCTATTGAGGAAGCACTTTCTGAGGTAATGAGGGAGCACTTTCTGAGGTATTGAGGAAGCACTTTATGAGGTATTGAGGAAGCACTTCCTGAGGTATTGAGGTAGCACTTTCTGAGGTATTGAGGGAGCACTTTCTGAGGTACTGAGGGAGCACTTTCTGAGGTATAGAGGAAGTACTTTCTGAGGTATAGAGGGAGCACTATCTGAGGTACTCAGGGAGCACTTTCTGAGGTATTGAGAAAGCACTTTCTGAGGTGTAGAGGGAGCACTATCTGAGGTACTGAGGGAGCACTTTCTGATGTATTGAGGAAGCACTTTCTGAGGTATTGAGGGAGCACGTTCTGAGGTAACGAGGGAGCACTTTCTGAGGTATTGAGGAAGCACTTTATGAGGTATTGAGGAAGCACTTTCTGACGTACTGAGGAAGCACTATCAGAGGTATTGAGGAAGGACTTCTGAGGTATTGAGGGAGCCATTTCTGAGGTATTGAGGGAGCACTTTTAGAGGTATTAAGAGCGAACTATCTGAGGTATTGAGGGAGCACTTTCTGAGGTATTGAGGGAGCACTATCTGAGGTACTGAGGGAGCACTTTCTGAGGTATTGAGATAGAACCTTATGAGGTATTGAGGAAGCACTTTCTGAGGTATTGATGAAGCACTTTCTGAGGTTTTGAGGGACCACTTTCTGAAGTATTGAGGAAGCACTTTCTGAGGGATAGAGGGAGCACAATCAGAGGTACTGAGGGAGCACTTTCTGAGGTATTGAGGGAGCACTTTTAGAGGTATTAAGGGGGAACTATCTGAGGTACTGAGGGAGCACTTGCTGAGGTATTGAGGGAGCACTGTCTGAGTTCTTGTGGGGGTACTAGCTGAGGCATTGAGGGAGAACTATCTGAGGTATTAAGGGAGCACTATCTGAAGTATTGAGGGAGAACTATCTGAGGTATTGAGGGAGCACTTTCTGAGGTAATGAGAGAGCACTTTCTGAGGTATTGAGGAAGCACTTTCTGAGGTATTGAGGAAGCACTTTCTGAGGTATTGAGGAAGCACTTTCTGAGGTACTGAGGGAGCACTTTCTGAGGTAATGAGGGAGCACTTTCTGAGGTATTGAGGAAGCACTTTCTGAGGTATTGAGGGTGCACTTTCTGTGCTAACGAGGGAGCACTTTCTGAGGTATTGAGGAAGCACTTTATGAGGTATTGAGGAAGCACTTTCTGAGGTATTGAGGAAGCACTTTCTGAGGTAATGAGGGAGCACTTTCCGACGTACTGAGGGAGCATTTTCTGAGGTATTTAGGAAGCACTCTCTGAGTTACTGAGGGAGAACTATCTGTGGATTATGGGAGCACTTTATGAGGTATTGAGGGAGCACTATCTGAGGTACTGAGGGAGCACTTTCTGAGGTATTTTGGGAAGCACTTTCGGAGGTACTGAGTGAGAACTATCTGAGGTACTGAGGGAGAACTATCTGAGGTACTGAGGGAGCAGTTTCTGAGGCATTGAGGGAGCACTTTCTGACGTACTGAGGAAGTACTAGCTGAAGTTCTGAGTGAGTACTATCTGAGGTACTGAGGGAGCACTTTCTGAGGTATTGAGGGAGCACTATCTGAGGTATTGTGGGAGCACTATCTGAGGCATTGAGGGGGAACTATCTGAGGTATTGAGGGAGCACTTTGAAAGGTATTGAGGGCGAACTATCTGAGGTACTGAGGGAGCGCTTCCTGAGGTATTGAGGGAGCACTATCTGAGTTATTGTTGGAGCACTATCTGAGGCATTGAGGGAGAACTATATGAGGTATTAAGGGAGCACTATCTGAGTTATTGAGGGAGAACTATCTGAGGTATTGAGGAGCATTATCTGAGGTATTGAGGGAGAACTATCTGAGGTATTGAACGAGCACTTTCAGATGTTTTGAGGCAGAACTGTCTGAGGTATTGCAGGAGAACTATCTGAGGTATTGAGGGAGCACTCTCTGAGGTATTGATGGAGCACTTTCTGAGGTATTGAGGTAGCACTTTCTGAGGTAATGAGGGGACACTTTCTGAGGTATTGAGGGAGCACTATCTGACGTACTGAGGAAGCACTATCAGAGGTACTGGTGGAGATCTATCTGAGGTATTGATGGAGCACTTTCTGAGGTATTGAAGGAGCACTTTCTGAGGTAATTCTGGAACACTCTCTGAGGTATTGAGGGAGCACTTTCGAGGTATTGAGGGAGAACTACCTGAGGTATTGAGGGAGCACTTTCTGCGGTACTGAGGAAGCACTACCTGAGGTATTGAGGGAGCACCTTCTGAGGTACTGAGGAAGCACTATCTGAGGTACTGAGGGAGAACTATCTGAGGTACTGAGGGAGAACTATCTGAGGTACTGAGGGAGCAGTTTCTGAGGCATTGAGGGAGCACTTTCTGACGTACTGAGGAAGTACTAGCTGAAGTTCTGAGTGAGTACTATCTGAGGTACTGAGGGAGCACTTTCTGAGGTATTGAGGGAGCACTATCTGAGGTATTGTGGGAGCACTATCTGAGGCATTGAGGGGGAACTATCTGAGGTATTGAGGGAGCACTTTGAAAGGTATTGAGGGCGAACTATCTGAGGTACTGAGGGAGCGCTTCCTGAGGTATTGAGGGAGCACTATCTGAGTTATTGTTGGAGCACTATCTGAGGCATTGAGGGAGAACTATATGAGGTATTAAGGGAGCACTATCTGAGTTATTGAGGGAGAACTATCTGAGGTATTGAGGAGCATTATCTGAGGTATTGAGGGAGAACTATCTGAGGTATTGAACGAGCACTTTCAGATGTTTTGAGGCAGAACTGTCTGAGGTATTGCAGGAGAACTATCTGAGGTATTGAGGGAGCACTCTCTGAGGTATTGATGGAGCACTTTCTGAGGTATTGAGGTAGCACTTTCTGAGGTAATGAGGGGACACTTTCTGAGGTATTGAGGGAGCACTATCTGACGTACTGAGGAAGCACTATCAGAGGTACTGGTGGAGATCTATCTGAGGTATTGATGGAGCACTTTCTGAGGTATTGAAGGAGCACTTTCTGAGGTAATTCTGGAACACTCTCTGAGGTATTGAGGGAGCACTTTCGAGGTATTGAGGGAGAACTACCTGAGGTATTGAGGGAGCACTTTCTGCGGTACTGAGGAAGCACTACCTGAGGTATTGAGGGAGCACCTTCTGAGGTACTGAGGAAGCACTATCTGAGGTACTGAGGGAGAACTATCTGAGGTACTGAGGGACCACTTTCTGAAGTATTGAGGGAGCACTTTCTAAGGTATTGAGGGACCACTATCTGAGGTATTGAGGAAGGACTTCTGAGGTATTGAGGGAGCACTTTCTGAGGTATTGAGGGAGCACTATCTGAGGAATTGAGGGAGCACTTTCTGAGGTATTGAGGGAGCACTTTCTGAGGTACTGAGGGAGCACTTTCTGAGGTATTGAGGAAGCACTTTCTGAGATATTGAGGGAGCACTTTCTGAGGTATTGAGGAAGCACATTCTGAGGTATTGAGGAAGCACTTTCTGAGGTATATAGGACGCACTTTCTTAGGTATAGAGGGAGCACTATCTGAGGTACTCAGGGAGCACTTTCTGAGGTATTGAGAAAGCACTTTCTGAGGTGTAGAGGGAGCACTATCTGAGGTACTGAGGGAGCACTTTCTGAGGTATTGAGGAAGCACTTTCTGAGGTATTGAAGGAGCACTTTCTGAGGTAACGAGGGAGCACATTCTGAGGCATTGAGGAAGCACTTTATGAGGTATTGAGGAAGCACTTTCTGACGTACTGAGGAAGCACTATCAGAGGTATTGAGGAAGGACTTTTGAGGTATTGAGGGAGCACTTTCTGAGGTATTGAGGGAGCACTTTTAGAGGTATTAAGTGCGAACTATCTGAGGTATTGTGGGAGCACTTTCTAAGGTATTGAGGGAGCACTATCTGAGGTACTGAGGGAGCACTTTCTGAGGTATTGAGATAGAACTTTATGAGGTATTGAGGAAGCACTTTCTGAGGTATTGAGGAAGCACTTTCTGAGGTATTGAGGGACCACTTTCTGAAGTATTGAGGGAGCACTTTCTAAGGTATTGAGGTAGCACTGTCTGAGGTATTGAGGTAGCACTTTCTGAGGTATTGAGGGACCACTTTCTGAAGTATTGAGGGAGCACTTTCTAATGTATTGAGGTAGCACTGTCTGAGGTATTGAGGTAGCACTTTCTGAGGTATTGAGGAAGCACTTTCTGAGCTGTTGAGGGAGCACTTTCTGAGGTATAGAGGAAGCACTTTCTGAGGGATAGAGGGAGCACTATCAGAGGTAATGAGGGAGCACTTTCTGAGGTATTGAGGGAGCACATTTAGAGGTATTAAGGGCGAACTATCTGAGGTACTGAGGGAGCACATGCTGAGGTATTGAGGAAGCACTGTCTGAGTTCTTGTGGGGGCACAAGCTGAGGCATTGAGGGAGAACTATCTGAGGTATTAAGGGAGCACTATCTGAGGTATTGAGGGAGAACTATCTGAGGTATTGAGGGAGCACTTTCTGAGGTAATGAGAGAGCACTTTCTGAGGTATTGAGGAAGCACTTTATGAGTTATTGAGGAAGCACTTTCTGAGGTACTGAGGGAGCACTTTCTGAGGTAATGAGTGAGCACTTTCTGAGGTATTGAGGAAGCACTTTCTGAGGTATTGAGGGAGCACTTTCTGTGATAACGAGGGAGCACTTTCTGAGGTATTGAGGAAGCACTTTATGAGGTATTGAGGAAGCACTTTCTGAGGTTTTGAGGGAGCACTTTCTGAGGTACTGAGGGAGCATTTTCTGAGGTATTTAGGAAGCACTCTCTGAGTTACTGAGGGAGAACTATCTGTGGATTATGGGTGCACTTTCAGAGGTATTGAGGAAGCACTATCTGAGGTACTGAGGGAGCACATTCTGAGGTATTAAGGAGCACTATCTGAGGCATTGAGGGAGCAATATTTGAGGTACTGAGGGAGCACTTTCTGAGGTATTTTGGGAAGCACTTTCGGAGGTACTGAGTGTGAACTATCTGAGGTACTGAGGGAGAACTATCTGAGGTACTGAGGGAGCAGTTTCTGAGGCATTGAGGGAGCACTTTCTGACGTACTGAGGAAGTACTAGCTAAAGTTCTGAGTGAGTACTATCTGAGGTACTGAGGGAGCACTTTCTGAAGTATTGAGGGAGCACTATCTGAGGTATTGTGGGAGCACTATCTGAGGCATTGAGGGGAAACTATCTGAGGTATTGAGGGAGCACTTTGAGAGGTATTGAGGGCGAACTATCTGAGGTACTGAGGGAGCACTTCCTGAGGTATTGAGGGAGCACTATCTGAGTTATTGTTGGAGCACTATCTGAGGCATTGAGGGAGAACTATATGAGGTATTAAGGGAGCACTATCTGAGTTATTGAGGGAGAACTATCTGAGGTATTGAGGAGCACTATCTGAGGTATTGAGGGAGAACTATCTGAGGTATTAAACGAGCACTTTCAGATGTTTTGAGGGAGAAAAGTCTGCGTTATTGCAGGAGAACTATCTGAGGTACTGAGGGAGAACTATCTGAGGTACTGAGGGAGCACTTTCTGAGGTACTGCGGGAGCACTATCTGAGGTATTGAGGCAGAACTATCTGAGGTATTGCAGGAGCACTCTCTGAGGCATTGCGGGAGAAATATCTGAGGTATTGAGGGAGAACTTTCAGAGGTATTGAGGGAGCACTATCTGAGGTATTGAGGGAGCACTATCTGAGGTATTGAGGGAGAACTCTCTGAGGTATTGAGGAAACACTTTCTGCGGTCCTGAAGGAGCACTTTCTGAGGTATTGAGGGAGCACTATCTGAGGTACTGAGGGAGCAAGTTCTGAGGTACTGACGTTGAAATATCTGAGGGACTGAGGGAGAACTATCTGAGGTATTGATGGAGCACTTTCTGAGGTATTGAGGGAGCACTATCTGAGGTACTGAGGGGGCACTTTATGAGGTATTGAGGGAGCACTTTCTGAGGTATTGAGGGAGCACTATCTGAGTTACTGAGGGAGAACTGTCTGTGGTATTGATGGAGCACTTTCTGAGGGATTCAGGAAGCATTTTCTGAGGTACTGAGGGAGCACTTTCTGAGGTATTGAGCAAGCACTATCTGAGGTACTGAGGGAACAAGTTCTGAGGTATTGAGGAAGCTCTCTCTGAGGCACTGAGGGTGCACTATCTGAGGCTTTGAGGGAGCAATAACTGAGGTACTGAGGGAGCACTTTCTGAGGTATTTAGGGAGCACTTTCTGACGTACTGAGTGAGAACAATCTGAGGTACTGAGTGAGAAGTATCTGAGGTACTGAGGGAGCAGTTTCTGAGGTATTGAGGGAGCACTTTCTTACGTACTGAGGAAGCACTAGCTGAGGTTCTGGGTGAGTATTATCTGAGGTACTGAGTGAGACCTATCTGAGGTACTGAGGGAGATCTATCTGAGGTATTGAGGGAGCACTTACAGAGGTATTGAGGGCGAACTATCTGAGGTAGTGAGGGAGCACTTTCTGAGGTATTGAGGGAGCACTATCTGAGGTACTGAGTGAGCCCTTTCTGAGGTACAGAGGAAGCACTTTCTGAGGTATTGAGGGAGCACTATCTGAGGTATTGAGGAAGCACTTTCTGAGATATTGAGGGAGCACTTCTGAGGAATAGAGGGAGCACTATCAGAGGAACTGAGGAAACACTTTCTGAGGTATTGAGGAAGCACGTTCTGAGATATTTAGGAAGCACTTTCTGAGGTATTGAGGGAGTACTTTCTGAGGGACTGAGGGAGCACTTTCTGAGGTATTGAGGAATCACTTTCTGAGGTATTGAGGGAGCACCTTCTGAGGTACTGAGGGAGCAATTTCTGTGGTATTGAGGGAGCACTATCTGAAGTACTGAGGGAGCAATATCTGAGGTATTGAGGAAGCACTCTCTGAGGTACTGAGGGAGAACAATCTGTGGTATTGATGGAGCACTTGCTGAGGTATTGAGGAAGCACTTTCTGAGGTACTGAGGGTGCACTTCCTGAGGTATTGAGGGAGCACTATCAGAGGTACTGAGGAAGCACTTTCTGAGGTATTTAGGGAGCACTTTCTGAGGTACTGAGTGAGAACTATCTGAGGTACTGAGGGAGAACTATCTGAGGTATTTAGGGAGCACTTTCTGAGGTATTAAGGAAGCACAATTTGAGGTATTGAGGGAGCAATATCTGAGGTACTGAGGGAACACGTTCTGAGGTATTTAGTGAGCACTTTCTGAGGTACTGAGTGAGAACTATCTGAGGTATTGAGGGAGAACTATCTGAGGGACTGAGGGAGCAGTTTCTGAGGTATTGTGGGAGAACTATCTGAGGTACTGAGGGAACAAGTTCTGAGGTATTCAGGAAGCACTCTCTGAGGTACTGAGGGAGAACTATCTGAGGTACTGTGGGAGTACTATCTGAGGTACTGAGGGAGCATTTTCTGAGGTATTAAGGGAGCACTATCTATGGCATTGAGTGAGCAATATCTGAGGTACTGAGGGAGCACTTTCTGAGGTATTTATGGAGCACTTTCTGAGGTACTGAGTGAGAACTATCTGAGGTACTGAGGGAGAAATATCTAAGGTAATGAGGGAGCAGTTTCTGAGGTATTAATGGAGCACTTTCTGATGTACGGAGGAAGTACTAGCTGAGGTTCTGAGTGAGTACTATCTGAGGTACTGAGGGAGCACTTTCTGAGGTAATGAGGGAGCACTATCTGAGGTACTGTGGGTGCACTTTCTGAGGTATTGAGGAAGCACTTTCTGAGGTATTGAGGAAGCACACTCTGAGGTACTGAGGGTGAACTATCTGAGGTATTGATGGAGCACTTTCTGAGGTATTGTGGGAGCACTATCTGAGGTAATGAGGGAGCACTTTCTGCGGTATTGAGGAAGCACTTTCTGAGGTATTGACGAAACACAATCTAATGTATTGAGGAAGCAATTTATGAGGTATTGAGGGAGCACTTTCTGAGGTATTGAGTGAGCATTATCTGAGGTACTGTGGGTGCACTTTCTGAGGTATTGAGGGAGAACTATCTGAGGTATTGAGGGAGCACTTTCTGAGGTATTGAGGAAACACTTTCTGAGGTACTGAGGGAGAACTATCTGAGGTACTAAGGGAGCACTTTCTGAGGTACTGAGGGAGAACTATCTGAGGTACTAAGGGAGCACTTTCTGAGGTACTGAGGGAGAACTATCTGAGGTATTGAGGGAGAACTATCTGAGGTATTGTGGGAGCACTGTCTGAGGCATTGAGGGAGAAATATCTGAGGTATTGCAGTAGCACCTTCAGAGTTATTGAGGGAGAATTATCTGAGTTATTGAGGGAGCACTTGCTGAGGTATTGTGGGAGTACTATCTGAGTTATAGAGGGAGCACTATCTGAGGCATTGAGGGAGCATTATCTGAGGTACAGAGGGAGCACTTTTTGAGGTATTTAGGGAGCACTTTCTGAGGTAATGAGTGAGAACTATCTGAGGTACTGAGGAGGAACTATCTGAGGTACTGAGGGAGCACTTTCTGAGGTATTAAGGGAGCACTATCTAAGGCATTGAGGGAGCAATATCTGAGGTACTGAGGTAGCACTGTCTGAGGTATTTAGGGAGCACTTTCTGAGGTACTGAGTGAGAACTAACTGAGGTACTGAGGGAGAAATATCTGAGGTACTGAGGGAGCAGTTTCTGAGATATTGAGGGAGCACTTTCTGACGTAATGAGGAAGCACTAGCTGAGGTTCTGAGTGAGTACTATCTGAGGTATTGAGGGAACACTTTCTGAGGTATTGAGGGAGCACTATCTGAGGTACTGAGGGTGCACTTTCTGAGGTATTGAGGAAGCACTTACTGGTATTGAGGAAGCACACTCTGAGGTACTGAGGGTGAACTATCTGAGGTATTGATGGAGCACTTTCTGAGGTATTGTGGGAGCACTATCTGAGGTAATGAGGGAGCACTTTCTGAGATATTGAGGAAGCACTTTGTGAGGTATTGAGGAAACACAATCTGATGTATTGAGGAAGCACTTTATGAGGTATTGAGGGAGCACTTTCTGAGGTATTGAGGGAGCATTATCTGAGGTAGTGAGGGTGCACTTTCTGAGGTTTTGAGGGAGAAATACCTGAGGTACTGTGGGAGCACTATCTGAAGTATTGTGGGAGCACTATCTGAGGCATTGAGGGAGAACTATCTGAGGTATTGAGGTAGCACTTTCAGAGTTATTGAGGGAAAATTATCTGAGGTATTGAGGGAGCACTTTCTGAGGTATTGTGGGAGTACTATCTGAGGCATAGAGGGAGAACTATCTGAGGTATTGAGGGAGAACTGTCCTAGGTATTGAGGAAGCACTTTCTGAGGTATTGAGGAAGCACTTTCTGAGGTACTGAGGGAGAACTGTCTGAGGTACTGAGGGAGCAAGTTCTGAGGTATTGAGGGAGTACTATCTGAGGTATTGAGGGTGAACTATCTTAGGTATTGATGGAGCACTTTCTGAGGTATTGAGGGAGCACTATCTGAGGTACTGAGGGAGCACTTTCTGAGGTACTGAGGGAGCACTTTTTGAGTTATTGAGGGAGCACTGTCTGAGGTACTGAGGAAGCACTTTCTGAGGTATTGAGGGAGCACTAGCTGAGGTATTGAGGTAGCACTATCTGAGGTACTGAGAAAGCACTTTCAGATGTATTGAGGAAGCACTTTCTGAGGTATTAAGGGAGCACTTTCTGAGGTACTGAGCAAGCACTATCTGAGGTACTGAGGGAGCACTTTCTGAGGTACTGAGGGAGCACGTTCGGAGGTATTTAGGGTGCACTTTCTGAGGTACTGAGTGAGAAGTATCTGAGGTACTGAGGGAGAACTATCTGAGGTACTGAGGGAGCACTTTCTGAGGTACTGCGGGAGCACTATCTGAGGTATTGAGGGAGAACTATCTGAGGTATTGCAGGAGCACTCTCTGAGGCATTGCGGGAGAAATATCTGAGGTATTGAGGGAGCACTTTCAGAGGTATTGAGGGAGCACTATCTGAGGTATTGAGGGAGCACTATCTGAGGTATTGAGGGAGAACTCTCTGAGGTATTGAGGAAACACTTTCTGCGGTACTGAAGGAGAACTTTCTGAGGTATTGAGGGAGCAATATCTGAGGTACTGAGGGAGCAAGTTCTGAGGTACTGACGTTGAAATATCTGAGGTACTGAGGGAGTACTATCTGAGGTATTGATGGAGCACTTTCTGAGGTACTGAGGGAGAACTATCTGAGGTACTGCGGGAGCACTTTCTGAGGTACTGAGGGAGAACTATCTGAGGTATTGAGGGAGAACTATCTGAAGTATTGTGGGAGCACTATCTGAGGCATTGTGGGAGAACTATCTGAGGTATTGAGGTAGCACTTTCAGAGTTATTGAGGGAGAACTATCTGGGGTATTGAGGGAGCACTATGTGAGGTATAGTGAGAGTACTATCTGAGGCATCGAGGGAGAACTATCTGAGGTATTGAGGGAGCACTTTCAGAGGTATTGAGGGAGAAATGTCTGAGGTATTGAGTGAGCACTTTCTGAGGTATTGAGGAAGCACTTTCTGAGGTCCTGAGGGAGAACTATCTGAGGTAATGAGGGAGCAAGTTCTGAGGTATGGAGTGAGCACTATCTGAGGTACTGAGGGAGAACTATCTGAGGTATTGATGGAGCACTTTCTGAGGTAATGAGGGAGCAATATCTGAGGTAGTGAGAATGCACTTTCTGAGGTATTGAGGTAGCACTTTCTGAGGTATTGAGGGAGCACTTTCTGAGGTACTGAGGGAGCACTTTCTGAGGTATTGAGGAAGCACTTTCTGAGGTATTGAGGGAGCACTTTCAGAGGTATTGAGCGAGCACTTTCTGAGCTATTGAGGGAGCACTATCGGAAGTACCGAGGGAGCACTTTCTGAGGTATTGAGGAAGCACTCTCTGAGGTACTGAGGCAGAAATATCTGTGGTATTGATGGAGCATTTGCTGAGGTATTCAGGAAGCCCTTTCTGAGGTACTGAGGAAGCACTTTCTGAGGTATTGAGGAAGCACTTTCTGAAGTACTGAGGGAGCACTTTCTGAGGTATTGAGCGAGCACTATCTGAGGTACTGAGGGAGCAAGTTCTGAGGTCCTGAAGGAGAACTATCTGATGTTCTGAGGGAGAACTATCTGAGGTAGTGTTGGAGCACTTTCTGAGGCATTGAGGGAGCACTATCTGAGGTACTGAGGGAGCACGTTCTGAGGTATTGAGGGAACACAATCTGTTGTATTGAGGAAGCACTTAATGAGGTATTGAGGGAGCACTATCTGAGATACTGAGGGAGAACTATCTGTGGTATTGATGGAGCACTTTCAGAGGAATTGAGGAAGCAATTTCTGAGGTACTGAGGGAACAAGTTCTGAGGTATTGAGGAAGCACTCTCTGAGGTAGTGAGGGAAAACTATCTGATGTACTGAGGGAGCACTTTCTGAGGTATTAAGGGAGCACTATCTGAGGAATTGAGGGAGCAATATCTGAGGTACTGAGAGAGCACGTTCTCAGGTATTTCGGGAGCACTTTCTGAGGTACTGAGTGAGAACTATCTTAGGTACCGAGGGAGAACTATCGGTGGTACTGAGGGAGCAGTTTCTGAGGTATTGAGGGTGCACTTTCTGACGTACTGTGGAAGCACTAGCTGAGGTTCTGAGTGAGTACTATCTGAGGTACTAAGGGAGAACTTTCTGATGTATTGAGGGACCACATTCTGAGGTACTGAGGGAGAACTATCTGAGGTATTGAGGGAGAACGATCCGAGATATTGTGGGTGCTCTATCTGAGGAATTGAGGGAGAATTATCTGAGTTATTGAGGGAGCACCTTCAGAGGTATTGAGAGAGAACTATCTGAGGTATTGAGGGAGCACTTTCTGAGGTACTGAGGAAGCCCTTTCTGAGGTCCTGAGGGAGCACTATCTGAGGTACTGAGGGAGCACTTTCTGAAGTACAGAGGAAGCACTTTCTGAGGTATTGAGGGAGCGCTTTCTGAGGTATTGAGCGAGCACTATCTGAGGTAATGAGCGAGCACTATCTGAGGTGCTGAGGGAGCACTTTCTGAGGTAGTGAGGAAGCCCTTTCTGAGGTACTGAGGGAGAACTATCTGAGGTACTAAGGGAGCACTTTCTGAGGTACTGAGGGAGAACTATCTGATGTATTGAGGGAGAACTATCTGAGGTATTGTGGGAGCACTATCTGAGGCATTGAGTGAGAACTATCTAAGGTATTCACGTACCACTTTCAGAGGTATTGAGGGAGAACTATCTGAGGTATTGAGGGAGCACTTTCTGAGGAATTGTGGGAGTACTATCTGAGGCATAGAGGGAGAATTATCTGAGGTATTGAGGAAGCACTTTCTGAGGTACTGAGGGAGAATTATCTGAGGTACTGAGGAAGCACTTTCTGAGGTATTGAGGGAGCACTTTCTGTTTTATTGAGGGAGTACTATCTGAGGTACTGAGGAAGCACTTTCTGATGTATTGTGGAAAGACTTTTTGAGGTATTGAGGGAGCTATTTCTGAGGTACTGAGGAAGCACTATCTGAGGTACTGAGGGAGCACTTTCTGAGGTACTGAGGGAGCACTCTCGGAGGTATTTAGGGAGCACTTTCTGTGGTACTGAGTGAGAACTATCTGAGGTACTGAGGGAGAACAATCTGAGGTACTGAGGGAGCAGTTTCTTGGGTATTTAGGGAGCACTTTCTGACGTACTGAGGAAGCACTAGCTGAGGTTCTGAGTGAGTACTATCTGAGGTACTGAGGGAGCACTTTCTGAAGTATTTGAGGAAGCACTTTCTGAGGTACTGCGGGAGCACTATCTGAGGTATTGAGGGAGAACTATCTGAGGTATTGAGGGAGAACTTACTGAGGTATTGAGGGAGCACTTTCAGACGTATTGAGGGAGAACTATCTGAGGTATTGAGGGAGCACTATCTGAGGTATTGAGGGAGAACTATCTGAGGTATTGAGGAGCATTATCTGAGGTATTGAGCGAGAACTATCTGAGGTATTGAACGAGCACTTTCAGAGGTTTTGAGGTAGAACTATGTGAGGTATTGAAGGAGAACTATCTTAAGTATTGAGGGAGCACTCTCTGAGGTATTGATGGAGCACTTTCTGAGGTATTGAGGTAGCACTATCTGAGGTACTGTGGGGACACTTTCTGAGGTATTGAGGGAGCACTATCTGACGTACTGAGGAAGCACTATCAGAGGTACTGATAGAGAACTATCTGAGGTATTGATGGAGCACTTTCTGAGGTATTTAGGGAGCACTTTCTCAGGTACTGATGGAACACTCTCTGAGGTATTGAGGGAGCACTTTCGAGGTATTGAGGGAGAACTACCTGAGGTATTGAGGGAGCACTTTCTGAGGTACTGAGGAGGTACTATCTGAGGTATTGAGGGAGCACCTTCTGAGGTACTGAGGAATCACTATCTGAAGTACTGAGGGAGCACTTTCTGAGGTACTGAGGGAGAACTATCTGAGGTACTGAGGGACCACTTACGGAAGTATTGAGGGAGAACTATCTGAGGTATTGAGGGACCACTATCTGAGGTATTGAGGAAGGACTTTCTGAGGTATTGAGGGAGCACTTTCTGAGGTATTGAGGGAGCACTATCTGAGGTACTGAGGGAGCACTTTCTGCGGTATTGAGTAAGCACTTTCTGAGGTATTGAGGAAGCACTTTCTGAGGTATTGAGGGAGCACTATCTGAGGTATTGAGAAAGCACTTTCTGAGGTATTGAGGAAGCACTTTCTGCGGTACTGTATGAGCACTTTCTGAGGTATTGAGGGAGCACTATCTGAGGTACTGAGGGAGCAGGTTCTGAGGTACTGATGGAGAACTATCTGAGGGACTGAGGGAGAACTACCTGAGGTATTGATGGAGCGCTTTCTGAGGTATTGAGGGAGCACTATCTGAAGTACTGAGTTAGCACTTTCTGAGGTATTGAGGAAGCACTTTCTGAGGTATTGAGGGAACACAATCTGTTGTACTGAGGAAGCACTTTATGAGGTATTTAGGGAGCACTTTCTGAGGTATTGAGGGAGCACTTTCTGAGGTATTCTGGGAGCACTTTCTGAGGTACTGAGGGAGAACTATCTGTGGTATTGATGGAGCACTTTCTGAGGTATTGAGGAAGCACTTTCTGAGGTACTGAGGGAGCACTTTCTGAGGTATTCTGGGAGCACTTTCTGAGGTACTGAGGGAGAACTATCTGAGGTATTGAGGGTGCACTTTCTGAGGTATTGATGGAGCACTACCTGAGGTATTGAGGGAGCACTATCTGAGGTACTGAGGGAACAAGTTCTGAGGTATTGAGGAAGCACTCTCTGAGGTACAGAGGGAGCACTATCTGAGGCATGGAGGGAGCAATATCTGAGGTGCTGAGGGAGCACTTTATGAGGTATTTAGGGAGCACTTTCTGAGGTACTGAGTGAAAACTATCTGAGGTACTGCGGGAGAACTATCTGAGGCACTGAGGGAGAACTATCTGAGGTACTGAGGGAGCAGTTTCTGAGGTATTGAGGGAGCACTTTCTAACGTACTGAGGAAGCACTAGCTGAGGTTCTGAGTGAGTACTATCTGAGGTACTGATTGAGAACTTTCTGAGGTACTTAGGGAGAACTATCTGAGGTATTGAGGGAGAATTATCAGAGGTATTGAGGGAGCACTTTCAGAGTTATTGAGGGAGAATTATCTGAGTTATTGAGGGAGCACTTTCTGAGGTATTGTGGGAGTACTATCTGAGTCATAGAGGGAGCACTATCTGAGGCATTGAGGGAGCAATATCTGAGGTACTGAGGGAGGACTTTCTGAGGTATTTAGGGAGCACTTTCTGAGGTACTGACGGAGAACTATCTGAGGTACTGAGGGAGAACTATCTGAGGTATTGAACGAGCACTTTCAGAGGTTTTGAGGGAGAACTATGTGAGGTATTGAAGGAGAACTATCATAGGTATTAAGGGAGCACTCTCTGAGGTATTGATGGAGCACTTTCTGAGGTATTGAGGTAGCACTTTCTGAGGTACTGTGGGGACACTTTCTGAGGATAATGAGGGAGCACTATCTGACGTACTGAGGAAGCACTATCAGAGGTACTGATAGAGAACTATCTGAGGTATTGATGGAGCACTTTCTGAGGTATTTTGGGAGCACTTTCTGAGGTACTGATGGAACACTCTCTGAGGTATTGAGGGAGCACTTTCGAGGTATTGAGGGAGAACTACCTGAGGTATTGAGGGAGCACTTTCTGAGGTACTGAGGAGGTACTATCTGAGGTATTGAGGGAGCACCTTCTGAGGTACTGAGGAATCACTATCTGAAGTACTGAGGGAGCACTTTCTGAGGTACTGAGGGAGAACTATCTGAGGTACTGAGGGACCACTTACTGAAGTATTGAGGGAGAACTATCTGAGGTGTTGAGGGACCACTATCTGAGGTATTGAGGAAGGACTTTCTGAGGTATTGAGGGAGCACTTTCTGAGGTATTGAGGGAGCACTATCTGAGGTACTGAGGGAGCACTTTCTGAGGTATTGAGAAAGCACTTTCTGAGGTATTGAGGAAGGACTTTCTGAGGTATTGAGGGAGCACTATCTGAGTTATTGAGGAAGCACTTTCTGAGGGAGATGAGGAAGCACTTTCTGTGGAACTGTATGAGCACTTTCTGAGGTATTGAGGAAGCACTATCTGAGGTACTGAGCGAGCAGGTTCTGAGGTACTGATGGAGAACTATCTGAGGGACTGAGGGAGAACTATCTGAGGTATTGATGGAGCGCTTTCTGAGGTATTGAGGGAGCACTTTCTGAGGTACTGAGGAAGCACTTTCTGAGGTATTGAGGAAGCACTTTCTGAGGTATTGAGGGAACACAATCTGTTGTATTGACGAAGCACTTTATGAGGTATTGAGGGAGCACTTTCTGAGGTATTGAGGGAGCACTATCTTCGGTACTGAGGGAGAACTATCTGTGGTATTGATGGAGCACTTTCTGAGGTATTGAGGAAGCACTTTCTGAGGTACTGAGGGAGCACTTTCTGAGGTATTCAGGGAGCACTTTCTGAGGTACTGTGGGAGAACTGTCTGAGGTACTGAGGGAGCACTTTCTGAGGTATTGATGGAGCACTATCTGAGGTATTGGGGGAGCACTATCTGAGGTACTGAGGGAACAAGTTCTGTGGTATTGAGGAAGCACTCTCTGAGGTACAGAGGGAGCACTATCTGAGGCATTGAGGGAGCAATATCTGAGGTGCTGAGGGAGCACTTTCTGAGGTATTTAGAGAGCACTTTCTGAGGTACTGAGTGAGAACTATCTGAGGTACTAAGGGAGAACTATCTGAGGTACTGAGGGAGAACTATCTGAGGTACTGAGGGAGCAGTTTCTGAGGTATTGAGGGAGCACTTTCTAACGTACTGAGGAAGCACTAGCTGAGGTTCTGAGTGAGTAGTATCTGAGGTTCTGAGTGAGTACTATCTGAGGTACTGATTGAGAACTATCTGAGGTATTGAGGGAGAATTATCAGAGGTATTGAGGGAGCACTTTCAGAGTTATTGAGGGAGAATTATCTGAGTTATTGAGGGAGCACTTTCTGAGGTATTGTGGGAGTACTATCTGAGTCATAGAGGGAGCACTATCTGAGGCATTGAGTGAGCAATATCTGAGGTACAGAGGGAACACTTTCTGAGGTATTTAGGGAGCACTTTCTGAGGTACTGAGTGAGAACTATCTAAGGTACTGAGGGAGAACTATCTGAGGTATTTAGGGAGAACTTTCTGAGGTACTGAGGGAGCAAGTTCTGAGGTATTGAGGGCGCACTATCTGATGTACTGAGGGAGAACAATCTGAGGTATTGAGGGAGCACTTTCTGAGGTATTGAGGGAGCGCTATCTGAGGTACTGAGGGAGCACTTTCTGAGGTATTGAGGAAGCACTTTCTGAGGTATTTAGGAAGTACTTTCTGAGGTAATGAGGGAGCACTTTCTGAGGTACTGAGGCATCACCTTCTGAGGTACTGAGGGAGAACTATCTGAGGTACTGAGGGACCACTTACTGAAGTATTGAGGGAGAACTATCTGAGGTGTTGAGGGACCACTATCTGAGGTATTGAGGAAGGACTTTCTGAGGTACTGAGGGAGAACAATCTGTGGTATTGATGGAGCACTTTCTGAGGTATTGAGGAAGCACATTCTGATGTACTGAGGGAGCACATTCTGAGGTATTGAGGGAGCACTATCTGAGGTACTGAGGGAGCACTTTCCGAGGTATTAAGGGAGCACTATCTGAGGCTTTGAGGGAGCAATATCTGAGGTACTGAGGGAGGACTTTCTGAGGTATTTAGGGAGCACTTTCTGAGGTACTGAGGGAGAACTATCTGAAGTACTGAGGGAGAACTATCTGAGGTATTTAGGGAGCACTTTCTGAGGTATTGAGGGAGAAATATCTGAGGTACTGAGGGAGAATTATCTGAGGTATTTTGGGAGCACTTTCTGAGGTACTGAGGGAGAACTATCTGAGGTATTAAGGGAGCAGTTTCTGAGGTGTTAAGGGAGCACATTCTGAGGAACCGAGTGAAAACTATCTGAGGTATTGAGGGAGCAATATCTGAGGTACTGAGGGAGCACTTTCTGAGGTACAGAGGAAGCACTTTCTGAGTTATTGAGGGAGCACTATCTGAGGTATTCAGGAAGCACTTTGTGAGGCATTGAGGGTGCACTTTCTGAGGTACTGAGGGAGCACTTTCTGATGTATTGAGGAAGCACTTTCTGAGGTATTGAGGGAGCACTTTCTGAGGTACTGAGGGAGCACTTTCTAAGGTATTGAGGGAGCACTATCTGAAGTACTGAGGGAGCACTTTCTGAGGTATTCGGGAAGCACTCTCTGGTACTGAGGGAGAACTATCTGTGGTATTGATGGAGCATTTTCTGAGGTATTGAGGAAGCACTTTCTGAGGTACTGAGGGAGCACTTTCTGAGGTATTGAGGGAGCACTATCTGACGTACTGTGGGAACAAGTTCTGAGGTATTCAGGAAGCACTCTCTGAGGTACTGAGGGAGAACTATCTGAGGTATTGAACGAGCACTTTCAGAGGTTTTGAGGGAGAACTATGTGAGGTATTGAAGGAGAACTATCATAGGTATTGAGGGAGCACTCTCTGAGGTATTGATGGAGCACTTTCTGAGGTATTGAGGTAGCACTTTCTGAGGTACTGAGGGGACACTTTCTGAGGATAATGAGGGAGCACTATCTGACGTACTGAGGAAGCACTATCAGAGGTACTGATAGAGAACTATCTGAGGTATTGATGGAGCACTTTCTGAGGTATTTTGGGAGCACTTTCTGAGGTACTGATGGAACACTCTCTGAGGTATTGAGGGAGCACTTTCGAGGTATTGAGGGAGAACTACCTGAGGTATTGAGGGAGCACTTTCTGAGGTACTGAGGAGGTACTATCTGAGGTATTGAGGGAGCACCTTCTGAGGTACTGAGGAATCACTATCTGAAGTACTGAGGGAGCACTTTCTGAGGTACTGAGGGAGAACTATCTGAGGTACTGAGGGACCACTTACTGAAGTATTGAGGGAGAACTATCTGAGGTGTTGAGGGACCACTATCTGAGGTATTGAGGAAGGACTTTCTGAGGTATTGAGGGAGCACTTTCTGAGGTATTGAGGGAGCACTATCTGAGGTACTGAGGGAGCACTTTCTGAGGTATTGAGAAAGCACTTTCTGAGGTATTGAGGAAGGACTTTCTGAGGTATTGAGGGAGCACTATCTGAGTTATTGAGGAAGCACTTTCTGAGGGAGATGAGGAAGCACTTTCTGTGGAACTGTATGAGCACTTTCTGAGGTATTGAGGAAGCACTATCTGAGGTACTGAGCGAGCAGGTTCTGAGGTACTGATGGAGAACTATCTGAGGGACTGAGGGAGAACTATCTGAGGTATTGATGGAGCGCTTTCTGAGGTATTGAGGGAGCACTTTCTGAGGTACTGAGGAAGCACTTTCTGAGGTATTGAGGAAGCACTTTCTGAGGTATTGAGGGAACACAATCTGTTGTATTGACGAAGCACTTTATGAGGTATTGAGGGAGCACTTTCTGAGGTATTGAGGGAGCACTATCTTCGGTACTGAGGGAGAACTATCTGTGGTATTGATGGAGCACTTTCTGAGGTATTGAGGAAGCACTTTCTGAGGTACTGAGGGAGCACTTTCTGAGGTATTCAGGGAGCACTTTCTGAGGTACTGTGGGAGAACTGTCTGAGGTACTGAGGGAGCACTTTCTGAGGTATTGATGGAGCACTATCTGAGGTATTGGGGGAGCACTATCTGAGGTACTGAGGGAACAAGTTCTGTGGTATTGAGGAAGCACTCTCTGAGGTACAGAGGGAGCACTATCTGAGGCATTGAGGGAGCAATATCTGAGGTGCTGAGGGAGCACTTTCTGAGGTATTTAGAGAGCACTTTCTGAGGTACTGAGTGAGAACTATCTGAGGTACTAAGGGAGAACTATCTGAGGTACTGAGGGAGAACTATCTGAGGTACTGAGGGAGCAGTTTCTGAGGTATTGAGGGAGCACTTTCTAACGTACTGAGGAAGCACTAGCTGAGGTTCTGAGTGAGTAGTATCTGAGGTTCTGAGTGAGTACTATCTGAGGTACTGATTGAGAACTATCTGAGGTATTGAGGGAGAATTATCAGAGGTATTGAGGGAGCACTTTCAGAGTTATTGAGGGAGAATTATCTGAGTTATTGAGGGAGCACTTTCTGAGGTATTGTGGGAGTACTATCTGAGTCATAGAGGGAGCACTATCTGAGGCATTGAGTGAGCAATATCTGAGGTACAGAGGGAACACTTTCTGAGGTATTTAGGGAGCACTTTCTGAGGTACTGAGTGAGAACTATCTAAGGTACTGAGGGAGAACTATCTGAGGTATTTAGGGAGAACTTTCTGAGGTACTGAGGGAGCAAGTTCTGAGGTATTGAGGGCGCACTATCTGATGTACTGAGGGAGAACAATCTGAGGTATTGAGGGAGCACTTTCTGAGGTATTGAGGGAGCGCTATCTGAGGTACTGAGGGAGCACTTTCTGAGGTATTGAGGAAGCACTTTCTGAGGTATTTAGGAAGTACTTTCTGAGGTAATGAGGGAGCACTTTCTGAGGTACTGAGGCATCACCTTCTGAGGTACTGAGGGAGAACTATCTGAGGTACTGAGGGACCACTTACTGAAGTATTGAGGGAGAACTATCTGAGGTGTTGAGGGACCACTATCTGAGGTATTGAGGTAGGACTTTCTGAGGTACTGAGGGAGAACAATCTGTGGTATTGATGGAGCACTTTCTGAGGTATTGAGGAAGCACATTCTGATGTACTGAGGGAGCACATTCTGAGGTATTGAGGGAGCACTATCTGAGGTACTGAGGGAGCACTTTCCGAGGTATTAAGGGAGCACTATCTGAGGCTTTGAGGGAGCAATATCTGAGGTACTGAGGGAGGACTTTCTGAGGTATTTAGGGAGCACTTTCTGAGGTACTGAGGGAGAACTATCTGAAGTACTGAGGGAGAACTATCTGAGGTATTTAGGGAGCACTTTCTGAGGTATTGAGGGAGAAATATCTGAGGTACTGAGGGAGAATTATCTGAGGTATTTTGGGAGCACTTTCTGAGGTACTGAGGGAGAACTATCTGAGGTATTAAGGGAGCAGTTTCTGAGGTGTTAAGGGAGCACATTCTGAGGAACCGAGTGAAAACTATCTGAGGGACTGAGGGAGAAGTATCTGAGGTACTGAGGGAACAAGTTCTGAGGTATTGATGGAGAACTATCTGAGGTACTGAGGGAACAAGTTCTGAGGTATTCAGGAAGCACTCTCTGAGGTACTGAGGGAGAACTATCTGAGGTACTGAGGGAGTACTATCTGTGGTACTGAGGGAGCATTTTCTGAGGTGTTAAGGGAGCATATCTGAGGCATTGAGGGAGCAATATCTGAGGTACTGAGGGAGCACTTTCTGAGGTATTTAGGGAGCACATTCTGAGGAACCGAGTGAAAACTATCTGAGGGACTGAGGGAGAACTATCTGAGGTACTGAGGGAGCAGTTTCTGAGGTATTGAGGGAGCACTTTCTGACGTACTGAGGAAGCACGAGCTGAGGTTCTGAGTGAGTACTATCTGAGGTACTGCGGGAGCACTCTCTGAGGTATTGAGGGAGAACTATCTGAGGTACTGAGGGAGAACTATCTGAGGTACTGAGGGAGCACCTTCTGAGGTATTAAGGGAGCACTATCTGAGGTATTGAGGGAGCAATATCTGAGGTACTGAGGGAGCACTTTCTGAGGTACAGAGGAAGCACTTTCTGAGTTATTGAGGGAGCACTATCTGAGGTATTCAGGAAGCACTTTGTGAGGCATTGAGGGTGCACTTTCTGAGGTACTGAGGGAGCACTTTCTGATGTATTGAGGAAGCACTTTCTGAGGTATTGAGGGAGCACTTTCTGAGGTACTGAGGGAGCACTTTCTAAGGTATTGAGGGAGCACTATCTGAAGTACTGAGGGAGCACTTTCTGAGGTATTCGGGAAGCACTCTCTGGTACTGAGGGAGAACTATCTGTGGTATTGATGGAGCATTTTCTGAGGTATTGAGGAAGCACTTTCTGAGGTACTGAGGGAGCACTTTCTGAGGTATTGAGGGAGCACTATCTGACGTACTGTGGGAACAAGTTCTGAGGTATTCAGGAAGCACTCTCTGAGGTACTGAGGGAGAACTATCTGAGGTACTGAGGGAGAACTATCTGAGGTACTGAGGGAGCACTTTCTGAGGTATTTAGGGGGCACTTCCTGAGGTACTGAGTGAGAATTATCTGAGGTACTGAGGGAGAACTATCTGTGGTACTGAGGGAGCAGTTTCTGAGGTATTGAGGGAGCACTTTCTGACGTACTGAGGAAGCACTAGCTGAGGTTCTGAGTGAGTATTATCTGAGGTACTGAGGGAGCACTTTCTGAGGTATTGAGGGAGCACTTTCTGAGGGACTGTGGGAGCACTATCTGAGGCATTGAGGGAGAACTATCTGAGGGACTGAGGAGCACTATCTGAGGTCTTGAGGGAGAACTATCTGAGGTATTGAGCGAGCACTTTCAGAGATTTTGAGGGAGAACTATCTGAGGGATTGAAGGAGAACTATCTTAGGTATTGAGGGAGCCCTCTCTGAGGTATTGATGGAGCACTTTCTGAGGTATTGAGGTAGCACTTTCTGAGGTAGTGATGAGACACTTTCTGAGATATTTAGGGAGCACTATCTGACGTACTGAGGAAGTAGTATCAGAGGTACTGATGGAGAACTATCTGAGGTATTGATGGAGCACTTTCTGAGGTATTGAGGGAGCACTATCTGAGGTACTGAGTGAGCACTTTCTGAGGTATTGAGGAAGCACTTTCTGAGGTATTGAGGGAGCACATTCTGAGGCATTGAGGGAGCACTATCTGAGGTACTGAGGCAGAACTATCTGTGGTATTGATGGAACACTTGCTGAGGTACAGAGGAAGCTCTTTCTGAGGTACTGAGTGAGCACTTCAGAGGTATTGAGGAAGCACTCTCTGCGGTACTGAGGTAGAACTATCTGCGGTACTGAGGGAGCACTATCTGAGGTACTGAGGGAGCAGTTTCTGAGGTATTGAGGGAGCACTTTCTGACGTACTGAGGAAGCACTAGCTGAGGTTCTGAGTGAGTACTATCTGAGGTACTGAGGGAGCACTTTCTGAGGTATTGAGGGAGCACTTTCTGTGGTACTGAGGGAGAACTATCTGAGGTATTGAGGGAGTCCTCTCTGAGGTATTCATGGAGCACTTTCTGAGGTATTGAGATAGCACTTTCTGAGGTACTGAGGGGACATTTTCTGAGGTATTGAGGGAACACTATCTGACGTACTGAGGAAAACCTATCAGAGGTACTGATGGAGAACTATCTCAGGTATTGATGGTGCACTTTCTGAGGTATTGATTGAGCACTTTCTGAGGTACTCATGGATCACTCTGAGGTATTGAGGGAGCACTTTCGAGGTATTGAGGGAGCACTCTCTGAGGTACTGAGGAAGCACTATCTGAGGTATTGAGGGAGCACTTTCTGAGGTACTGAGGGAGCACTTTCTGAGGTACTGAGGGAGAACTATCTGTGGTAGTTAGAGAGCACTTTCGGAAATACTGAGGGAGCACATTCTGAGGTATTGAGGGACCACTACCTGAGGTATTGAGGAAACACTTTCTGAGGTATTGAGGGAGCACTTTCTGAGGTATTGAGGGAGCACTTTAATAGGTATTGAGAAAGCACTATCTGAGGTATTGAGGAAGCACTTTCTCAGGTATTGAGGAAGCACTTTCTGAGGTACTGAGGAAGCACTAGCTGAGGTTCTGAGTGAGTACTATCTGAGGTACTGAGGGAGCACTTTCTGAGGTATTGACGAAGCACTCTCTGAAGTATTGAGGGAACACAATCTGATGTATTAAGGAAGCACTTTATGAGGTATTGAGGGAGCACTTTCTGAGGTATTGAGGGCGCACTATCCGAGGTACTGAAGGTGCACTTTCTGAGGTGTTGAGGAAGGACTTTCTGAGGTACTGAGGCAGAACTATCTGAGGTACAGAGTGAGCACTTGCTGAGGTATTGAGGGAGCACCTTCTGAGGTATTGAGGGAGCACTCTCTGAGGTATTGAGGGAGCACTATCCAAGGTACTGAGGGAGCACTTTCTGAGATATTTTGGAAGAACTATCTGAGGTCCTGAAGCAGAACTATCTGAGGTACTGAGTGAGCACTTTCTGAGGTATTGAGGAAGCACTTTCTGAGGTATTGAGGGAGCACATTCTGAGGCATTGTGGGAGCACTATCTGAGGTACTGAGCAAAACTATCTGTGGTATTGATGGAACACTTGCTGAGGTACAGAGGAAGCACTTTCTGAGGTACTGAGTGAGCACTTCAGAGGTATTGAGGAAGCACTCTCTGCGGTACTGAGGTAGAACTATCTGCGGTACTGAGGGAGCACTATCTGAGGTACTGAGGGAGCAGTTTCTGAGGTATTGAGGGAGCACTTTCTGACGTACTGAGGAAGCACTAGCTGAGGTTCTGAGTGAGTACTATCTGAGGTACTTGGGGGGGCAATTTCTGAGGTATTGAGGGAGCACTTTCTGTGGTACTGAGGGAGAACTATCTGAGGTATTGAGGGAGTCCTCTCTGAGGTATTCATGGAGCACTTTCTGAGGTATTGAGATAGCACTTTCTGAGGTACTGAGGGGACATTTTCTGAGGTATTGAGGGAACACTATCTGACGTACTGAGGAAAAACTATCAGAGGTACTGATGGAGAACTATCTCAGGTATTGATGGTGCACTTTCTGAGGTATTGATTGAGCACTTTCTGAGGTATTGAGGGAGCACTATCTGAGGTACTGAGTGAGCACTTTCTGAGGTATTGAGGAAGCACTTTCTGAGGTATTGAGGGAGCACTTTCTGAGGTATTGAGGGAGCACTCTCTGAGGTACTGAGGAAGCACTATCTGAGGTATTGAGGTAGCACCTTCTGAGGTACTGAAAGCACTATCTGAGACACTGAGGGAGCACTTTCTGAGGTACTGAGGGAGAACTATCTGTGGTAGTTAGAGAGCACTTTCGGAAATACTGAGGGAGCACATTCTGAGGTATTGATGGACCACTACCTGAGGTATTGAGGAAACACTTTCTGAGGTATTGAGGGAGCACTATCTGAGGTATTGAGGGAGCACTTTCATAGGTATTGAGAAAGCACTATCTGAGGTATTGAGGAAGCACTTTCTCAGGTATTGAGGAAGCACTTTCTGAGGTACTGAGGGAGCACTTTCTGAGGTATTGAGGGAGCACTATCTTAGGTACTGTGGGAGCAGGTTCTGAGGTATTGAGGAAACACACTCTGAGGTACTGAGGGAGAAATATCTGAGGTACTGAGGGATCACTATCTGAGGTACTGAGGGAGAACGATCTGGAGTATTCAGGGAGAACTATCTGAGGTGATGCGGGAGCACTTTCTGAGGTTTTGTGGGAGCACTATCCGAGGTACTGAGGGAGAACTATCTGATGTATTGTGGGAGAACTATCTGAGGTACTGAGGGAGAACTATCTGAGGTACTGAGGTAGCATTTTCTGAGGTATTGAGGGAGCACTATCTGAGGTACTGAGGGCTCACTATCTGTGGTACTGAGGGTTCACTATCTGAGGTACTGAGGCAGAACGATCTGGGGTATTCAGGGAGAACCATCTGAGGTGCTGCGGGAGCACTTTCTGAGGTTATGTGGGAGCACTATCCGAGGTACTGAGGGAGAACTATCTGATGTATTTTGGGAAAACTATCTGAGGTACTGAGGGAGCACTATCTGAGGTACTGAGGGTGCACTATCTGAGGTACTGAGGGAGCACTATCGGAGGTACTGAGGGAGCACTATCTGAGGTACTGAGGGTGCACTATCTGAGGTACTGAGGAAGCTCTTTCTGAGGTACTGAGTGAGCACTTCAGAGGTATTGAGGAAGCACTCTCTGCGGTACTGAGGTAGAACTATCTGCGGTACTGAGGGAGCACTATCTGAGGTACTGAGGAAGCAGTTTCTGAGGTATTGAGGGAGCACTTTCTGACGTACTGAGGAAGCACTAGCTGAGGTTCTGAGTGAGTACTATCTGAGGTACTGAGGGAGCACTTTCTGAGGTATTGAGGGAGCACTTTCTGTGGTACTGAGGGAGAACTATCTGAGGTATTGAGGGAGTCCTCTCTGAGGTATTCATGGAGCACTTTCTGAGGTATTGAGATAGCACTTTCTGAGGTACTGAGGGGACATTTTCTGAGGTATTGAGGGAACACTATCTGACGTACTGAGGAAAACCTATCAGAGGTACTGATGGAGAACTATCTCAGGTATTGATGGTGCACTTTCTGAGGTATTGATTGAGCACTTTCTGAGGTACTCATGGATCACTCTGAGGTATTGAGGGAGCACTTTCGAGGTATTGAGGGAGCACTCTCTGAGGTACTGAGGAAGCACTATCTGAGGTATTGAGGGAGCACTTTCTGAGGTACTGAGGGAGCACTTTCTGAGGTACTGAGGGAGAACTATCTGTGGTAGTTAGAGAGCACTTTCGGAAATACTGAGGGAGCACATTCTGAGGTATTGAGGGACCACTACCTGAGGTATTGAGGAAACACTTTCTGAGGTATTGAGGGAGCACTTTCTGAGGTATTGAGGGAGCACTTTAATAGGTATTGAGAAAGCACTATCTGAGGTATTGAGGAAGCACTTTCTCAGGTATTGAGGAAGCACTTTCTGAGGTACTGAGGAAGCACTAGCTGAGGTTCTGAGTGAGTACTATCTGAGGTACTGAGGGAGCACTTTCTGAGGTATTGACGAAGCACTCTCTGAAGTATTGAGGGAACACAATCTGATGTATTAAGGAAGCACTTTATGAGGTATTGAGGGAGCACTTTCTGAGGTATTGAGGGCGCACTATCCGAGGTACTGAAGGTGCACTTTCTGAGGTGTTGAGGAAGGACTTTCTGAGGTACTGAGGCAGAACTATCTGAGGTACAGAGTGAGCACTTGCTGAGGTATTGAGGGAGCACCTTCTGAGGTATTGAGGGAGCACTCTCTGAGGTATTGAGGGAGCACTATCCAAGGTACTGAGGGAGCACTTTCTGAGATATTTTGGAAGAACTATCTGAGGTCCTGAAGCAGAACTATCTGAGGTACTGAGTGAGCACTTTCTGAGGTATTGAGGAAGCACTTTCTGAGGTATTGAGGGAGCACATTCTGAGGCATTGTGGGAGCACTATCTGAGGTACTGAGCAAAACTATCTGTGGTATTGATGGAACACTTGCTGAGGTACAGAGGAAGCACTTTCTGAGGTACTGAGTGAGCACTTCAGAGGTATTGAGGAAGCACTCTCTGCGGTACTGAGGTAGAACTATCTGCGGTACTGAGGGAGCACTATCTGAGGTACTGAGGGAGCAGTTTCTGAGGTATTGAGGGAGCACTTTCTGACGTACTGAGGAAGCACTAGCTGAGGTTCTGAGTGAGTACTATCTGAGGTACTTGGGGGGGCAATTTCTGAGGTATTGAGGGAGCACTTTCTGTGGTACTGAGGGAGAACTATCTGAGGTATTGAGGGAGTCCTCTCTGAGGTATTCATGGAGCACTTTCTGAGGTATTGAGATAGCACTTTCTGAGGTACTGAGGGGACATTTTCTGAGGTATTGAGGGAACACTATCTGACGTACTGAGGAAAAACTATCAGAGGTACTGATGGAGAACTATCTCAGGTATTGATGGTGCACTTTCTGAGGTATTGATTGAGCACTTTCTGAGGTATTGAGGGAGCACTATCTGAGGTACTGAGTGAGCACTTTCTGAGGTATTGAGGAAGCACTTTCTGAGGTATTGAGGGAGCACTTTCTGAGGTATTGAGGGAGCACTCTCTGAGGTACTGAGGAAGCACTATCTGAGGTATTGAGGTAGCACCTTCTGAGGTACTGAAAGCACTATCTGAGACACTGAGGGAGCACTTTCTGAGGTACTGAGGGAGAACTATCTGTGGTAGTTAGAGAGCACTTTCGGAAATACTGAGGGAGCACATTCTGAGGTATTGATGGACCACTACCTGAGGTATTGAGGAAACACTTTCTGAGGTATTGAGGGAGCACTATCTGAGGTATTGAGGGAGCACTTTCATAGGTATTGAGAAAGCACTATCTGAGGTATTGAGGAAGCACTTTCTCAGGTATTGAGGAAGCACTTTCTGAGGTACTGAGGGAGCACTTTCTGAGGTATTGAGGGAGCACTATCTTAGGTACTGTGGGAGCAGGTTCTGAGGTATTGAGGAAACACACTCTGAGGTACTGAGGGAGAAATATCTGAGGTACTGAGGGATCACTATCTGAGGTACTGAGGGAGAACGATCTGGAGTATTCAGGGAGAACTATCTGAGGTGATGCGGGAGCACTTTCTGAGGTTATGTGGGAGCACTATCCGAGGTACTGAGGGAGAACTATCTGATGTATTTTGGGAAAACTATCTGAGGTACTGAGGGAGCACTATCTGAGGTACTGAGGGTGCACTATCTGAGGTACTGAGGGAGCACTATCGGAGGTACTGAGGGAGCACTATCTGAGGTACTGAGGGTGCACTATCTGAGGTACTGAGGAAGCTCTTTCTGAGGTACTGAGTGAGCACTTCAGAGGTATTGAGGAAGCACTCTCTGCGGTACTGAGGTAGAACTATCTGCGGTACTGAGGGAGCACTATCTGAGGTACTGAGGAAGCAGTTTCTGAGGTATTGAGGGAGCACTTTCTGACGTACTGAGGAAGCACTAGCTGAGGTTCTGAGTGAGTACTATCTGAGGTACTGAGGGAGCACTTTCTGAGGTATTGAGGGAGCACTTTCTGTGGTACTGAGGGAGAACTATCTGAGGTATTGAGGGAGTCCTCTCTGAGGTATTCATGGAGCACTTTCTGAGGTATTGAGATAGCACTTTCTGAGGTACTGAGGGGACATTTTCTGAGGTATTGAGGGAACACTATCTGACGTACTGAGGAAAACCTATCAGAGGTACTGATGGAGAACTATCTCAGGTATTGATGGTGCACTTTCTGAGGTATTGATTGAGCACTTTCTGAGGTACTCATGGATCACTCTGAGGTATTGAGGGAGCACTTTCGAGGTATTGAGGGAGCACTCTCTGAGGTACTGAGGAAGCACTATCTGAGGTATTGAGGGAGCACTTTCTGAGGTACTGAGGGAGCACTTTCTGAGGTACTGAGGGAGAACTATCTGTGGTAGTTAGAGAGCACTTTCGGAAATACTGAGGGAGCACATTCTGAGGTATTGAGGGACCACTACCTGAGGTATTGAGGAAACACTTTCTGAGGTATTGAGGGAGCACTTTCTGAGGTATTGAGGGAGCACTTTAATAGGTATTGAGAAAGCACTATCTGAGGTATTGAGGAAGCACTTTCTCAGGTATTGAGGAAGCACTTTCTGAGGTACTGAGGAAGCACTAGCTGAGGTTCTGAGTGAGTACTATCTGAGGTACTGAGGGAGCACTTTCTGAGGTATTGACGAAGCACTCTCTGAAGTATTGAGGGAACACAATCTGATGTATTAAGGAAGCACTTTATGAGGTATTGAGGGAGCACTTTCTGAGGTATTGAGGGCGCACTATCCGAGGTACTGAAGGTGCACTTTCTGAGGTGTTGAGGAAGGACTTTCTGAGGTACTGAGGCAGAACTATCTGAGGTACAGAGTGAGCACTTGCTGAGGTATTGAGGGAGCACCTTCTGAGGTATTGAGGGAGCACTCTCTGAGGTATTGAGGGAGCACTATCCAAGGTACTGAGGGAGCACTTTCTGAGATATTTTGGAAGAACTATCTGAGGTCCTGAAGCAGAACTATCTGAGGTACTGAGTGAGCACTTTCTGAGGTATTGAGGAAGCACTTTCTGAGGTATTGAGGGAGCACATTCTGAGGCATTGTGGGAGCACTATCTGAGGTACTGAGCAAAACTATCTGTGGTATTGATGGAACACTTGCTGAGGTACAGAGGAAGCACTTTCTGAGGTACTGAGTGAGCACTTCAGAGGTATTGAGGAAGCACTCTCTGCGGTACTGAGGTAGAACTATCTGCGGTACTGAGGGAGCACTATCTGAGGTACTGAGGGAGCAGTTTCTGAGGTATTGAGGGAGCACTTTCTGACGTACTGAGGAAGCACTAGCTGAGGTTCTGAGTGAGTACTATCTGAGGTACTTGGGGGGGCAATTTCTGAGGTATTGAGGGAGCACTTTCTGTGGTACTGAGGGAGAACTATCTGAGGTATTGAGGGAGTCCTCTCTGAGGTATTCATGGAGCACTTTCTGAGGTATTGAGATAGCACTTTCTGAGGTACTGAGGGGACATTTTCTGAGGTATTGAGGGAACACTATCTGACGTACTGAGGAAAAACTATCAGAGGTACTGATGGAGAACTATCTCAGGTATTGATGGTGCACTTTCTGAGGTATTGATTGAGCACTTTCTGAGGTATTGAGGGAGCACTATCTGAGGTACTGAGTGAGCACTTTCTGAGGTATTGAGGAAGCACTTTCTGAGGTATTGAGGGAGCACTTTCTGAGGTATTGAGGGAGCACTCTCTGAGGTACTGAGGAAGCACTATCTGAGGTATTGAGGTAGCACCTTCTGAGGTACTGAAAGCACTATCTGAGACACTGAGGGAGCACTTTCTGAGGTACTGAGGGAGAACTATCTGTGGTAGTTAGAGAGCACTTTCGGAAATACTGAGGGAGCACATTCTGAGGTATTGATGGACCACTACCTGAGGTATTGAGGAAACACTTTCTGAGGTATTGAGGGAGCACTATCTGAGGTATTGAGGGAGCACTTTCATAGGTATTGAGAAAGCACTATCTGAGGTATTGAGGAAGCACTTTCTCAGGTATTGAGGAAGCACTTTCTGAGGTACTGAGGGAGCACTTTCTGAGGTATTGAGGGAGCACTATCTTAGGTACTGTGGGAGCAGGTTCTGAGGTATTGAGGAAACACACTCTGAGGTACTGAGGGAGAAATATCTGAGGTACTGAGGGATCACTATCTGAGGTACTGAGGGAGAACGATCTGGAGTATTCAGGGAGAACTATCTGAGGTGATGCGGGAGCACTTTCTGAGGTTTTGTGGGAGCACTATCCGAGGTACTGAGGGAGAACTATCTGATGTATTGTGGGAGAACTATCTGAGGTACTGAGGGAGAACTATCTGAGGTACTGAGGTAGCATTTTCTGAGGTATTGAGGGAGCACTATCTGAGGTACTGAGGGCTCACTATCTGTGGTACTGAGGGTTCACTATCTGAGGTACTGAGGCAGAACGATCTGGGGTATTCAGGGAGAACCATCTGAGGTGCTGCGGGAGCACTTTCTGAGGTTATGTGGGAGCACTATCCGAGGTACTGAGGGAGAACTATCTGATGTATTTTGGGAAAACTATCTGAGGTACTGAGGGAGCACTATCTGAGGTACTGAGGGTGCACTATCTGAGGTACTGAGGGAGCACTATCGGAGGTACTGAGGGAGCACTATCTGAGGTACTGAGGGTGCACTATCTGAGGTACTGAGGGAGCACTATCTGAGGTACTGAGGGAGCACTATCTGAGGTACTGAGGGAGCACTATCTGAGGTACTGAGGGTGCACTATCTGGCGGTACAGAGTGCAGAGGGTAGAAAGGAACAGATGCAATTCCCTGATCATTTCCTCAGGATCCCCGAGGCACTCTGGTGTCGTAATTTGAAATGGAAGCCACTCCCCATTTCAGAATATCCAGATCATTTTACACAATCAGTGAAAAATAACAGCAGCATGTGTCTGAAACATGGTTTGGAGGAAAACTTTCATCAATCTATTGTTACTTGTTGCTTGGAGACATTTTAGAAAATCAGGCACCCAACCAGACTAATGCTGTCGATGCAAGAGTTGGTGCACAGGAAGATCCAACAAGTCTCTGTAGCTGCTGTCTGTCCCCCTGGAGCAGTCATCATGTGAGATCATGGCTCAGGCCTCGGAGAAATCATTTCTCCAGCAATACCTCAACCATGCCTTTACAGCCCTGTGTGCGTGTGTGTGTGTGTGTGTGTGTGAGAGAGAGAAACAGTCAGCTGGAGAGAGAGAGACTGTCCCTGTTTGTGTGTGTGAAAGAGTGGATGCATGTGTATCTCTGTGTGTCTGTATATGTGTGCGTGAGAGAGAAAGTGCATGTTCATGTGAGAGTGTGTGGCTGTATGTGTGTTTGACGGTGTGTGTGTCTGTGTGCTTGTGTGTGAGTGAGGGTGTGTGTGAGAGAGTGTGTCTGTGTGTATGTGTGTGAGAGAGTGTGTCTGTGTGTGTGTGTGTGTGAGAGAGTGTGTCTGTGTGTGAGAGAATGTATCTGTGTGTCTATGTGTGTGTGTGTCTGTGTGTGCATGTGTCTGTGTGTCTATGTGTGTGTATGACAGTTTGTCTTGTGTGCTCGAGAGTGTGTATGTGTGTGTGAGAGAGTGTGTGTCTGTGTGCATGTGTGTGAGAGTGTGTGTATGTGTGTGTGAGAGAGTGTGTGTCTGTGTTCATGTGTGTGAGAGTGTGTCTATGTGTATTTGATGGAGTGTGTGTCTGCGTGTGAATGTGTGTGTGAGAGAGAGTGTAACTGTGTGTTTTTGTGTGTGTGAGAAAGACTGTCTGTGTGTGTTTGAGGGACCGTGTGTCTGTCTGTGTGTATGTGTGTGAGAGAGAGTGTGTGTGTGAGAGACAGAGAGTGTGTGTGTGAGACAGAGTGTGTCTATGTGCGTGAGAGTGAGTAGGTGTGTGAGAGAATAAGAATGTATGTGTGAGAGTGTGTGTGCAAATGAGAGAGCGTGTGCGTATGTGTGTGTGAGAGAGAATGTGTGTCTGTGTGAGAGAGTGTGTGTCTGTGTGTGCATGAGAGAGAGTGTCTGTGTGTGTGAGAGAGTGTTTCTGTGAGAGAGAGGGTGTGTCTGCATGTATGTGTGAGAGAGCATGTCCATGTGTGTATTTGAGGGAGCGTATGTCTGTGCGTGTATGTGTGTGAGAGAGAAAGTGTGTGCTTGTGTGTGTATGTGTGTGTGAGAGAGTTGTGCCTGTGTGTATGTGTTTGTGAGAGTGTATCTGTGTTTGTCTTTGAGGGAGTGTGTGTGTGTGTGTGTGTGTGTGAGTGTGTGTGTATGTGTGTAAACTAGCCAATCTTATTGGGTGCCCGTGAATATAAAATCCAGCTGCTCTATCAGATGAATTGGTCCTTGTGTCTCCAAAGACACAAAAGCTGTAAGAGTGACTTAACTGGGGGAAAGAGAGTGCTGTTCATTCCAGTGGGGATTCATCCAGTAAACCTTCCCCACACACTAACATCCCTCTGGCAATGCAGTGACTCGTCATGCACGCAGTGCTCCAGGTACAAACCAATGTAATGTCACCATAGCCTTACCAGAGCATGGGACAGCTCCTCATTACAGCGCGGTGTCTGGTGGGGATTTAAACAGAGGGTCACCATGGCCCGGCTGAGGGGAGAGGTTTGGAAGGAGAGTCCTTCCAGCTAGAGTGGTAAGCTAACTGCCCAGCCAACTGAGCGAACCAACCTCACTCCAGGGACATGCCCTGTATAACCCAATCATAGCCAGCCTGCACCTCAATAGGAGCCAGGAGCAAGGCCATTCGGCCCCACCCTCACCCAGAAGGGAGAGCACGGGAAGCTGATGAAGGAAACAAGCCCCTCCCATCTGGCCGTCTGAAATGGAGCTGGAGGTCAGAGCACATCTGGCCTGTTGTTTGCTTCCCCGAGACTGGCCTGCTCCACCTTACAGTGAGAGACTGAGGGGAACCTCAAGGAGATTTCACTTCTCACTGGGAGGCTGCAACTCCATTCCAAATCAGGCTGGTTCCCTCCGAGACTCAGGGAAGAGGGCAGCCCTCTACAGATCAAGCCCTTGTGTCGTCCGAACCTCCAGTGTGGGGGCCAAGAGCTGGGAGGTAGTGTTAACAACATAAGACCATCCGAAATAGGAACAGGAGGAGACCATTCAGCCCCTCGAGCCTGCTGTGGTATTCAATAGGATCATGGATGATTCAACATTCGATTTGGGAGCTGAAACTAGGACAATACAGAGACAGAGAATCAAATTATTCTGCCATGAGGAATCATCAGACGAAAGCACACACAC
The DNA here is from genome assembly GCF_037043375.1 of Chiloscyllium plagiosum. NCBI lineage: Eukaryota > Metazoa > Chordata > Chondrichthyes > Orectolobiformes > Hemiscylliidae > Chiloscyllium > Chiloscyllium plagiosum. Next base: position 81,443,429 of record NW_028270159.1, on the reverse strand, counting down.
ACACGGACACACACACACGCACACACACACATATACACACACGCACACACACACAGACACACACACACACACAGACACAGACACACACACACACACAGACACAGACACACACACAGACACACACACAGACACACACACACAGACACACACACACAGACATAGACACAGACACACACACAGACACACACACACAGACACACACACACGCAGACACACACACACACAGACACACACACACACACACAGACAGACACACAGACTCACACACAGACACACACTCACTTACACACACACACAGACACACACACACACATACCACGCACGCACACACACATACACACACACTGACACACACACACACACACACACACACACACACACAAACACACACAGTGGGATTCAGGCCGTCTGTTGGAACGGGGAGTGACAAAGGAGCAAAATGCTAGAGAGGGATCTGATCCCACAGATTTCACTGCTTCCCTCTCTCTCTGCGGCTCTCATGTCTATTTCTGTGTTCCCAGTTCTCTCTCCCACATCTTTCCTTCAATTCCTATCTCTCAACATCCTTCACATCTCTGTCCAATGTACATTTCCCAGTGTTCTGCAGATCTCTCTCTGCATCTGGCTGACATCTCTGTGGGATCTTGCTATTCCTGTCTGTACATCACTCTAGCCACAGCACAGCAGCCCCTACCACCACCCCACTCTCTCAGCTCTATCTCTCTGCTGCTGCAGCTCCTCTCTCTCTCTCTCTGTCCTATCTCTCTCCCTGGGATTTCCATCTTGCTGTCTGCCTGAACTTCTCTCCCTGTCTTTCTCTCCCCATTTTCGCCTTGTATCTGTCTGACATTGTATTTCTCTTCCTGGAGTTTCACTCTCTCTCTCTCTGTCTCTCTCTGTCTCTCTCTGTCCTGCTCTCTCTCAGTTCTTCTCACTTCCTCTCCCCTTCCCCCCCCCCCCCGCCTGTCTTTGTCTTGTTCTCTCCCTCCCTCACGCTGTCTGTCCGTCCATCTCTCTTTCTCTCCGGTAGTTTCTCTCCCTCTTTCTCCCTGGACCCCTCTGCTCTGTCCCAGTGACTGGGGAAGGGACATTGGGAAGAGTTTGCCTCAGTGCCTGGTCTCTCCCAGGATTTAACCCGACTGTGGGGAGAGGGTGAATGGAAGGAACATTAAATACTTTTCTGAGTGCGTCTGGAAAAGAGAAAAAGAGAAAGAGAAAGGGAGAGTGACAAAAAGAGAGAGACATGGAGAGAGTGGAGATGGAGAAAGTGGAGAGAGAGAAATGGGCAGTGAGAGTCAGGGAGGTGGAGTGAGAAAAGGACAGAGTGAGAGAGACAGGGAGAGAGAGAGAGTGAGAAGGACATATATGGAGGGAGAAGGACAGTGTGTGTACTTGGCGATGGTTTTAGAGTGGGATCTTGCTGTGCATTACAGCACTCAGTGTCAAAAGGCGAGTTAGTCTCTGCACTATGTCCTCCAGCCCAGGGGCTGTGAGTCTGCATGGGAAGGGGGAGAGTGGGAGACAAGGAGAGAGTGGGACAGCCAGAGACAGGGGGAGGGTATGATGGGGTTTTGGGGTTGGTGGAGAAAGGAGGGGCTGTTGTCATAGAGAGATGAAGGGAGGGATAGCATGTGATGCAAAATCTGAGACAGGGTAGAGAAGAGGTCTCCACAGGAAGGATAGTCAATGAGGCCATTCAGGGGCCAATCCTGAGGATCCTGAAGAGGACCAGGATCATTTAATGGGGCAGGGGGATGATGGACAGAAAGGACTCCATCTGTGATGCAAACCTTCTGTAATTCTCGGACTGGGACCTTGCTGTACATTAAAATAAGTCACAGGTCAGTCAACCCAGACTCATTTACCGGTGTGAGAAAGTGAGGACTGCAGATATTGGAGAGTCAGAGTTACAAAGTGTGGAGCTGGAGAAGCACAGCAGGTCAGCCAGGAGAGTGGATGTTTCAGGCCTGACCTGCTGGGCTTTTCCAGCTCCACACTGTGAGAAACAAAAGCTCACTCACTTTAATAATTTCAGTCCGAGACAAATATCTGAATCAGCCGTTTATTTGTACACCTATAGGTGGGTGCTTTGTCTAATTACCAGGTAAGGCAATGACAAAATGCACAGTATATTCCAAAAAAACCCTTGCAATTTATACAGTTTTTTTTCCCATATGTTTTCCTTATTCCATTGTCTGTTCCCTGCTTCGCTTACGTCACAGATTTCCTTAAGACTGATCCCACAACTTCTGTTTATCGTGTCTTGTCCGTGACAAACTCTTATCTCTGACTCCCATAAGGGTGTTTGACGTCAGTCTATTGTAGATTATTGATTAGGCATATCTTTTCTTCTATCAGCATCTATTTGCATCCAGAGGCCACTTTGACCTCTTTAATTAGGGTTTATTCCTGTGTCTCTGTGCAAGCGAGGAGAACAGATGTTTTCCTGTTTGCCCATATATCCACCATTGTTCTGTATTCACGTCTCATACTAACATATCCTTTCTTTTTGCTGTATATGTATTTTCTCATTCCTGTTCTGTATCAGATTTTATACTTGCAGAAATATCATTAATTCATTTATATCCCACAATTTCCCCTTTTTCTTTTCATTACTATCTGTTGTCTTCTGCATTTTTGTCTCCTTTTTTTAAAACATTGTTCCCAAAATTCGCAAGCATCATTTCAGAGACTTCATCCATCTCAGTCTCACTCATCTCCTTATTATTTAGTTGATAAAGTTCCTCTGTCTGATTCCCCTCAGGGGCATTCGTTTTTCCAAGGCTGTTTCAATCAGCCTCTGGGTGAGCCCTCGTATACAGGGTATGACACAACAGCCAATGGCCACCAATACCCCGACTACTACTATCAGGGAAGTAAGGATAGAAACCACCACCCCCTTTCTCTGCTAAAATAATATCAAGGGCTATTCTGTTTTCCCATGCCATCCTACTCGCCGCATCAAGCTGTTCTGATATTCCTTTAACTGCCTCTCTCTTTAATTTATAAATCGCTGTTGATTATAAAAAAATGTAATTTATCCAGTCTACATTTTTATTAATTGTTACCCACCAAAAGAGAGCTGACTCAAAGCCTGCTGCAATCTGGTTATGAGCCTTGAATTCATCAGATACTCCCCTAGGGACACCTGCCGAATCAAGATAAATCCTGTCATCAAAAGAAGTATCTAACAGTAATCTCTTACCCCTTCCCTTTTTCCCTACTATCTTTTCCTTCTCAAATGCCAGGGTAAATGGAATTGCCAATTGTACAATTGCGCATATCCCTCTCCAATCCGGAGGTAGGGTGGGTCTCAATATTTTTCCTCCACAGTACCACCACAGATCCGCTCGGGGAACCTTTAATGCTGAGTAGTTCCCTCCTCCGTTTCGGTAACATTATTAATCTCTGTACATAATTTCAGCTCCCCCAAATCTCTCGACCGACTCGTACCTCGCCTGTGCACACATGACGTGTGATTTCCAACTGCAGCGGAAAATGTGGGGGGGGAACTTTTGCATCTTTCTCCTCCAAGGGAGGGAACATCAGCGATAGGGAGGTACAATTCCTATCATTCCATGCAGTCTCATCCTGATACAGGGCTATCATACATTTCATGCCCTTCCTGTCTCGCTTCCACCCGAGCGGAAAGGGAACCACCTGGGCCACTGGCCTACCTGAGGCACATGCATAGCAATTGCTTTTGTTCAGACTTTTTACAGTATACTTTACCCATTCAACCCAGGCATTTGCATCCCCGTACCCAGTCTCTATCTCGATGGTCTGTTTCAAATCCTTTACCTCTATAATTTTTACTACTTTAGGATCATCGGGAGGGGTGAAAGGTTGTATCTCATTACCCAGTAATTCTACCCGTTTTCCCTGTCCTACGCTAATTCGAAAACAACAGCCCACAAACTCCTTCCCATTTGCCTTCATTTCAATCCCAAATGTTTCATTTAATTGTATCTCATAAGTGCCACCTCCCAAAACTGCTTCATGCCATGTGGTTTTCCTTATCGTTAAATATATGGGGTTACACTTTTTATCGGGACAATCGCGTGCTGGTCGGAAGGGGGCCCGGTGTATTGTGACAAGACCATTATACCAGGTACCGAGGCCATCCCCATAGGACTTAAGATGTATCTCTGAGTTGCGGTATTGTCTCTGATTAGCTACATTCCCACAATTTACTAAGCTACATATATCAGTGTCTATTACTTGTGGATTATCAGACTCAGGAACCATTAATAATACATATGAAAATGATATGTGACAAAATCCCAATACCAAGAGGGCTAGCATCATAACTCTAAGCATTCCCAGTATTCTGATCATTATGCTAGAACACAAAAAGGCTTAATATACAATCTTACAGAAATAATCCCGCGCTCGCGTCACTACTGTATAGTCAGTTACTCAAAGTCTCTTTAGTCTGAGTTTCAGCGGGTCTTGCGTTGATTTGGCTGTCCAGACTTCTTCCTCAACTGGAGGGTCCACTGGCCCTTTGATCCGAGTGTAATGAGTCCAGCCTTTTTCCGCCGTCCTTATTGCCGTTTCGGTAGTCAAAAGAGCCTGATACGGCCCTTCCCAGTCTGGCTGCAGCTTAGTCTCTGTCCAAGATTTTATTAAGACCCAATCTCCTGGCCGGATGGGATGAACAGCAAATTCAAGGAGCGGAATCTGTGCCAATAGACCCTGTTTTCTGAGGAAAGATAAAGAGGAGGACAAGCCCAGTATATACTTCTTTAAAAACAAATCTTTAGTTTCGGGAATTGGCAATTCTCCCTGCGTTCCCAGATAAGGTAATTCAAATAAGATTTCATAGGGGGATAGTCCCAAATCTTTCCTCCGCTAAGGGACAAGCTCAAAAGGCATCCTTTAAATCTATCACACTAAACCATCTGTAATCATGAGGGATCTTACTTAATAACGTGTAGGGGTTTGGCACCACTGGGTGCCTGACCTGAACTATCCGATTTAATGTTCTCAAATCCTGCACCAATCGATAAGTTCCATCAGATTTCCGCACTGGTAGAATTGGGGTATTATAAGGAGACATACATCGTTCCAATAGTCCATCTCTAATCAGTCCCTCAATTACTGGCTGCAGTCCTCGTTTACCTTCTATGGAAATAGGGTATTGTCGTTCACAGATAACGTCTCCTTTTCGTTTTAAATTTATTGTAAGGGGAGGGATCTGTAGTTTTCCACGATTCCCTTCTCTAGCCCAAACAATAGGGTCTATCTTTCTCTCTGCATCCTCTGTCAACATCGCCAGTTGTACAACTAATTCTTTTTCCTGAACTCCAATCTCCAATCCTAAAAGGATAATTAAGTCTCTCCCCAGTAAATTACTTCCTATATCAAGGATATACAGCAGTTCCCCTGTGATCCTATCCTTAGGATCTTCTATCATCATAGGTTAAAATACTGGAACAATAAATCCTTCCCCTTTTACCCCTGAAACAATAATTGACCGTGTTAACATTTCTACCTTCTTTGTTTTAAATTTCAGCAATGACCGTGCTGCCCCCGTATCTACTAGGAAGACTGCCTCTTCCCTACAGGGTCCCACCTTCAAGTTTATCAAGGGTTCCTGGTGGGCCCCCGAGGGCAGGAACCCCTGACACCCCTATTCTTCATCATAATTCATAAGCGGAATTGCCCTTTCTTCCCTTTGTAGATCAGGACACTCCCGCTTAAAATGCCCTATCTCTCCACAATAATAGCATCCTGCCTGTAGCGACTTCCATCTCTGCCCCTGTCGCTCAAACCCTCTATCAAATGTTCCCCCTTGTCCTCTCCCTCTTCCTCTTCCTCTCTGTCCTACATGCTGCCTCCTGCCGCTCCGTTTCCTCACTATTGGTTCCATTCTCCCCTTAATTATCTCATCCACCGTAGCTACCATCATTTTCACCTTCTGTTTTTGTCTCTCATCCTCCCTTTTCACAAACAATTTCTGTGCCTCTCTCAACAATTCATCTAATGGTTTTTCGCTCCATCCTTCTATCTTCTGTATCTTTCTCTGTATGTCTGGCCATGCTCTTGTCACAAAATGCAGTTTCAAAAGACCCTGTGCCACTGGGTCCTCAGGGTTCATTCCAGAGTATTTCCGCATTGAGTCCCTTTATCTTTGCAAGAAAGCTGAGGGAGTCTCATCTTTCTCCTGTCTAATTTCAAAGGCTTTAATCAAATTCTGTGACTTCGGAACTGCCTCTCTTATTCCTTTTAGAATCAGGCCTTTCAATTCCCTCATTTCTTCTCTATGCTCCGGGTTTTGGTTTTCCCACTGGGGGTCTCTGAGGGGAAACTTCATCTCTCCCTGTCCAGCATCCCCATCTCCAATCGGGTGCTCCCTGTCCCATATTTTAATGGCAGTTCCTCATATAAGTCCCCTTTCCTCCCCAGTAAATAGTATATTCAAAATAGACATTACCTCAGCCCAGGTATACAGACTGGGCCCCAAAATTTGATCAATTTGTTTAGACAACCCCACCGGATCCTCAACCAGGACCTTCATTTCCTTTTTAAATGTTCTGACCTCCCCACTGGTGAGGGAGGGGGGGGGGGGGGGGGGTGGGCACTTACAAACCCAATCTCTTTGGCCCCTATGGGTACCTCCCAAAGGGGATAAGTCATTACGTTTTTCCCCTTTTTCTCTTTTTTTAAAGAAATATTGCAGTATTTCTAGCTCCCCATAACTTCAAACACCAATTCATCAATTCATGCTTGACTAACCTTCATAGCCTGTTCCTAACTTATAAATATATTTATATATATTTACGTTCATTTCTTCAGTATTTAATAGTTAAAATGCAAAATGCATACAGTTCCCAGTTTTGCAATTCACTGTAATTACCCAGTTTTAGTCCTTTAATTTAGATCCAAAATTAGTTTTCTTAAATAGTCCTGACCAATCATTGCTCAATTACAATACTATAGGTCGTAAAATAATCAGAGCTTGCCTTAAAAGAACTTGTCTACTCAAGTTTTTTTTTTTTAAAAACTTCTAATGCACGAACAATGGCTGAATCCAAGGTCACGGATATTAACCATAGAATTTTGCTTTTACTACAATCTAATGTTGAACTGAAACTTCCACTGTCCTCCATAAATCGCTGTTATGTAAAGATAAAAGAGATTAGTTAGAAACTGATAGTAAGGCAGTCATGATCTGTAAAAAGAACAGGAGTTATCATTCCTTTTTTTCTTCATAATCACAATAGAATCCTTAACCTTAAAAGAAATCATGTTAAGTTTCCATAACAAAATCAGATTCAAAACAGTCCTGGAACTCAAGCTCCAGGGAATAAAACACAAACATTCAATCACCAACTAACAAATGTTCACTCAAACCAAATCACAAAGGGTTAAACTTCCTACCAGCTGTACAGCTCTGTACATTCTCTCTCTCTCTCTCTCTCTCTCTCTCTCTCTCGCACATTGACATATAAACTCAGATATTCACAAACCCAGTCTCCGTCCGATCTGTACTTTGGCCAGAAGACAGCGGGACGAAGAATGGAGTCCTTAGTCCATACAAAGCAACAATATTTAATCATCTTTCTCCCTTGCACAAGTATTATTTTGCCAATTTCCACAACATCCTGCCCAAAGGACTTTCCGGAGGAATGTTGTAAGGGACCCCGCCTCCATTTCCATTGCCGTTTCCTTACTTTGTTTCCCCGGAGGCTTTTTCCTTACCCACAGAGCAAGCCATAGTGAGTTCCTTCGTTAGTCCCTTATTAACTACTAAAACTCAATCCCGGCCACCAAGGCAATACTTAAAAGTCAATTTTCTTACCTTGGTCTGTGCACAGAGTTGTTTGGCCCCTTTTATCACCGTGTCTCCTATCGAGCTCCTATCACTGTCTAATTCAGATGTCTCTCTTATAGGATTCACATCAGTCACCCAAGGGAGCAGACCAAACCGGGACACGAGACCGTTCCTCAATGGGGAACGGGACGCGTCTTCCCAGTGTCCAACGCCAGCCACTCCCCCGGTTATGGAAGAAAATCCCGGACACGAGCCCCCAATTGTGAGAAACAAAAGCTCACTCACTTTAATAATTTCAGTCCGAGACAAATATCTGAATCAGCCGTTTATTTGTACACCTGCAGGTGGGTGCTTTGTCTAATTACCAGGTAAGGCAATGACAAAATGCACAGTATATCCCAAAAAACCCTTGCAATTTATACAGTTTTTTTCCCATATGTTTTCCTTATTCCATTGTCTGTTCCCTGCTTCGCTTACGTCACTCATTTCCTTAAGACTTATCCCACAACTTCTGTTTATCCTGTCTTGTCCATGACAAACTCTTATCTCTGACTCCCATAAGGGTGTTTGACGTCAGTCTATTGTAGGTTATTGATTAGGCATATTTTTTCTTCTATCAGCATCTATTTCCATCCAGAGGCCACTTTGACCTCTTTGATTAGGGTTTGTTCCTGTGTCTCCGAGTAGGGGAAACAGATGCTTTCCTGTTTGCCCATATATCCACCATTGTTCTGTATTCACGTCTCATGCTAACATATCCTTTTCTTTTGCTGAATATGTATTTTCTCATTCCTGTTCTGTATCAGAATTTATACTTGCAGAAATAGCATTAATTCATTTATATCCCACAGAATGATGACGAAGTTATTGATTTTCACTGCCCAATTCCAACAGCCGACCTTGTCCCAACAATAGTCTTCACTCCTGACCGAGAAGTCGGTGTTTTGGGCAGGAAACTCCATGAAAGGCTTCTGCCCGAAACGTTGACTCTCCTACTCCTTGGATATACTGCCTGACCTGCTGTGCTTTTCCAGCGCCACACTTTTTGACTCTGATCTGCAGTACTCACCTTCTCCTTTTCCCTCGGATGTCTGGTCTGGTCTGAAGTAAGCTGACAGGTACAGGTGCACTTACAAGGAGTTTTGTGGTCCTGGAACATGCAGAGGGAGGAGTGAAAAGGCTGTTGTATGGAGACTTGCAGGGGTTGTTGGGTTTAATTGAGATGTGGGCGAGGGTATCCCAGTTGGAATGCTGAGATTTGGAAGTGACTTGACAAATTCTTGAATTCTGTGTCTCTCAAATGGAGAGTTCCTAAATCATCCAACAAGTGTGTCTTGGACATGTCAACAGAATGGAAGCATGTGACGTGTGAATTTACTTCCTGCATGGTGAGATTCCTACAGCCAGGCAGCTAGTGATGGACCAAAGGGTCCGCTTCAGGAATGCTGAAGAATGGTATGACAGCCCTGAACATCGACTATACATGGAGAGAGTCCCTATTGGCTGAGAGAAATGAATGGGAAGATTTCCATTGGTTTGACATGAGCTATCAGGGTGACCAGACATCACCTTAGACGCTAAAACTAAAGGCATAAAATGACACTCTAAGTGTTAGTGAGAAACTGGTGATAAAAGCTGTCTGTTATGAATTAGTATCTTCGTCAAGCAGTTACATTGCATAGAGGCACGCAATCTGAAATACATCAGAGCACCTTCCAGCAACTGGAGCATGCTGATGGCCTCTGACAAAGAAAGTAGTTTCAAGGAAATATGATGTGCTTCAAAATGCCACGGACACAGAAATGTACATCCGCGCGCGCGACACACACTCATACTCACATTCACACTCTCACGCACACCTACACAGAGACAGACACATAGCCATGGATATGCACAAACATACACACACACGCGCGCACACACAGACACACACACAAATACACATGCACACACACAGACACACACACAAATACAGACACACACAAGCACTCACAGAACAAAATGACATCCTGTGTTAAGAATGAACAAAGGTGCACCTCAACCATCACACCTTGACTCTTGGGAGGAGCTGTGTCATTGAAATTTGAGAGGTTATGTCTCCACATTATTTTTCGGGTGGGGTGATGAGTGATATTTTGAGGTAAATGGGAAAGCACTTATAATGTCCACGGTTTTCTCAGGGCAATATCCTCATGAACATTGAAGATAGGAGCAGGAGAAGGTCACTCAGCCCTTTGAGCCTGCTCTGCCATTCATCATCATCCAGCTCAATAGCATCGTCCTGTTTACTCCCCATGACCTTTGGTCCTATTTGCTCTAAATGCTACATGTAGCCGCGTCTTCAATACATTCAATGCTTTGGCATTAACAAGTTCCTGTGGTAATGAATTCCACAGGCTCATCACTCTTTCGGTGAAGAAATGTCTCCTCATCTCAATCCTACATAATCCACCCCGAATCCTCAGTCTGTGTCCCCTGATTCTGGACACACCCACCATCAGGAGCATCCTCCCTGTATCTACCCTGTCTCGTCTTGTTAGAATGAGATCCCCTCCCATTCGTTTAAACTCTAGTGAAAACAATCCTAAGCTAGACAACTTGTCCTCATATGTTCGTTCCACCATCCTCGGAATCAGTCAGGTAAACCTTCGCTGTACTCCCTCCAGAGCAAGAGCATCCTTCCTCAGAAAAGGAGACCAAAACTGCACACAGTGTTTGAGGTGTGGCCTCACCAAGGCCCTGTACAACTATAACAATGCATCCCTGCTCCTGTACTCGAAACATCTCTCAATGAAGGTCAATATAACATTTGCCTTCTCTACTGCCTGCTGCACTTGCATGCGTACCTTCAGCGACTGGTGCACAAGGACATGTGGGCCCTGCAGCACACTCCCCTCTCCCAATTTGCATCCAGTCAGGTAGTAATCCACCACCTTCCTTTTGTTTCCAAAGTGAATAACCTGACATTTATCTAAAATAAACTGCATCTGCCATTGATTGGCCCGCTCACCCAATCTGTCCAGACCATGCCATAGGGTCTCTGCATCCTCGTCACAGTTCACCCTTCCACCCAACTTGGTATCATCTGCAAACCTTGAGATGTTACATTTTATTCCTTCATCCAAATCATTAATATATATTGTTAATAGCTGGAGTCCCTGTGGCACCCCACTAGTTACTGTCTGCCTATTTGACACGGGCCCCTTCAGCCCTCCTCTGTTCCTTCCCTGCCAACCAGTTTTCTATTTATCTCAGTACACTTACCCCAATCCCATGTGCTTTAATCCTGTACAGTGACCTCTTAAATGGGGCATTGTCAAATGCTTTCTGCAGGTACAAATATACCATATTGACCAGTTCCCCTTTATCAACTCTGATAGTTACATCTTCACAGACTTCCAATAGATTTGTCAAGCATGATTTCCCCTCCAAAACTCCATGCTGACTCTGTTTGATTTGCCACGGCTTTCTCAATGCTCTGTCATAAAGGGTAAACGATTTGAGAATTTTCCCCACTACTGATCTGAAACTTACTGGTCTCGAATTCCCTTTCTCTGTATCTCTCTTTCTGAGTGTTGGAGTGGCAGTAGCTGCCCTCCAATCTACAGGGACTACACCAAAATCTAAAGAATCCTGACAACCAAAGCATCCACTATTTCTAGAACCACTTCCTTAAGTGCTCTGGGATGCAGATTTATCAGGCCCTGAGGATTTATCAGGTTCAATCCCCTCAATTTCCCAGAACCATTTCTCTACTAATATTGACCTCCCTCAGTTCTTCCCTCTCACTAAATCTTGCATTCTCCAGGATTTCTGGCACTTGATTTGTATCTTCGAGTCAGAGAGTCCTAAAGCACAGAGACATGTCGTTTGGCCCAAAGTGGTCCATACTGACCAAATTGTCCACCCATGCTAACCCCATTTCCCTGCATTTGGTCCACATCCTTCTAACTCTTTCCTATCCATGTATTTGTCAAAATGCCTTTAAATGTTGTTAACGTACCCACCTCAACCACTTCTGCTGGCAGCTCATTGCATACACGTGCCAGCCTCTGTGTAAACAAATTGCCCCTCAGGTTCCCTTTTGTACTTTTCCCCGCTAACCTTAAACTAATGCCATCTAATCCTCGATTCCCCAACCCTGGCAAAAAAGACCGAGTGTATGCCTCTCATAATTTTGTACAGTTCTGTAAGGTCCCCTCTCAGTCTCCTCGACTGCCAAGAAAAGAAGTTCTCGCTTTTTCAGCCTCTCCTTATAACTCAGACCACTGAGTGCGAGCAACATCCTTATAAATTTCTTCTGCACTCTTTCCAGTTTAATAGCATCCTTCCTCGAGCAAGGTGACCAATACTGAACACATGCTCCAGCTGCAGCCTGGCCAACCTCCTGTACACCTGTCCTTTTTTGTGAAGACAGAACTAAAGTATGGATTCAATTGCTCAGCTGTTCCTTTGTCCTTTGTTATACATTTCCCCATTTCTATCTGTAGAGACCTACATTTGTCTTCACCAATCTCTTTCTCTTCACGTACTGTAGAACCTTGTAGTGTCAGTATTCATGTTCCCTGCAAGCTTACTTCCTTTTTACTGTGTTTTCCCCATCATAATCAATCCCTTCGTCCTTCTTTGCTGAATTCGAAACTGCTTTCAAACATCAGACCTATTATTCTTCTTGGCCAATCTCTATGCTTCTTCCTTCAATTGGATACTGTCTAATTTCCTTTATAAGCCATGGATTGGCCCTGTTACCCATTTTGCTTTTGTACCAGACAGGAATAAATAGTTGTTGCAGTTCCCCCATGATTTCGTTGAATATTTGCCAATGCCTATCTACTGTCGCACCTTTAAGCAACTTCCACTAATCTATCAACGCCAACTCATGCCTTATATACCTTCATAGTTTCCTTTATTAAAATTCAGCACCCTAGTCTTCAAATCAGCTGGCTCACTGTCCATCCTGATAAAAAAGCTGTATCATGTCATGGTCACTCATCCCCAAGGAGTCACACGCAGCTAGATTGGCAATGATACCCTTCTCATTACACAGTACCCAGTCTCAGATGGCCTGCTCTCTAGTTGGTTCATCCACATGTTGGTTAAGAAAACCATCCCATATGTAGGCCAGGAATTCCCCCAAGTAGACATTGTGGCTAATCTGATTTGTCCAATCTGGATGCAGATTAAAATCACCCATGATCACACATGTCTCCATATCATTAGCTTGGCTAATTTCCTGAGACAGTGAGGACAGCAGATGCTGGAGATCAGAGTTGAAAATGTGTTGCTGGAAAAGCGCAGCAGGTCAGGCAGCATCCAAGGAGTAGGTGAATCGATGTTTCGGGCATGAGCCCTTCTTCAGGAATGAGGAAAATGTGTCCAGCAGGCTAAGATAAAAGGTAGGGAGGAGGGACTTGGGGAGTGTCGTTGGAAATGCGATAGGTGGAAGGAGGTCAAGGTGAGGGTGATAGGCCGGAGTGGGGGTGGGGGCGGAGAGGTGAGGAAGAAGATTGCAGGTTAGGAAGGCAGTGCTGATTTTGAGGGTTGGGACTGAGACAAGGTGGGGGGGGGGAGGGGAAATGAGGAAACTGGAGAAATCTGAGTTCATCCCTTGTGGTTTGAGGGTTCCTAGGCGGAAGATGAGGCATTCTTCCTCCAGCCGTCGTGTTGCTATGGTCTGGTGATGGAGGAGTCCAAGGACCTGCATGTCCTTGGTGGAGTGGGAGGGGGAGTTGAAGTGTTGAGCCACGGGGTGGTTGGGTTAGTTGGTCCGGGTGTCCCAGAGGTGTTCTCTGAAACGTTCCACAAGTAGGCGGCCTGTCTCCCCAATATAGAGGAGGCCACATCGGGTGCAGCGGATGCAGTAAATGATGTGCGTGGAGGTGCAGGTGAATTTGTGGAAGGATCCCTTGGGGCCTTGGAGGGAAGTGAGGGGGGAGGTGTGGGCTCAAGTTTTGCATTTCTTGCGGTTGCAGGGGAAGGTGCCAGGAGTGGAGGTTGGGTTGGTGGGGGGTGTGGACCTGACGAGGGAGTCTCGGATGGAGTGGTCTTTTCGGAACGCTGATAGGGGAGGGGAGGGAAATATATCCCTGCTGGTGGGGTCCGTTTGGAGGTGGCGGAAATGACGAGGATGATACCATGTATTTGGAGATTGGTGGAGTGGTAGGTGAGGGCCAGTGGGGTTCTGTCCTGGTGGCGATTGGAGGGGCGGGGCTCAAGGGCGGAGGAGCGGGAAGTGGAGGAGATGCGGTGGAGGGCATCGTCGAATTTCCTGTTTAATTCTATTCCAACATGACCATTGCAGTCTGGGGGTCTCTGTATGACACCCACTAATGTTTTTGTCCCTTGGTATTTCACAGCTCCACGCACACAGACTCCACATTGTCGAAGCTAATGTTCTAAAAAGAGATGAGCAAAAATACGTGACCAGGAATTGAGATATTTCTGCTCAAATATTGATCTTGGTTTGATGCTAATTAACCTTGTCAACTTTCAGTGAATTGCTTCGTAAAATCTGGGACCGCCAGCAGAAGGTGATGAGCTAGAACATTTGTGGAATTGTTTTCTCAGTAAACGAACATAGATACATTTTGTTGAGATTTTCACAGTAGATGACAATGCTTCTCTAGCAGTTGGAAGTGAGGGCTGATAGTAAACCCTTCACCCAACACCTTCACTCACAAAAATTAAGGCACACAAAAGATTGAATGAGGCTACTTAGTTTAACACCATTTATTGAAAAAAATGGTTGAGTGTTTAAAAAAGGATGTTACAGCAGAAAACTGAGAATGGCTTTATAAAATGGAAATCTTGCCTGATAAAAGGATTGGAATTCTTGGAGAAAATGGAGGAAACCGTGATTGTAATATGTTTTGATTTTCTGAAGGTGTTTGATAGCACCCATGCATAAGATTACTGAATAAGATAGGAGCCTTGGCTTTGGAGGTACTGTATTAACACGGAGAGAGGATCTTTGAAATCCCAATCAGAAAAGTTTGATTAAGAGTTTTATTTTACAGAATGTCAATCTGTGGAGTACCACATAAATCTGTTCTGGGGACAAAAAAAAATTACAAAGTATTTTGATGACTTAGATGAGGAAAGTGAGTATATTGTAGGCAAGTTTGCGAATGACTCAAAAATTGGAGCAGAGACAAGTGGTGAGTATGACACAAAAAGAAGTTTGCGGAGGGATATAGATAGGACAAGAGAGTGAACAAGGAGCTTTGCATAATAATGTAATGTGGATTAAATAAATGAGAACAGACGTAAACAGTGAAGTTATGCATTTTAACGGGCAAGATAGAAATTGAATTCAGAAATCTACAGGGAGTCAGCATCTCCGAACCACATAAAGTTAGCTTTTAATTTCAACTGTCAATAAGGATGGCAAATGTCATGTTGGGGTTTGTTTAAAAACTAATGGAATATTGAGATTAGGAACAGTCAGATAGAGCAGCTAATGTGTGGCTGAGGAGCTGATGCAGGGATTAGGATTCCTATTTTTCAATCACTGGGATCTCTTCAGGGATAGAAATGACCTGTATAAGAGGGAGCTGAATTGGAAGGGGACCGATATTCTTGTGGGGAAATTTGCTAGCAGTATGCTGAAGGTTTTAAACTAGTAAGAGGGAATGGTGGGAACCAACAAGGTAGTGAGAAAAGAGAAATGTTTGAGCTGAGATGCGGTGAGCAATTCTAGGGGTCAAGGCAGACAACAGTTTGGCAAGAGCGAGGTAAGGCTGCTAAACTGCATTTACTTCGATGTAAGAGGCCTGACATGTGAGACAGATGGACATGGGGCATAGATGGGAATGTGTGACAAGGATATCATTACCATTACAGAAATGTGGCTCAGGGGTGAGCAGGACTGGCAGC
Source organism: Chiloscyllium plagiosum (assembly GCF_037043375.1). Taxonomy (NCBI): domain Eukaryota; kingdom Metazoa; phylum Chordata; class Chondrichthyes; order Orectolobiformes; family Hemiscylliidae; genus Chiloscyllium; species Chiloscyllium plagiosum. The sequence goes on along the minus strand of NW_028270159.1, from coordinate 81,427,774 downwards.
TTAATGTTCCAGGATATAGATGCTGTAGAATGTATAGAAAAAGGAGCAAGAGAGGAGATGGAGTGGTGTTTTTGGTTAGAAAGTACATTACAGCTGGATGTAGAGAGGATATTTCTTGGAGACTGCCCAGTGAAGTTATATGGATGAAAATTAAAAATAAGAAAGAGGTGATGACCTTGCTGGGATTGTAAAATGGGCCTCCTAATAGTCAGTGGGAAATTTACAAGCGATTATGCTATCTGTAAGAAAAAAGGATAATGGTAGGCAATTTTAACTTTCCAAACAGAGTTTGGGGTCGATTAGATTAGATTAGATTTTTAGATTAGATTACATTACAGTGTGGAAACAGGCCCTTCGGCCCAACAAGTCCACACCGACCCGCCGAAGCGTATCCTACCCATGCCCCTACATTAACCCTTACCTAACACTATGGGCAATTTAGCACGGCCAATTCACCTGAATCTGCACATCTTATGGACTGTGGGAGGAAACCGGAGCACCTGGAGGAAGCCCACGCAGACACGGGGAGAACGTGCAAACTCCACACAGTCAGTCGCCTGAGGCGGAAATTGAACCCGGGTATTTGGCGCTGTGAGGCAGCAGTGCTAACCACTATGCCACCGTGCCGCCCACACGGTGTTAAGATCTTGGAATGTGGAGAAATTGGTTAAGTGTGTCCAAGAAAAAGTTGTTATTCAATATGTGGATGCACCTACTAGACAGTTCGCAATACTTGACTTTCTGTTGGGAACCAAGGCAGGGCCATTGATTGAGGTGTCCATAGGGGCAGGCTTCAGGGAAAGTGATCATAATTCTATTGGTTTAATAATAATGATGAGAAAGGATAACATTGATTTAAAAATGAAAGTTTCAAATTAGAGTGTGGCCAGTTTCGATGGTATTAGACTTTGAGAAGTTGATTGGGGGAGGTTATTCACAGGTAAAGGGTTGGCTGACAAGTGGGAGGCCTTTAAGAATGAGACAATGAGAGTTCAGTGATGGTATGTTTCTGTTTGTGTGAAGGGCAAGGCATGGGAAAAGCTCAATGATGAGGGAAATTGCAACTCCTGTCCAGAAAAAGAAGGGACCATTCATCAGATACAGACAGCTGGGATTGAGTGAGCCTGAGAAGGGTATAAGGGCAGTAGGAGTATACATAAACAGGAAATCATGAGGGGAAAAATGGGGGCATAAAATTGCTTTGGCAAATAGAATTAAGGAGAATCCGAAAAGATTCTAAAATTATTTTAAGTTTAAAAGAATAACTAAGTAGAGAATACAGGCCTTAAAGATCAACATGGCTTTCCTGCATGTAACCACAGGAGATGGCAGAGACACTAAGCAAATATTTTGCATCAATATTTACAGTAGACAGGAGCATGGAAGCTAAGAAACTTGGGAAATAAATAATGAGTTCTTTAAAATGAGTTCATTTTACAGAAAAGGAGGTGTTGGAAGTCTTAAAGTAGAAAAATGGAAATAAATCCTGGAGACCTGATTAGATATTTCCCAGAACTTTGTGGGAAGCTAGGGAAGAGATTCCTGGTCCCCTTGCTGAGATATTTGTATCGTTGATAATCATAGATGAGATGCCAGAAGATTGGAGAGTGACTAATGTGGCAGCATTATTGAAGAAAGTTGTATGGAAAAGCAAGGGAACCATAAACTGGTGAGCCTTTCACACCAGAGATGCTGCCAGACCTTCTGAGCATTTCCAGCAGTTTCTGTTTTTGTTTCTGATACACAGCATCCACAGTTCTTTCAGTTTTTATTTAGTAGTTAGAGAGCATTACGTTTTGAATTGGAGGCCTGTTAGAACATAACAACATCCGAACATAAGAAATACAGTCAGGAGTAGGCCATCTGACTCCATGAGTCAGCTCTGCCTTTCAATAACATCATGGATCATCTTTCAATGACTGAGACTCCACTTACCCACTGCTCACGATAACCCTTCATTCCTTTACTGTTCACAAATCTATCTTCACCTTTAAAACATTCAACAGGTTAGCCTCAGCTGCTTCACTAGGCAGGGGATTCCAGAGATTCACAACCCTTTGGGTGAAGACGTTGGCTTGACCAGCTATCCTTAGTAGCCACACACGCAGATGACAAGCAACATGAGTTCGACTGGGACAACACTACTATTGGGACAAGCCAAACAGAGAACAGCCAGGGAATTCCTAGAGGCATGGCATTCATCCACAGATTCAATCAATAAGCACATCGACCTGGACCCAATACACCGGCCACTGCAGCGGACAGCTTGAACTGACAACCGGAAGCGGCAGATACAAACCACTATAAATGCCGGAGGAAACATCACACAAGCGCTTCACAGGAGTCTCCCAAGCACTTAGGATGTCACCTAGACAGGGGACGAAACGTCTGCAACACAAATTCCCAGCTCGGCGAACAGAACCACAACAACGAGCACCCGAGCTCCAAATCTTCTCCCAAACTTTGAGCCTCCCTGCTTCTGTCTTATCTATCGCATTTATAATTTTACAATCCCCTCCCTCATTCTTCTGAATTCCAATGAGTATAATCCCAGTCTGCTCATAAGCCAACCCCCTCATTTCCAGAATCAACGTAGTCAAACTCCTCAGCAAACCCCACCCCAGTGCCATCTCATGTAAGGCGATGAAAAGTGTACAGAGTACTCCAGGCGTGGCCACACCAGCGCCCTATACAGCTGCAGCAGAAAGTCCTAATTTTAAACTCTATCCACTGGCAATGAAGGACGTTATTCCATTTGTCTTCCTAATTAGCTACTGGACTTGCAAACCAGACTTTTGTGTTTCATGCACAGGAACACCCAGGTCCTCCTGCACAGCAGCATTCTGTAATATTTCACCATTTTAAAGTAGTCCACTTTGTTATTATTCCTACCAAAATGGATGACCTCATGTTTACTTACATTGTACTTCATCTGCCAGACCCTTGCCCACTCCCTTTACCTGTCTATATCCTTCTGCACACTTTGCTCCATCACTCATTTAAGTGGCTTCTGCGAACTACAACACACTACACTTGGTCTCTAACTCGAAGCAATCTCCCTGAATTGTAAACAATTGCAGTGCCAACAATTGTAAACAGTTGCATTCTCAACACTGATCCCTGAGACACATCACTAGCCACTGAGTGTCAACCAGAAAAACACCCATTTATCCCCAATTTTTGGGTTCTGTTAGTTAACCATTCTTCTGTCCATGCTAATGCATTGCCCGGAACACTGTGCATCTTTATCTTATGCAGCAGCCTTTTGTGCAGCACCTTGCTGAATGCCTTTTGGAAATCCAGATACACCACGTTCACCAGTTCCCCATTGTCTACCACGTTCATTACAACCTCAAAGAATTCCAATAAATCAGTTAAAGATGACTTGCCTTTCATGAACCCATGATTCATTAAATAAATGTAGGTGTTGCATTTTTGTAAGGCAAACCAGGGCAGGACTTATACAATTAATTGCTGGGCTTTGGGGAGTTTTGCTGAGAAAAGAAACCAAAGAGTGCAGATGCATCATTCCTTGAAAGTGGAGTTGCAGGAGACAGGATGGGGAAGGTGTTTGGCACGCTTTCATTCATTGGTCATAATGTTAAGTGTAGGAGTCGAGATGTCATGTCTCAGCTGTACAGAACATTTGTGAGGCCACATTTAGAATTATTATAGACAAATCTGGCTGACCGTTTCTATGAAGAATTTTGTGAAACTTAAGAGGGTGTAGAAAAGATTTCCAAGAATGATGCTGGAACTGGAGTGTTTAAGGTATAAGCTGAGGCTGAATAGGCTGGGGCTTCTCTTTTCCCTGCAGTGAGAGAAAAGGAGGCTAAGGAGTAGCCTGAACAAGACTTATAAAATCATGCAGGGCATTGATATGGTGAATAGCCCAGGCCTTTTTCCTCGAGCGGGAGAGTCCAAAACGAGAGGACAGCGGTTTAACGTGAGAGGAGATACGTTTGAAAAGAACCTGAGGGGTAACCTTTTCACGTGCATGTGGGAAAAGCTGCCAGCGGCAGTGGTGGAGGCGCGTTCAATTACTGCATTTAAAAGGCACCTGGATGGGTGTATGAACAGGTAACATTTAGAGGAAGATTGGCCAAATGTTTGGCAAATGGTACTCAGTCAGATTGGGATATCTAGTCAGTGCAGTTGGACCGAAGGGTCTGTTTCTGTGCTGGATATCTGTATGACTATAATGTTTGTTAAAACTGAAAAGAAGCTGTATTCTTACCACAGCTGGAATACTGTGACCTGTTCTTGGGACTCATATCACAAAGAAAAGGTACACTGGACAGAGAGACAATCCACACGAGGTTCAGTCGACTGATCCTAAAGATGCAGGGACTGTCTTGAGAGTAGAGATTGAGTCGTTTGGGCCTATACTCATTAGAACATAGAAGATTCAGTACTGACATTCTGAAACATCTATTATTTTCAGGAAACTTGATGGTGTAAATGCAGAAATGTTGTTTCCCCTTGTGGGAGAGTTTCGGACCAGAGAGTAGAATCTCTGAATTAGAGGTCACAAATTTCGGGCAGAACAGAATTTTGTCTCCCAGAATGTAGAGAATGTGTGGAATTCTTTACCACAGAAAACTGTCGAGGTTGGGTCATTCAGTATTTTGAAGGCGGAAATGGACAGATTTTGATTGGTAATTGCATCAATGCTGACAGTTAAAACGCTGGAAAGTGGAGGTGAGGGTTATCAGTTCAGCCATGATGTCATTGTTTGGAAGACCAAACCCCATTGGTTGAACAGGCTGCTTCTGGTTCTCTATCATTGACCTTTGCTCTAAGTTAGTCTTTTCAGAATTATCTTGGCCTCATTTCAATTAACCTCCATTTCATGTTTGAAGCCCGGCTGCTTCAATCCCTCCTCATCATGAAAAAAGACAGGGATCGCCTTTCTACCTGTTTGATGGCATGGCATTCTGCCTCTAATGCAGTGACTGCATTTATAGACCTCCAGTTCCGTTGAATATTTGTCAAACACAACCACAGCTATCACAGAAAAGGTTAAAGACAGATGAAAACTACATTTAAACTACCATATCAAACTCACTGTCGGCATGTGTTGCATGGAATACACACATTGCATATTAAAGCTCTCTCAGCACTCATCCATTAAACACTGCAAGGATTGTTCATAAATGATTTGCTTATGTGTGTATGTATGTCTGTGCCTGTAGATGATAATCTACTTGTATAACAAAGTTTCGATGCATCGTGTTGTTCCCTTTTTATTCTGGTATCAAGCATTTCAAAATCAGAAAGACAGTGGGTAGGAGTTCAAGCCCCTTTACACGGCTACATCAAATGTTTTCTGTGATTGTACAGCTCATGTAATGTGCTGGGTAAATCTCCCTCTATATTGTGCTGTCCAATGCAAACATGTCAAATACATTTTGGTTTAGACACAGTATAGATCCGCATCCAGGATTCCCTAAAAAAAAACCCTCCCAGAGCAGGTACAACTCAGAGTCGACGCAGAATAAATCACCCTCTACAATATTAAACATTCCATGAGATGTGCAGTAAAAGTTAATTATAGACTAAATATGCATTGCACTGAACCATTAAACATTCCTCAGCCAAGAATAATACTGCTGAGTTACAATGAAAACACTATCACAGTAAAGTCTTTCCGATCAAGCATTTCCAGATCACTCAATACTCAGACAGATTTTTAAGAAAATCTGGCTGTACTGACTCAAATCTCTCGAAAGAAATGGATGGATTTGGCTGAGAGCATATGTTGGTGAGGTGTTGGCTTCATGTTATTAAGGAAAACGTTGTCCGATTGTGGAGAGGCAAAACAAGGCATCAGATATAAAGGAAAATGGGGGGAGGCTGGAGGGGAAGAGAGACAAAGAGAGACAGAAATATTAGCTGTGCCAATGTATCACTTAATTATAGTTTTTTTTTGACTAAACATGACAAATGATACCTCTGTCATTCAACAATTATACAAATTATGTATTAAAAAGTCCTAACATCAATTAGTATTGGAATCCATTGAGTTATTTGCATTTTTTCCACAATTCGTGTGCTGTGCTTGTGGGGAAATATAAATTGGGGTTTTGTTGTTCCGTAATTTATTCTGAGAATTCTATTTCTGTGTTTATTTACATAAATGCTTAATTGGTTTCAAGGAAGTGATGGTGACAGCAAAGCCAGATGAAAGAAGTGATTTGCTGGTAAGATTCAAATCGAAACAAGTTTATTTTAAGAATGGTGACCATTTTCAGAAGTGAATACCAATTTATGAAGACGAATTGCAACAGATTTTATTTATTTCTGAATGATAGACACAATTTAAAACTTTTATTTAGGTTAAATATTCAGTGCTGAAAATTCTGCAATTAAACTTCAATGTTGAACTGGATCTACTCTGAATGTCGCTGCTGAAAATGTGTTGCTTATGCCTGAAATGTCGATTCTCCTGCTCCTTGGATGCTGCCAGACCTGCTGCGCTTTTCCAGCAACACATTTTCAGCTCTGATCTCCAGCATCTGCAGTCCTCACTTTCTCCTACTCTGAATGTCCCACTAATTCATATTGTAGTCCGTTTAGACGGTGCAACATCTCTCAAAGTGCATTTTAGAATATTCACATGAAATACTTGAAATGACATCAGGAACTGCGTAACAATTACATTTAATTGATATAGTTGTTGTGAGGTTTTGTAACACGTATTACTTTCTGGTAAGGGTCAGCAATGAGTCCCTATCCCCAACTGCCCATTCAATAGCTTGCTAAACCCACTTCAGAACACAGTGGGTCTGGAATCTCATGTTGGCCAGACCATGGAAAGGTGACAGATGCCTTGTCATTCGTGAACCAGCTGTTTTTGTATTTTCCCATTGACTCGGGTGACATGGTCACCATTTGGCTTTCTTTCCCATTCCAGGCTTTCTTAGAATTCAAATTTCACTCTGGGCAAACAATGGTATTCCAAACGCCGTCCATTCAGCATCAAACTGGAGTTTGGGAATATTGGTGTCATGGTGTTACCGCTGTGATCCTAATATTGGGAATGCACAGAAAGCGGTCACAAACAGAAATGCAATAAATCTGACACTTTACCTCATAAACAAATATTGGAGTGCAATACTGGCAAGAACTCTCCTGCTGTTCACAGCAACATCACAGGAGACTTTGCATCCAATCATCAATCTAAACTGTGTACCGCACTCTGTCTGAAGAGCCAGACTCACCATAATTTGCATTTTTTGAATTCTTCACTGACTTATGAAAAAGTTAGTCACATATCCCAAGAAGGTGCTCATCAGCTACCTTTTTGAAAACCTGCTCCTCGGATGCTGCCTGATCTGCTGTGCTTTTCCAGCACTACACTCTCAACTCTGATCTCCAGCACCTGCAGTCCTCACTTTCTCCTGATGGGTTTCTTAGTCAGCTTCGGCACAGGAAAGGACCATCACCTTATTGTTGAACGGGTAGTGCAGGCCTGGTAGGAAGGTCAGACGACCTCCTCTGAAGGACAATACTGAACCATGTAACATGCTTCAAACCTTTGATTGTCTGTGATTATCGTTCATTATTCCAGCATTTTCATTTCATACTCTTTTATTAATTGAAGCTACCATGGTAGGGACTGATTCTGGAACTTGACTTCAAACCTTTTGATTGCTTAGTACATACTCAGAATGCCTCCTCAACCACTTTATCAAACTGTCATGTTAGCTTCAATGAGTTTTTTATTGACTCCTGGAACATGGTGGTTGCTTTTAGTTGTCCGTAGTTGTCCTTCAGCAGATGGCAGTAAGCTGCCTTTCTGAAATAACATGTTCCAAAATGGCCTGAGGAAGGGAATTCCAGATTTTGACCCAATTACAGTAAAGGATCGGTGACATATTTCCATGTCAGGATGCTGAGTGTTTTAGAGAGGAGCTTACAGTGGTGCTATTCCCTTGTATCTGTTGCTCCTGTCCTTCGAGATGCAAGTGGTAGTGGGAAGGTACTGTCTCAGGAAGTGGCTAAGTTACTGCAGTGTAGGATTTTAGATAGTGCATATGGCAGGTACTAAGAATCAGATTTGGAGGCAATGGACGCTTGTGGATGTGCTACTGATCAAGTGGGATGCTTTGTCCTGGACAATGCCAAGCTTCTTGAGTGCAGTTGAAGCTGTTCCTATCCAGGCAAGGGGCGAGCTGTGCTATTAGCCTCCTGACCTCTGTCTCTTAGACAGTCAATTGGCTTTGCGAGTCAGGAGGGTGAGTTACTCGCTGCAGTATTCCTAGGCTCCGGCCTGCTCGTACAACCATTATATTTATATGGAGTGTCCAGCTCAATTTCTAATGAACAATAAAACCCAGGGTGTCGATGGTGCGGGATTCAGTGATGGTAACACTATTGAATGTCAAGGGGTTTTGGTTAGGTTGTCTCTTATTGTCAATGGTCATTGTCTCGCAGCTTTGTGGTGTGAATGCTATGTGCCACTTGTCAGCTCAAGTCTGGAAATTGTCCAAATTTTGTTGTGTTTGAATGTGGACTGAGGAGTCACTAAAAAGTGCGAGATTAATGCAGATATCACTTCTGACCTTCTGATGGAGGGAAGGTCATTGCAGAAGCAGCTGAACATGATTGGGCCAAGGACACTTTCTTCAGGAACTCCAACAGAGATTTGCTTTGGCTGAGACGACTGCCCTCTAACAAGCAGAGCCATCTTTCAATGTGCGAGGTATGACTGCAGGCAGCAGAGAGGTTGTCACCTGATACCCATTGAACCCAGTTTTGCTAGGCTCCATAATTTCAAACTCTGTCGAATGTGACCTTAATGTGAAGGGCTGTCACTCTCCCCTCATTTCTGGAATTCAGTTCTTTGTCCATGTTTAAATCAAGTCTGTAATTCAGACATGAGCTGAGTAGGCCTTACGTAACCCACATTTACACAGGTTATTGCTGAGCTAGTGCTGCTTGATAGCACCTCCCTACATCTAACTCATGATTGAGCATGGACTGATGGGGCAGTAATTCGCCAGGGTGGTTTCACCTATTTTCTGTGCACAGGACGTGCCTGGCCTATTTTCCACATTGTCCATGCCAGTGTTTAAGCTGTACCGGGATTGCCTGGCTAGCACAAGTCATCAGTATTATTGCCAGAATTTTGTCAGGCTCCATAGCATTTGCAGTAACCCCTGCCCCCCCACCGGCCAACAGTGTCTTGATTTCGCATGGGGAGAGGCGAATTCCCTGCTGACAGGTATCTGTGATATTGGTGATCTCTGAAAGATGCCGAGATGGATCATACAATTGGCACTTCTGGCTGAAGATTGCTGTGAATGCTTCAGCCTTAACTTTTGTGCTGATGTGTTGTGCTCTCCAAAGCAGAGCAAGGAAATATCTGTGGAGCTTATTCCTTCAATGAGTTGTTTAATTATCAACTTTAATTCATGTCTTGATGTGGCAGCACTGTGGGCTCAGACCCCTGTTTTCAGAAAGAATGGTCTAGGCACAATATCTCCAGACTATAATTCCAACCCCCACTCCATAATGTGGATATTCACAACAGAAGATTGCTTATCCTTTGTATTGTGTAGATTCAAACAATGCATCGTATATTCGCTTAAATTGTTAGTCTCGAAAATGCTTTACTTCACAGACTTTAGGATATAATGTTCTGTTTTCAATTCTTCTCTCCGACAGACAAGGTCATCGATGTCACACTGGCTTTCCTCCTCACTAATTGCAAAACCAAACGTTTTTCACCTCATCTTTGAACTTACTGATGAAAATTGCTACATTCTTGACTAGACCGTTAATATACGCTACAAACATCAAAGGATCCAGCAACCAGTCATGTAGTAAGCCACTGGACATAAGATGTCTTCACAATGACTACCTTCGACCATTACCTTCTGCCAACAAATAAACCTTCGAATCATTTGCCAAACTGCACCAGATCCCATGAACCCTTACCATATTAAAGATGCAAGATCTGGTCAAAAACCTGATTGAAGTCAAGAAGCATTACATCCACTTTTTACACCCGATGTTACATCTCATTGCCTCTCCGGAAAACAGAATCAACCACTTCCGATATGATATCACTTCCACCAAAGCCATGCTGAATTTCATTGCTTAAACCTTACAATTCCAACTTTTAATGAATGCTGTCTCTTAGATTTACTTATTAACTTCCCTCAAGCTTTCTACTTTTAAACATAGGTTTATGAGTGAAACTACACATTGTCACTTAGCTCCTTTCACCCGATGACAACTCTTCTTATCTCTCTGACAGATAATTTACTCGAGCTGAAATAATCTTGTGTCTCTTCTGTTTCATTCTGGGAAATGGGAATGGAATTGAATACAGTGTTGAAACCAACAGCAATCTATCCGTTTGTTCTTGACACTGTCAGTGTGTGTTCCCCCTCAGAGGCAGGAAGACTTTGTGCTGATAATACGGAAAGTAGCGCCTGATGTATCATTCTCAGCTGGCACACAACTTCCTGTTTCTATGTGCCAGCAGCAAGCCACACATCTCACTTCTGATCAGAAAATAAACCCGGGGGATGCAATCTAGCGGAAACATCTGCCAATGTGGCCTATATCAGGACACAGAGTATGAAGCGATCACATTGAAGTGACATTTGCAAATTGACCTTTTGATCTCTGTTTCGCGGTCTGATTCCAGGACATCACTGGACAAGTCTCTCGACCATCGAACAAGCTCATTTGATTCACTAAGGTCTGGGACATAACGACATGCACCTTGTCATGTCTTTGATCTTGTACTACTTGTTACTCTCTTTTCAGATTTAATGTTCCCAGTTTTTGATTCTGTCTTCTGTATCCATCATCTTCCCAGCCGAATACATTCTGTTTGATCTGTTTCCTAAATTTTGATCAACTAAACAAATAATACAGTTTTGTACAGACTGTTGGTGTGTCAGATTAACAGAATCAAGATATGGAGAGATCACCTTGGCTGTATCGAACTCTGACCGACATTGAATTCAAATAAAGCTCAGCACCGTATGGTTTCAAACTTTGCAAATCCTCTCTCTTTGAAAGAGTTTGTTCTAACGGTTAATTCTTTTCTTGATTATTTCAGAAACTATGACTAAAAATCCCTATTTTTAACAAAGTTTCAAATATTATTAAAAGTTGCAGCCCTGGCATTTCCTACAGTGAACCTTGTGGTGTTTAAATGTTCTGGTCAAAATGTGCTTCAAGCAGAAGACTGAAACATTGGTTTCTCCGAGTTCCCAGCCATTGCACTTGCAGTTCCATAATAACTGCAAGCTATTGATAAGCCCCAGAGAGAACAGAATGTCCAGGCCCCGTACACATCCAAGCGCCATGATGTCGGCCTCGAAGCCCTCCGTTTCTTCCTGTCACGCCAAACCAAGCAGTACATGCTCAACCTCAACTACACTTCCTTTCAATCCTCCCACTTCCTCCAAACCAAAGGGGTAGCCATGGACACCTGTATGGACCCCAGCTATGCCTGCCTCTTCGTCAGATATGTGGAACAGTCAATCTTCCACAGCTACACCGGTATCATTGCCCATCTTTACCACTGCTACATTGATGACTGTATCAACGCCACCTCATGCTAGCACAAGGAGATTGAACAGTTCATCAACTTTACTAAAGCCTTCCACCCTGACCTAAACTTCACAGGGACCATCTCGGACACCTCCCTCCCTTTCCTAGACCTCTCCACCTCTATCTCCAGTGACCGACTAAACATTTACTGCAAGCCCACTGACTCCCACAGCTACCTGGGCTACACTCCTCCCACCCAACCTCCTGTAAAAATGCCATCCCTTATTGTCAATACCTCTGCCTCCACTGCACCTGCTCCCAGGAGGACCAGTTCCACCATAAAACATCCCGGATAACCTCCTTTTTCAAAGACTGCAATTTCCCCTCCCATGTGGTCGACGATACCCTTGAACCCCAACCCTCCAATCGCAACAGGGAGCCCTCCTGGCCCCCATCTTCCACTGCACCAACCTCGCATACATCATATCATCCTCCGCTGCTTCCACCACCTGTAAACAGACCCCATCACTCGGGGTATATTTCCCTCCCTACCCCTATCTGCATTCCGGAGACACCATTCCCTCCGCGACTCCCTCGTCAGGTCCATGCCCCTCCACCAGCCCACACCTCCCCCCTCACCTCCGACAAGGCCCCAAATGATCCTACCACATCCCGGAGCAATTTATCTATACTTCCACAAATGTCATCCACTGTGTCTGTTCCACGTGCTGTGGTCTCCTCTACATCAGGGAGACAGGACACTAACTTGCGGATCATTTCAGAGAACATCTCTGGGACACCCGTGCCAACAGTGAGCTTTGTGGTGTTTAAATGTTCTGGTTTGACCAGAACATTTTGACCAGAACATTTAAACACCACAAAGCTCACTGTAGGAAATGCCAGGGCTGCAACTTTTAATAATATTTGAAACTTTGTTAAAAATAGAGATTTTTAGTCATAGTTTCTGAAATAATCAAGAAAAGAATTAACCGTTAGAACAAGCTCTTTCAAAGAGAGAGGATTTGCAAAGTTTGAAACCATACGGTGCTGAGCTTTATTTGAATTCAATGTCGGTCAGAGTTCGATACAGCCAAGGTGATCTCTCCATATCTTGATTCTGTTAATCTGACACACTGGTCATATTCTGTTCATTTCCAATGAATAAATACAAAATAACCGAGCCTGAATTTGGGATGATATTAACAGGATTTATTTTGATCTAAGCATGAACAGATTATTTTGACAAAACAGGTGGAGAGATTCACTTCCTGAAAAAGCAGCTCAAGTGGTTGAAGCTGGCACCAAACCGAGTTTGGTCAATACTGAGACAAAAATATAGCATACAGTCTTGAGTGAAATAAAGAAACTGTGTTAGCCCCGGAACAAAATAGAGTGTATTAAATATGAACAAAGACACAAATATTTTAGGATGTCATAGAAAAGTAATTTATATTATATTGAAATGCAAACAGAGATGTGAATTTGTGTCTCTACATTCTTCCTAGCTAAATTAATCATTTCAGAAATGCCTTTGTTAAATTTCATGAATCATTTGTTGGTCCATTCCACGAACCTTGCGAGGTCCTTGTTAAATTCTGAACCATCGCCTTCCAGGTTCACAGTGGTTGCGAGTTTCATGTTACAGCAAATTGTGAAGTTGTGCACTGTATGCCAATGTCTTAGTCAGAAATTTAAAGCAATCACAGCTCCAAACATTTACAAAATATAGCTATGGATCTTCCTGGAATCCAAAAAAAATTGTCCCTTTGATCAATGATTTCTAAAATTTACTCACATATCTGTTGTGAAGGAAGTTTTCAAATAACTTGAAGTGCAAATGGTTCACATCAGTCGGAACACAGTAACATTTCATATGTTACCCCACACAAAAATAAATCAAGCAATATTCACGAGTTGCTCTCAGCAAGTCTATGATGGACTGTTTTATCAAACAAAATCATTTCCAATGTTGTGAGGGCTCGTCTATCTTCTGTGCAATGGTCTGAATTTTGTGTCTGACTGCAGATGAAATTGGCTGATCTGGGTAAAAGTACAGTCTGTGCCTTTCACGTTGTTAATGTATATTGCTGACTTTAGTTGAATAACGTGATGTTGTCCCAGGCATCGTCTGGCACCATTAATTAGACCATTAATTTCCATATCACTAGCCAGACTATCAGGTGGGGTGTATTGATCTCATTGAAACGAATGCTTGGAATATTTCCGGTATGAATCATGTGAAGTGGAGCGAGACATAGAACATAGAACAATACAGCACAGAACAGGCCCTTTGGCCCACGATGTTGTGCCGAACATTTGTCCTAGCTTAAGCACCCAACCATGTACCTATCCAATTGCCACTTAAAGGTCACCAATGATTCTGACTCTGCCACTCCCACAGGCAGCACATTCCATGCCCCCACCACTCTCTGGGTAAAGAACATACCCCTGACATCCCCCCTATACCTTCCACCCGTCACCTTAAATTTATGTCCCCTTGTAACACTCTGTTGTACTCGGGGAAAAACTCTCTCACTGTCTACTCTATCTATTCCCCTGATCATCTTTTAAACCTCTATCAAGTCACCCCTCTTCCTTCGCCTTTCCAATGAGAAATGGCCTAGCACTCTCAACCTATCCTCGTGCGACCTATTCTCCATTCCAGGCAACATCCTGGAGACAAAGTAGGAAAGATGAATTTCGAGTAGTAGGATGTTTTCACGACAGAGAGAGATCACTTCGCCCATCGCACCTGTATCACGTGAAGATAGAGTCTTCCAGCCAACACCACTTCATAGCATGTTGTCCATAACCGTGCAGGTGATAGCACTGTAAACATTCGGGAACATTGTGTAGGGTCTAATCCATTATCAACATCGATATGATCTCCAATGCTGTAAATCCTGGCTTATGGGGAAAAAGTAGGGGCAGAACTGTATCAATATTCAAACAGTTGGTCCAGCCCTGAGGAGCTAATAGGCCCATTTCTAAACGTTGTTCCTCAGGACATTTTGACTATTCTTGCCTTAATATCATTGTAAACTGACATGAAAAAAATGCAGACATGTTCCCCAGAAATGCTGACAGCAACATACCTTTATTCAGCCAAGATCAGCAACATGAATTAAGAAAGTTTTGAAAAATCTTTCTTTTAACTGATTATTGACAACACGGATTTCACAAAGTGCAAAGTACAGAGGGGAAGGGTGGAGGGGTGGGGGTGGGCGATGTTCACTATTCCCTGATGTCTGGCTGCGTTTGTGAGCAACAGATGAATCTGCGAACCAGATTCAGGATGGTCCTACAGGTATTTCAGCAGATACTGTGTACACGGAATTCTCCCAAAAATCAGCAATGACATGAACATTTATTTGTGATAGTGTTTGAAGCCAACTAAAATTGAACAATATGGTGGGAGAAGTTCCTTTCATTTCTTTGAACTAGTAACAAGGGACACTGTCTGTGGATCTGGGGTGGCAGGAGGATCTTTCACAGCAGAATGTGAGGGAACAGGATAATGTTGGAAATCCAGATAGACTGGAACTTGTTTCACTGGAGGGTGAGAGTTCGGTGGGTGGGGGGGTGGTGGCCTCATATAAGTTTATAAAGCCATGAGTGGAAAGGTGAATGGCTCTAATTGACATGATTCGTACTGGAAATGTACGAAGCTTTCATTTCATAAATATCAGATATCAATAAACCCCACCTGACCCTACGGTTAGTGATGTGGAAATTAATGGTCTAATTAATGGTGCCAGACGATGCTGGAACAACATCTGTTTATTCAACTAAAGTCAGCAATATACATTCCTAATGCGAAAGGCACAAACTGTACTTTTACCCACTTCAGCCAGTTTCATCTGCAGTCAGACACAACTTAAAATTCAGACCATTGCACAGAAGATAGACGAGCTCTCACAACATTGGAAATGATTTTGTTTGATAAAAGAATCCATCGTAGACTTCCTCAGAGCAATTCGTGTCAACAAACTTGTTTTTTTTGTGTGTGGGTAGCGCACGAAATGTTACTTTAATCCGATTGATGTGAAAAAAATTTGCACCTAAGAAGTAATTTGAAAACGTCTATCACAGTAGATACGCGAGTAAATTTTATAAATCATTGATCAAAGGGGACAATCTTTTTTGGATTCGAGGAAGATCCACAGTGATATTTTGTAAATGTTTGGAGCTGGGATTGTTTTCAATTTTTGACCCAGACATTGGTGTATTTTCGCTATGGTGGGGGATTTCAACAATAGGGAACATGTTTTTCCAATGAGTGGAGAAACATTTTAAAAAGGATATCAGAGACACAGAGAATGGTTTGTGTGTGGGATGATCTGGCGGTGGATACTTACAACCTTTAGAAGACATTTGGATAAGTAAATGAATATCAAATGTTTGGATGGATATGGGCCAAGTACACACAGGTGGGATAAATTTAGTTTGGGATTAGGACTGGCATGGACTGGGTGGACCGAAGGGTCTGTAACCATGCTGTATCACTACATGACTCTGTGACTATTGATCAGTTTTTCTCAATACTAAACAGTGCTGTAGTGATCCTTGAATGAACTGTTGATGTTAAGGTTGTGTCTGAGACTCTGCGAATATTTCCTTCAATGAGAGGAGGGACTAGTTCACAAAGTTACACAACTGAAAATAAACTTTTCTCCAGCATTGTTGCTGAGTTGATTTGTTTCTGCGGAGGCGGTGGTCATAGTTTGCAGTTGGCTTTCCACCAACTGGTCAACCGTGAGACAAAATATCTTTGATCCACTGCAGAAACTCCACCTGCTTCCAGTAAATGAAACTGGGAACTCAAGGACCTTTTCTGTAGTCAGCTTAATTGCTGCCAACTATTGGATCCGGCCGATTAAAGGGAAAATGAATCAACTAAAGTAAAATCCTACCAAACAAATTATATTTTCCCATTTACTCACAATGGATGCATTTCACTTGGCATTTCTCCCTTTAAAAGGAAAGTCACTGAATACAGCATTCACTGTATGACTATCAGAAAACAGGACATTGAATGCAGTGACGTTCTGGTTAGTTCAGCCTGTTTATTGAGTATCTTTAAAGCTCCTGAATATGAAGTTAATGGATCTAAAATCCCACATTGAAATAACATTTGTTATCATCTCAAAGTAAATTAACAAATTTGAATTGGTTCAAACTCACATCACTTGTTACACCATTCTCTGATTCATGTATCTCATTAAAACTGAGTGGGCCCTTTATACATGATTAACACTGGTGTACTGTAACAGCGATTTTTTGCTGATTTTTATGAGTTAACTGCCCTGTCAGAGCTATCAGTGAGCAGAGAAATGTACTGTTTATAACCTACATTCGTGGTAATTATTACTGTAATACTCTCTAATTTAACCAAACATTTCTGATGTACCCAGACTGTTACATGCAATGGTTTAGACGTTGAGGATTTAAAAAAAAAACTTATGGACTGTCTTGTTCTAGTTCATAAGATGCTCTTTCAAAAGTTTACCTCGGTGTTATGTATCACTGCGAACTCACATTTTGTTTCTCAGGCACACGGCTTTCCTTTACTGTGCATTTTAGTGTTGGAGCAATTTAAAAAAAAAAAAGATGCAGGGAGAGACATTCTGCAATGTAAGGAGGTGCTTCTAATCTCCGGGTCCAAACTGTTTAGTGACATACACTCACATTCTGAACATAATCACTTTAGACATGCTCCATATTAGGTTGCCGAAACTGAATTTAGAAACGCAGATTAGAAATGGTATGTTATTTTGTAATGTGAGAGAGACTTTGAGTGACAGCAAAAATAAAGTCATTCATTTTGTTGGCTAATAATATTATTGAAGTTCTTTTTAGCTTTATCTGCTTGTGGTGGAATGTGGGATGAAAGGGAGTTAACTTCTAATTGAATATTCTAAATATATTCACTTTGGACACGCTCTGTTTTCAGTTGCCTAAATTGAATTTTGAAATGTTTAGTATGAATTACATGTTATTTTGAGTGCGACAGAGACTTGCAGTATCCAGGGAAGAAAAGCTCAACTGTTGTATTAGCTAGTTATATGTTTGAACTTTAATTTTAGTTTTATCTGCTTGTGAATGAATATAGAAATAAAGGGAGCTAACTTCCAGTTGAATTTGTTTTTTTTTTAAACAAAATACATGCAACTATCATGTGAAACAGACCTGAAGCTACTCAAATTTACTTCCAAAGAAGCTATTCAGCAAAAGAAATATCCCAAGATGTGTATGTGTCCATGTTTAAGCAGAACCTCATGTAAAGACATGATCCAATGTGTTCGGGCTGTCCAAGCTGTTACCAGGATCCAGTCTGAGCCTCCAGCAGGAAACAAACACGCGGAAGCTGTAAGCCTGCCCCTTCCGATGGCCATATAAATCCTGGGCACTGGACCGTAATTCAACACTCCTGGGTCGGCTCTGTTTAGAAAGATCTTAGCAGAACCGCTTCCCACAAGTTATCAGAATGATTGTGTCGACACTTTTTCTCAGTTTGTTACTGACTTTCTTATCATGTGAGTGTTTTTTGTTCAAGTCTCTCTTTGTGACTGTCTCAATGTTAGTCTACGGCAGGAATGTAAAAGACTCAGCCATCATTTCACCAACATTAATGCTCATGGTTTATTTGTTTTCTTTTTAAAGGTGTCCAGTCGGAGGTTGTTTTGACCCAGCCAGAGGCAGAGACTGGCCGTCCCGCAGGCAGCCTGAAACTGACCTGTAAAACCAGCGGGTTCGATCTTAGCAGCTACTGGATGAGCTGGGTCCGACAGGTTCCCGGACAGGGTCTGGAGTGGCTGCTGAACTACTATGATTCATCCTACAATAACTATGCACCAGCGATTAAGGGTCGATTTACTGCGTCCAAAGACACTTCAAACAACATTTTCGCGTTGGACATGGGGAACCTGAAGATCGAAGACACCGCCATCTATTACTGTGCAAGATACCACAGCGAGAGGAACCAGGGCTGGACCCGTTCAAAAACAGCTCGAGGGAACATTTTGTCAATTTCATCATAAACTGACGGTAAGTACGAGTTTTAAATGCAATTATACCAACTGCGATCTGAAGCAGACCTCAGGCTGCCTCTTACAAAACTATCAAAGAGGAAATGTACCATTTAAACTAGCAAACTGGTGACACAATGGGACAATGTTTTGGGCATGTCATATGTACTGCTAACACTTCCATCAATTAAATGCTCGGACAAAATGTTCGTTTTAATATATCTGACAGCTCAGGAAATCACTGCTAATTGTTATGTCAACTATGGCATTCATTCTAAACATGATCAGTACTAAATGGCTCTTTCAAATGAAAATTGAGACCTCGAGTAAAGAACAGAGAATGAGTGTACTGGTCTACATCATTGTGATACTACAGTGGGTCACAGTGTTGTGCACAGCGACATCCTCATACAAAAACCACTGACAAGTGTTTATCTCAAATTGGTGATTTCTACCATGGCAGGAGCGAGAAATAATGTGAGATGCAATTTAAACGCAATCCAGCAGTGCTAGTTTGTACAAATGTATAATTTTTTCTACCTTCTTCGTGTTGATTGTCAAGTTAAATGCAGACCAAACCTGGAAAAGTATTCCAAGCTTTCAAAATACAATGGATCGTAAAAGCTGAAATAACACACTGAATCATATTTAGAGGAGTCTGAATCACTGCTTTCTAGGAAGTGAAGAAATTCTCTGCATTTTACAGTTTACAGTCTGTCATAGTATTTGACACAACGTGTCTCACAGTGATATAGCTGGAGTGACACTGCAATTATGACCAATACAAAAACCTATACAGCCTCCATTGTTTGAAACTAGTCAGTGTTTACTTCTACAAACCGTCTTAACTTGCAGTGCAGTATTAGTTCTGTGCGGTTTAATGCCAGTATCACTATTTAATTTGTAAAAGTGTTGGGTAATTATTGATACACCAGTTGGGGATTTTGAGCTCATGTGTTACTCTGTGAAGTATAAAACAGTATTAACATTAATCAAGAATGTTCAGAATTCACTAGCACAATTATGTGATGAAGATTTATCGTGACTTTATTTTGTCTGTGGTTCTGAAAATTTAAAACGATAGCAGATTTTTGATTTGTTTTATACGGAGCTAGTTATTGTGTGACCCAGTCCAGAGAATGTAACACTGTGACGATCTTGATTACTGGGGCCAAGGGACCATGGTGACAGTGACTTCAGGTAAGACCCTTGAACTTTCTTAGTGACTTTTTAAAAACTTTCTATTCATGTGACTAATTTCTGAATTAAATGAAACTCAGATTCTGTGCTGAGTTTGGTTTGGTTCGGATTGATTTTTGTTCAGACTCATTACAGACTTCAGTTAAGGCTCAGCAAATAGTTACAATGGGGATGATGGAGTCAGTTACTCGGTGTATCTCTTTTTGTGATCAGATGGGCATTCTGTGTGGCTGGGTTACTTGAAACACCTAATGTCTCTTAATCAGTCAGCTATAAATAATGGTTAATGTCAGTGACACCCTGACTGTGAGTTTTATTATCAACAACAAACGCTAAGAAATCAAAGATGTTCGAGACATTACTAAGCATGATTAAAATATGCTAAAATATCATTATTAATTTCTTGAATATATGTTCTTACCCTGATTATATTTTCGCATTTATTTTGTTAATTAGTTGATGACAAGCAGGTTAGAAACTGTCATAAAATTTTCTTGCGGTGCTATATTGCATTCTGTTGATTAGATTCTGAGTTTGTTTTACTTGATTCTGTTGAATTGAGTTGATTGGATTTTGGCTTTGTTTTAGTTGATTCGGTTTGAACTGTGTTGATTGGATTCTGACTTTGGTTTTACTTGGTTTTGTTGAATTGTGTTGATTGGCTTTTGAAATTGTTTATTTGATTCTGTTGAATTGAATTGTTTGGATTCTGATTATGTTTCATTCAAATCTGTTGTTTTGAGTTGATTGGATTCTGATTTTATTTTCCATGATTCTGTTGAATTGAGTTGATTGGATCTTATTCAGTTTGTGAAATTGATCAGCGTTTTTATGCTTTCTGTAATCGGTGTTTTCTCTCTGGTGAGGAAATTGACTCTTTGGATTACTTTTCATTACCAATATTTGTGAAGTTCTTTCGTTTTTCATGAATCATTTCTGCATTTGTTAAACTTATATGACACATTTTTCTCTGCTTGATTGAAAACATTACATCCATTTGTAACGGTCTGAAAAACAACTTAAGGCAGAAACCCGGAAGTGTGAGAAATGAAAAAAACGAGTTTTTAATGCATTGACTTTTTAAAAAAAACTCAGTTCTAATTGTAAACTAACTGAATTTTGTTTTGAGTAGCCTCAATCAAAATAAAATTTGGGACTAAAATCTGAAACTGCAGAATTGGTCAGATTATGTAATTGAAACTAACTTAAAATTATAATGTGGTAATATTTGTCCATTCAGTAATTTTGTTTTGACCATGAAGTGATTAATCAATATATGCTTTCAACCGCTCTACTGTGCGCTGCACAAGATTGACACGATCAGGAAGGATGTACAGGTTGGAAATAAATTGAACTGTTGCCAGAAACGTTACAGCTTTAAGTGTTAAGTCCCCTCACAAACAAGGCTGCTGTTATGACTTGTTATTTCTATTCAATTTAATCATTAGTTTGCTGGATTCTGAGCAGGTTTGTTAGACTTCAATTTGTTTTTTTTTTGTGAGGTTACATCATGTTCTTGGTTCTGTTGAAAATGTTTGCAGAGCTAGTTCTGCTGCAAACACACCGTGTTGTTATCTGGTGATCGTTGATCTGTTGAGGAGGGACTGTGCTTGGGTAACATTAAATGTGTTATATTTGGGAAACCGTTTCTGGTTTCTACATTGTTTTTGCAATGTTAACACGGTTGGTGACAGTGAACCGCTCCAGGTTCCTCATTCAATGCGATCAGCATGCGAGGTGAAATTTCATAAAGCCTATTATTAAGTGAAAGACAAATCGCAAAGGTTTTAGAAATGAAGGGAAAACAGATACCTTTGGGCGCCATTTTTACTTAAAAGTAATAATTAAGGATTAATCTAATCCATGCTTTACAATCCACATTCAGAACTCCACTATCTAGTTCAATCATAAGGTCTGTCTTTAAACAGTTTACAAGTCATAGAGAAATATAAATAGAATTTCAAAAGTCTAATGTTCTAATAGTTCTTGCTCTTGAGCAAAAATGCCATGACTGTGTTATAATTGATCAAGAAACACCTTTCAATTCCGCTGTACACTACATACATATTTTTCTGGCTGGAAAAGATCATTGGCAAAGACCATTTGGAAATTCTGCTCAATTCTATGAAGAACAGATCAGTGTCACTGCTTTGATCAGTTTCACACGTAACTTGAGTTAATTAATTGTTATGTCCCTGATTAAACTGGATTTACAGAATAAAATAAAACATTAACTGAATTATTTAATCTGCACAGTGCTTTAGGTGTTCCCAATCTGTGCATTTTAAATAAATAGTTACATTTTCCAACAAAATATCAACTGAGGAGTCATTATTTCGAAACAACTGCTATAGTGAATTATGTGACCAAAGCCAAATTTCGAATTAATTAAAATAATCCACTCATGAACTCACAGGGCAGCATGGTGTCTCAGTGGTTGGCACTGCTGCCTCACAGTGCCAGAGTCCCAAATTCGATTCCACCCTAGGGTGACTGCCTGTGTGGAGTTTGCACATTCTCCCTGTGTCTGCGTGGGTTTCCTTCGGGCGCTCTGGTTTCCTCCCACAGTCCAAAAGATGTGCAGGTCAGGTGACTGGCTCTGCTAAATTGCACACAGTGTTCAGGGATGTGTAGGTTAGGGTGCATTAGTCAGGGGTAAATATAAATTAGGGGGAATGGGTCTGGGTGGGCTACTTACTGTTCAGAGGGTCAGTGTGGAATTGTTGGGCCAAATGGCCTGTTTCTATATTGTAGGAACCCTACTTTTTAAACCATGGGAGTGCTTGCTGCAAACGCAGAGAATTCATTTTACATCGATGTGTTCAGACGGATGCAGAGTTCACAAATTTGCAGAAGACATGAACTAGAGGATAACAGAGCACATTGTTTATTCAGACACCGAAAAGAGAGTAATATTTATTTTAATTAATATACTTGACCGATTTGTTGCAATGTAGCGATCGGAAGGAATCTGCTCACATTAGTTAAGTGTGACAATCATTTAGATTAGATTTCCTGCAGTATGTATCGGGCTTTTTGGTCCAACAAGTCCACACTGACCCTCTGAAGAGTAACCCACCCAGACCCATTCCCCTGCCCTATATTTACTCCTGACTAATGCACCTAACACGATGGACGATACAGCATGACCAGTTCACCTGACATGCACATCTTTGGATTGTGGGAGGAAACCCACACAGACACAGGGGAGATTGTGTAAACTCCACATAGGCAGACACCCGAGGCTGGAACCGAGCCTGGGTACCTGGATCTGTGAGGCAGCAGTGCCCACATTTACTTAGACATCCGCTAAAGCGGGCAACTCCAGACAGAAGCATGTTTTCTATTCATACCTTTTTAAACATTTTCGTTCATTAAAAACAGTTAACAAGAAAATGACCTTGCCCTAATTCCTTCAACAGAAATGCTTTCCACACTGGAATGCAGTATTGACTTGATGCAGTGCATGCAAAATCTCCACAGTTCAAGGAACGTTTTAAGAATATGTAAAAATAATTTAGAGAATAATCCATTTCCTCAGGATCTGTGCTTTAATTGGCGATATTTCCCACCTCAATAATTTTGTTAAATACAATGACTTATTAAGTTTATTAACTCAGTGGTTATTTATGTTCATTGTGAACACATACTTGTTCACATTAATCCTCTGGTTAGTTCCTCTGATGAATGTTCAATTACAGTGAATATATTTGACGTGAGGAGTTGAGCAATGTATCCTCTAGGATTAAGTCTGTTGTGCAGTTTGTTTCAGTGCTATGTCTGACTAACTTGTCAATGGTCCTGACCATTTGTAAATTGTCCAGTTCGGATACCTGAATCTCAGACAGTTCAATTTCATCTCGCGCTTCAAAACCACTTTTATCTGCCAGAAATACAATATTCGATTAGGTGCCCCAGAATTGAGAGCCCTGACTAAGTTGTTCCAATCAGAACGAACGTTTCAGGAACAAAAGGCAGATAGCAAGAGTTTTGAAATTGGTTGTTGGCAACAAGAGATATTTGATTGAGTGAGGCAGAGGGAAATATGCTGTATATTTTCTTTGTGCCTCAGTTATGCAGGACATGTTCCATGGCACAATGTAGAATCAGAATTTTTTTGCATCTTATTATTTGAAAACCTATTATCAGCTTTTAATGTCACTGGCAACGGTCATATTACACTTCAAAACATTTTAATCTTTTCCAAACTAAGTCGACCGTCTGGTGCAGCAACATTCACAGGGGAAAGAGGAAGGGAGTTCTAGGTTGGAATCCAGTGACAGTGAATTGATGGCAATGCAATTCCTAGATTTATTCCTCTGTAGTTCCCATAGAGTTTGAACAATTTGGAGCTGCTGTCAAAGCATTCTTGGATAAATGTTGAAATGTTACTTTCATTGTACAAAAATTCTGGAACAATCCCTGGTTGTTGGAAGGTGATAATAACTAACATGGTTTATGTATTGTCAAAACATGTGGGCTGTGCTCTCCGTGATAGTGTCAAGCTCATTGTGTTCAGGTCTGTTGTGATGTTGTAGTAGTGTCCCTGATTCTGTGCCAGGTGGCCTGTGTTCACTTACAACCTGTTAGAGAGGTATGTAACACAATCTCTTATCAGGTTACTTCAGTGCAAGAAAGCAGATTGACATGTCTGGGTGTTTGTTGGAATTCCACTCACAGAGGCCAATGAAATCTATTCAATCGCAGTCCTGACTTGTGTCTCTTAGATATTAAACAGAAATTTGGTGGTTAGCAGCTTTTTCCAGATCAATATTTGTTCACAAGCTTTTGAGCATCGCTAGATGGGGTTAATGGAGTAAGTGCTCAAAGAAATCCCAGCTTTTGATTTGCTGTTCTAACAATAAAATTTATAACTAATACAGAATGAATCATTTTCGAAGCATATTTGATGAGATTAGGCTTAGGCTGGTTTACTTTATATTAAACCAGTGCTGGAGCTGAATTTGATTGTTCAGTACGCTGGGAGTTCCGCTAAATCCAACACTTGCTGCAGATGGTGATAGCTTTTCAATTGGTCTTCAATTGCTATCTCAGACCATCCAGTACCTCTGCTAAGAATTATTTTTCCAACAGGAGTCAAGCCGACGTAATCACTGTTTATCTCAACAGGTGTGAGCTCTTGTGCCAAAAACATGAAAACAATTTGGTGAAGAGGGGGGGGCGGGGGTCTCTGGATGCGAAAGTTTAACCTTGCCTTCTCTCCCCAGGAGCTGCTAGACCTGCTGAGTTTCTTCAGAAATTTCTGTCTTTATTTTGGTTTTCTAGCATTTAAAGTTTGTTGTTTCATTGAAAAAAGTTGTGTTCGATGAAACACGTTCTTCAGAGAAAAGATGCATTTGAACAAATTGCGAATGTTCATAGATATTAAATATCAGAGAATCATTGAATTTGAGCGCCCTGATCTCGAGCTGTAGTTTCACAAGAAACTATGATGAAGTAACAACACACTCCAGAGCGCAGTGGCTGCTGTAATTGGGTGGAAGTTATTTTGATCACTCAGATAGAGAATGCCAATGATCCCGTTCCAAATAATCAACAGGAGGTTTTTTCGAAAGCATGTGTGAAACAATTAATTTGTTGAAATATTTTAATAAAAAGTGTTCACCGCCAGTGCTAGCTTAATGAATGACACAATGATAGGAAGGTCGGAGCAAGAGGAGGGCACTCAGCCCCTCGAGCTGTTCCACCACTTACTTAGATCATGGAGCATCTGTGAGCTAAATCCACAGGTCTCCCTTTGGCTAAAACTCTTCAACACCTTTTATTAACAAGCAAAAACTATCCCAGATTTACTGATTCCACTGCCCGTAACAAAGGGAGACACCATTTCTGAAAGACATTCCTGTGAGTACTGTGACACAATGAGGCCGGAATTAATTGCTCATGAAAGTAAACTTTAAATCTCTGACAATTTCCAATTGAAACATCCCAATCATCATATTTCATTAATTTAACACTGTATCTCCCTGGAATAAAGAAATATAATGTGTGATTGCCTTGCTAAAAATGCGGGAAGCTTCCTTCCTATTGTATGATTAAGAAATAGCTCTGTTCATTCAGTGAAAACACAGTCAAATCACACAAAAGGAAACCACGTCATCTTGTGCAGACACACAAGTGCCTCAAATAATTTTCAATTCTTCCAGTGGTTGTTTGAATCTCTAGACAGGTGTGGAAGTGTCAGACTTTTTATATCGCCTTGAGAAACCAGTTATCATCAGTCTATTTGAATTGCTGAAGTTTGTGTGGTATTAGCACATTCACAGCGCTGTTAGGAAGTGAGTCCCATGGCTGTGATTGAGGAAGAGGAAACGGGCAGAGAAATAGTTGAGAGTCAAGTTGAAGTCTAATTTGGAGGAGAGCTTTCAGGTGAAGCATTTACATGCATGTGCGCCCTTATCCTCAAGGATCACAGCTTTGGAACATGCTGCTGAAGGGACATGTCAGCATGAAAACTGGAAGCTGAAGAAGGCCCCTCGGCCCCTCTAGAATGCTATTCCATTCATGGGATCATCATTATTCTTGCTGCTCACTAGTCTTCCCAACACACCGATAACATTGAACCTGATTGTTTACTGTTCAGCAAAAGAATGGTGAACCTTTGGAATTCTCCACCACAGACATTGATTGAGGACAAAACATTAAATGATTTCAATAAGGAGATAGATTCCCTCAATCCTTAAAAAAATGCTCCGGATATGTGGGAGAAAGGCAAACAGGGTACAATATTGGTTGAAAGCCATGAAAACATTGAATGGGACATGGTTTGTAAGTTTGCACGTAACACCAACATTGGTGGTATAATTGGCAGTGAAAGTTATCTAAACGTACAATGAGATCTTGATCAGCTGGGCCAATGGGCTGAGGAGTGGCAGATTGAGTGTAATTTAAATGAATACGACGTGTTGCTTTTTGAGAAGACAAATCAGGTCACAACTTACAGAGTTAATGGTAGGGCACTGGATAGTGATGTTGAACACAGGGCCCTGAGGGTCCAGACTCATAGAGTCTTACAGAGTTCATGATAAGGCACTGGGTAGTGATATTGAACACTGAGGACCCTGAGGGTTCAGACTCAAAGATTCTTGAAAGCGTTTTCTCAAGTAGCTAGTGTGTTGAAGGCGTTTGGCACATGTACCTTCATTGGTCAGAGCACTGAGTGCAGGAGTTGGGGCTTCATGTTGTAACTGTCCAAAACATTGGAATGAACTGCCAGAGGAAGTGGTAAATGCAGAGATAGGTCCAACATTTAGAAGACATTTGAACAGCTCCAGGAACTGGATAGGTCTGGATGGATATGTGCCAAAGGCAGGCAAGTGGAATTAGTTTAATTTGGGAACTCTGGTCAGCATGAATGAGCTGGACCAAAGGAACTGTTTCTGTGCTGTATGACTTTATGACTCACTGACTTTATGGTGGAGTAGGCTCAAAGTTGGAAGGTGGTGAGCAAGTGAGGGGCTAGATTGGGCATGTGGGAGAGTTTGGGCTGGTAGGCTGTGAGGTGTTGGCTGGCTGCTGGGTAAGCTTGCATGCACTCTGTCTGGCAAGGTGGCATCAAGGTAAATGGTAATGGTCACAGGATAATTTGGTCGAATTGTGCTTGGTAGGTGAGGGGTAGTTTGAGCTGAAATGCAGGAGGTCTGTCTTTGCCAGGCTGGTTTATGGAGAGGTGAGCAGAATGCCAGGCTGGTTAGTGCAGAGGTGGGCAGTGTGCCAGGCTGGTTAGTGCAGAGGTGGGCAGGATGCCAGGCTGGTTAGTGTAGAGGTGGGCAGAGTGCCAGGATGTTTCGGGGGTGGAAGGTCACTGTAATGAAGTGATAGGGGGACGTGTTGTCAAAATGCAAAGCTCGGAGTCTGGCAAAATGGTAGGTGGTAAAGGACAGATGCGAAAGGAGCTGGGATGCAATGTGCACAGGTTGACTTGGGTAAGGTGAGAGGTCAGTGATCAAGGGCTGAGGTCATGTCTTGGGTAGTGGGCTTTTGTCCGAGGTTGTGAAAATGATGGTGCCAGATCCAGTCAGGGCCAGATTCACCATGGGCCAGGTGCAGGGCGGCAGGAGTGTAAATGAGTGAAAGGAATT
The DNA here is from genome assembly GCF_037043375.1 of Chiloscyllium plagiosum. Lineage (NCBI taxonomy): Eukaryota > Metazoa > Chordata > Chondrichthyes > Orectolobiformes > Hemiscylliidae > Chiloscyllium > Chiloscyllium plagiosum. Next base: position 81,399,924 of record NW_028270159.1, on the reverse strand, counting down.
GAGATCATATGTCCATCTGGAATATAGAATATAGAACATTACGGTGCAGTACAGGCCCTTCAGCCCTCGATGTTGCGCTGGCCTGTGGTACCAATCTGAAGCCTATCTATCCTACGCGATTCCATTTACATCCATATGTTTCTCCAATGACCTCTTAAATGCCCTTAAAGTTGGCGAGTGTACTATTGTTGCAGGCAGTGCGTTCCATGGCCCTACTACTCTCTGAGTAAAGAAACAACCTCTGACATCTGTCATCTATGTCCTCTCCTGCTCGCCATCACTATTCAAGGAAAAAGACTTTCACTGTCCACCCTCTGTTTATCTTTTATGTCTCAATTAAGTAACCTCTCAACCTTCTTCTCTCAAATAAAATCAGCCTCAAGACCCTCATCCTTTCCTAATTAAACCTTCCCACCATACCAAACAACATCCTGGTAAACCTCCTCTGAACTCTTCCAAAGCTTCCACATTCTCCCTATAATGTGGTGACCAGAAGAGTCCACAATACTCCCAAGTGCGGCCACACCAGAATTTTGTACAGCCGCAGCCTAACCTCGTGGTTCTGAAACTCAGTCCCTCTATCGATGAAAGCCAATACAAAGTATGTCTTCTTAACAACTCTATCAAACTGACTGGCAACTTTTAGGGATCTATGTACATGGACACCGAGATCTCTCTGCTCAGCTACACTACCAATATGGATTGCCTTTGATGTGTTTCGTGTGATAGGGGTTGTGTGTTCCGGGCATGAATGGGTGTATAGCAGGGTAGGGTTTGTCAATGTGAGTGGGAATTTAGGTCTAGACAGAGTAAGTGCAGTGGTTAGTTTGAAAGATGAGGTTTGCTGGTGAACTGTGTGTCAGTTTGATAGTTTTTAAAGTTAAAGATTACTTGTTCATTTCTCAAATCATATTTACGTAAATACTCAGCTGGAACACTCCAAAGTCTCTGAACCTTAATGGTCCTCCATTTTTCAGAGGCCTCCAGAATTCAGATAATTGTAAATAAGATGTTTCAACTTCCAGACAATTGGCATGAGTTCAGCCGTGACAGCCATCCTCCCCGTCCCAGTGCTCAGCTCCTGCCTGTGCTGCTGCTGCAGTGACCTTCCTCCCAGAGAGAACATTCTACCTTGCACTGATAAGTGAGGAAGGCTCACTGGGCCTGATTTCCAAGTATGGGGACGGCAAACACGAGGGGACACAACTTTAAAGTGAGGGGAGATAGGTAGAAGGCAGATGTCAGAGGTAGTTTCTTTACTCATTGAGTAATAAGGGTATGGAATGCTTTGCCTGCAACGGTAGTAGATTCGCCAAGTTTAAGTACATTTAAGTCATCATTGGACAAACATATGGACGTACATGGGATAGTGTAGGTGGGATGGGCTTCAGATTAGTATGAAAGGGCAGCGCAACATCGAGGGCCGAAGGGCCTGTACTGCGCTGTAATGGTCTATGTTCTATGATTCACTCTGACTTCTCTCCGGGGGTACTGCCAGCTGTTGGGTATTTCCAGCAGCAAGGCACCGAGTGGGGTGGCACGCTGGTTCCGTGGTTAGTGCTGCTGCTTCACAGTGCTAGGGACTCGGGTTCCATTCCAGCCTCGGGTGACTGTCTGTGTGGAGTTGGCACTTTCTCCCCATGTCTGTGTGCGTTTCCTCCCACACTCCAAAGATGTACAAGCTGGGGGAATTGCAAGTGTTGTATTCAGTGATTGGGAGTTTAGGTGCATTAGTCAGGGTTAACTGTAGCATAATAGGGTAGGGGAATGGGTCTGGATGCGTTACTTTTCAGAGGGTGGGTGTGGACTTGTTGGGACAAATGGCCTGTTTGCACACACTGTAGAATTTCGATGAATCTGCATTTCCTTGGTTTGTAGTTTGTGAAACGTCTCTGCTCTTCACAGCAATCCAGTGAAAGTGTCAGTTGGTGAGATCTTCAAACAGTTACTGGGGTGGGATCAGGATGTTCTTCTTCCTAAATTATATGGCAATGGTCAAGGTCCAGGGCATGTTTCTAAAGAGGGAACCAATGATCATGATCAGCAACTGGTAGGAAACAAAAATAAACCCCAGTTATGCTGTCGACTTCAGCGGGAGCATACTGGCAAACGTTTACAGCTGAGGATACATTTGAGTAACGTCAAATTAACAGAAACTAACATGCTCAATTGGTCATTCTGTTGTAGAGACACCGTCTCCTCCCACGCTTTATGGCCTGGTCTCCTCCTGTCAGGAGCACAACACCGGTTCTGTGATCTTTGGTTGTTTGGCGATGGACTATTCCCCTGACGTCACCAAGGTAACCTGGAAGAAAGGTGGGGAGCTAATCACGACTGGATTGAAGACTTACCCATCAGTGAGAAACAAGAAGGGAACCTACACCCTGAGCAGCCAGTTAACCCTGCCCGGGTCAGCGGTAGATTGCCCCAGCAATATCTCCTGTGAGGTTCAACACAGCGGGACACACAAGAGCAAAGTAATGCCATGTCCAGGTACGTGTTGTGGGAACTGTGATAAACAGATTTTCTGTGATTAACATGAATAAGGCATTATTTATAACCGTTTTCACAGAATCACCTTTTACAGCACAGGAAAAAGGCCCTTTGATCCATCCAATTCACGCCTATCAATAACAGCCACCGAACTATTCCAGTCTCATGTGCCAGCACATGATCCATTGCCTTGTGTGACTTGCCCTTGCAAGGATACTTCATATTTATTATGAGGCGCTCAGTCTCTACATGACTTATAGGTGCTGAGCTCCAGGCTAACACCACCCTCTGTTTGATTTTGTTTTCCCCTGAGATCCATTTGGAAGCTCCTGGCCTTACCTTCACCCTGTGCCCCTGAGGCATTGATCTCTCCATCAAGGGGAAAGGTTTCATCCAGTTTACCCTGTCTATGCCTAAAATAATTCTAGACATCATGATAATCATCTCCCTAATTCTCCTCTGCTCCAAGGAAAACCCCTGTCCATCTAAACTAGTTTCATAACTAAAACCCTCCAACCCAGGCAAGATCCTGGCAAATCTCATCAATACTGCCTTCAGTGCAATCACATTCCTTCGATAACATGCACACAACGCTTCAGTATGGCCTAACCAGTGTTTTATTAAGTTCCAGTATCATCTCACCACTCTTCATTGTCAATGTCTAGGCTAATAAAAGCAAATATCCTCCCACTTTCTTAGCCTCTTTATCCAGACGACACAGTACTATAGGGGATCGGTGGGTACATGCACCAAAGATCCTCAGGCCTTTCCAGGGTCCCACCATTCAAAACGTCATACCTCACAGATTCTTCTGCCGAATTACATCACCTTACATTTATTCAGAATAATTTCCATTTGCAACTTTTCTCTTCACATACAACCAACCCTTTAATATCCTCCTGCAATCTAAAGCCATTATGCTCATGATTTACCAACATGACGGTTTTCATTTCATCTGTGAATTCACTGGTTAATCCTCCTAAATTTGAGTCTCAATCATTGGTATGTAAGAGAAATAGCACGGAAATCAACACCAATCCCTACAGAACACCAGGAGACATAGATTTCCAGTCACGCAGACACCCAATGACTATTAACCCCTGCTCCCATCACTCAGCCAGTTCTTGATCCAATCTGTCAAATTAACTCGGATCCCATTGGCTCTGATTATTGCTATCATCTGGACATCGAGTTATCTCTATGAAAACTACTATCAAATTGTTACACATGACTTCCTCTCAATAAAACCGTGCTGAAAATTGTTGAGTTATCTTCCAAATGAAGACTAAATTCACTTGTCAATAGTTTCCTTACCACTGAGACTAGCTTGACAGATCTATGTTTTCATTATTTATCCCTTCCTTCGTCCTGCATAACAATGCAACGTTGGCTGATCTACACTCACTTGGCACAACTGCTGTGGCCAGACAGGAATTCTAAATTATTGTCAGCGACCCAACTATTTCATCCTTTGCATCGCTCAACCGCTTGGTATACTTTTCATCTGCCCTGGAAATATAACCACTTTTCATTCAGCAAGACAACACAGAACATCACGTCATGTGTCCTAATTTCTGAAAGTACATCATAACACCCCTCCATGATTTCTGTCCCCACATTGTCCCTCTTCCTAGTGAACACTGACACAACACATTCGTTTTGACCACAACCAAATCCTCCAGCTCCACTCCAATAATAACACTTAATGGGCATTACTGTTTCCCGAATAATTCTTTTATTATGAATGAGTCTGTAACTTTTAAAAATATTTTCCTTTATTTTGACTGCTATTATTTTCTCATGGTCCCTTTTGCTCTTCTAATTCCTTTGTCTTTCAAACTCCCCCTTGCACGTTCTGTACTCCATATTAGTTTCTATTGTTTTGAGATTTCAGTATAGACCAGAAGCCTCCCTTGTTTCTCTTTATCTCTCCCTCCATGCCCTTTGGTGTCCAGAGCCCGCTGCATTCTTGGTCCCACGCAGTTGCTTCCTGGGAAATGTCCTCCCTGTGATTTTCCTATCTCTTTCGTAAATGTGTCACACTGCTCTGACTCAGATTTACCAATAAGTGTCAGCTTCCAGTCCACTCTGGTCAAGTCATTACCTGATCTTACTAAAACTGTCCTTCCCCTTTTCAGAACTTTGGGCCAATTTCTATTCCTTTGCAGTACAATCTGAAATCCAACTGATTTACGATCACTGTCTGCAAAGTGCTCCACCATTGGTGTTTTACCCACTGGGTCGACTTCATTCCCTAACGTTAAGTTCAGGTTCACCCATCTCTTGCAATGTCTGGATTAAAATTCACTGTACTAAACACATACTTTGTTCAAATATTCTCCAGGGGGCATTTTCAGAATTGTGCTCCCTCTAAATTTTTGACAAAGTGAATATCCAAGCCTATGCTGAGGAAGTTAAAAACCTCTTTTCATTCCCCTATTTAATTTACATGTCTCTGAAATTTGCCCATGTATTTGCACTTGGTCTTTTGGACCAATAATAAGGTCTATCGTGCTCTCCCAGTAGTTATGTTTGCTGTATTTTGGTTTTGAAGTACTGTCCATTTGCCTTTGTTCAAGGAGGTATCCATGATTTCATTTCACTTTACAGCCTACAATACTCTTGTCAGAATTGCGACAGAAGCAACATTCTGTACCGCACACCCCCGCCCCCATCCTTTTCCATCTTTCCCTGTCTCGCCTGAAGGCACTAAATCCTGGAATATTGAATAGCCACTCCTGCCCGGCTCTCAATATGTCTCCGTGATAGTAACTGCGTCATTTCCTCATTTATGCCGGTAATTAATCTGCCTTGTTCATCAGACTCTGTCATTAAAACGAATCCCATCCAACGTTTCTATCTCCCTTCTGATGTTACCGGCCTATAGTTTCTGTGCCTCCTTGACTCCCTTGCTGTGTCCTATAATTTTAGCCTTTCACATTGTCCTGCTGATCTTTCTGTGTGGATCCCAGCTTCTCCAGCACTCTGCACAATTATGATTCCTGTATCCATTAACCATAAGAAACCTTGATATATGAGAACTGATTGTATTTGTTATGAAATTCGTCGGATAATGTATGTGATGTGTTTCCTAAAGGTACAGGTCCTCTCCCACCAACCCTTCTCCTAACTGTGAGCTCCAGTGAAGAAATCGCAAGCAGCAAGTTTGCAACCGTCGTCTGTTCAATCATCGAGTTCCATCCGAAGTCAATCTCCGTGAGTTGGTTGAAAAATGGCCGACCCTTGGATTCTGGCTTCTTCACGTCTCCCGTGTGTGAGGCGAACGGGAACTTCTCGTTGACGAGTCGGCTGATGGTCCCTTATGGTGAATGGTACAACAGCGCAGTCTATACCTGCCAGGTCACTCATGGAGAGAACACTCAAAGTAAAAACATCACCGCACTCCAGGGTAAGAGACACAGACTGAGAGAGCTACAAATCACTCTGAACTCTGATGTGAATCAAACACACTAATTTATCAGGCGTAGTAAACAGCACTGTACAGCTTCTCGTTTCCCAACATGCCACGTGTCTCATTTCAGTTTGAGTGTTACATTAGCATTGCTCATAATTCAACCTTTTGGCAAGTCAGAAAAGCATGTTTCCTCTCTGTTGAAGATAGATATATAGACAGTGAGCTTTGTTAAATAGTTTGTTGCCTGACCATGCTGGGAGAGGCATTCAGAGTGCTGAATCCTTGCCTGGTAGCCGCTTCGAGGATAGGTTTGGGGTGGAGGGGGGATATTGGAGAGATATCTGATTGAAACATAGAAAATACTGAGAGACTGAGGTCGAGTGAATGTGGAATAGGTGTTTTGACTGGTAGGCGAGACTAGGACCCAAGGGCACAGTCTCAGGGTCAAAGGGGCACCGTTTAGAACTGAGATGTGGAGGAATTTCTTCAGCCAGAGGATGATGAGTCTGTGGAACTTGTTGTTGCAGAGGGCTGTGGAGGCCAGGCCATTGTGTGTATTCAAGCCAGAGATAGATCGGCTCTTGTTTAGTACGGGGAGAAGGCAGGAGAATGGCTTTAGCCTGAAATGTCGATTTTCCTGCTCGTCGGATGCTGCCTGACCTGCTGTGCTTTTCCAGCATCATTCTGATCTAATCTCTGGATTGGCCGAACAGCCTTATTCTGATCCTCTGTCTTATGATGTTGTGGTCTCAAAATGACGTGGTTAAAATATGCAGTGATCCTTACTTGAAAATAAATCAAAATGCGTTCAATGCTTCATTCCCTGCTCAGGAATGACCTGTTGGCCTTGGGCACTGTACGACATCGATTGTTATCTGGTACTGAGCATTTTAACTTCATTTATGGGATCAGACCACAGACCAAGTGGGTATCACATTTGATGAACTGGGATAAACGTGATCTCACTGAGCTTCTTTAAAATGCTCTCCGGAATTACTGGATGAGGCAGGAGAATAAAGTCTGGTAAGAATGCTACAATAGGAATGAATGAACTAGGAACTCGAGACAGGCTGATTTAGCCTGGTTTGGGGTGGCAATGTTTACACAGTGAGTAGTGGATGTCTATAAAATTAGTGACATTTCCATCGCATTTATAGATTAATTTAAGACGCTTTTGTTTGTTTTTTTTTTCTCCCCTGCTCTATGAAGAAATTAAAAAATGCAGTTTGGTAAATAAAGTGAAAGTACAGACCAGTTATGAACTAACTGAATGGAGGGAAGGACTGAAGGAGATGTGTGTCCTTCTCGATATTCAATGCTGTACTCAATGTCTTCTTTTCAGATCTACTCCAAACTCAGCCCACGAGGAACAATGACATAAATTCGAGGATGACATCACACCAATAACGCAAAGTATTTTTGATCACGTTAAAGATAATGAACGTAATTTCCATGGCTGTTCACCGCTCCTGTAACACTTTAGAACTCTGCAAAGCGAATAATTATTATTTATTATAATTTGTCCAAAGTTTGGGATGTGATTTGGCAGTCAGTGTGACCAGCAGCACTTGCACCTAAAGGTTATGAACATGGAAATGAACTCATTATATTCAGATTACTCTTGTCACAAGTATCAATAGATGGTCTTAAGTGAGAGACAAACTCCAAAAGAAAGATAATTCCTGGGGTTACATGATGGTATCTTTGATGATTTTACTTTTTTCACAGGTTTCACTTGTTACAAAGCCAGTGTTCTTTCGGAATAATTACACAGGGTATGTTATAGGTAATCACAAATGTTTCACAGATCAAAATACATCAACAATAGTAAGCATCGTTTCAGCAATAGTTGGAGTTGCCATTTTGAAGGTGGTGTCTTCACCCTGTGAAGGAGTAATCTGAAGATTGGCTGTTTGTATCAGAAAGGGGCTTTTTTCATTGACTTTGATTTTTGTTTCATAGAAGATACCGAGTGCCACCCTAACACCGTTAAAATCCTCCCACCGCCAGTCGAACAAGTCTTACTGGAGGCGACGGTGACGTTAATCTGCGTTGTGTCCAATCTTCCTTCTGGAGTCAACGTGACCTGGAAACAAGAAAAGAAGCCTCTGAAATCAGAGATTGCTGAGCAGCCTGGACAGAATCCCGACAGCGTGATCAGCAAATTAGACATTTCTACTGAAGCCTGGCTGAGTGGCGTTACTTTTGAATGTGTAGTGTACCATCAGAATCTACCGACTCCGCTGAGAGACTCCATCCACAAGGAGAAAGGTGAGCGGTGAGATTAAAGCACAAAGGATCCCATGTGTAATCCAGATCCAGTTACATCAATGGCAGGCTTTGATTGGAAATGAACCAACACCGTTGGGAGCATTAACGATGCATCTGAAGGCAGGATAGCTAAGTAGCTGATTAAGGAAAAGATGGACCAAAGGATATTGTATTCTGATTAAGTCAGATAAGGTGGGAAGAAGCCTGGGTTGTGACGTCACCATCAGCAATGACAAATGGCCAGAATGTCCTTGTTGTGGGCTGGAAACATGGAGGCAACTTTCACATTAAACTTTCCTTTTTTTTACTGAACAGAATGTGTACCATACTGCTCCTTTAAAAAACAAAAGTGAATAAATCCCAAATTTAAAATGGCGTATTTTAATATTTAGCGAAATTGTGATATCGGTTCAGGATTTTTTTGGTTGATTTATATTTGTCTCAAATATTCTGCAGTGATTAATCCGCTCGAGCCATCAGTGTCGGTCCTCCTGCCACCAACAGAAGAAATCTCCGCTCAGAGGTTTCTCTCCCTCACCTGTTTAGTGAGAGGTTTCTCCCCCCGAGAGATCTTCGTCAAGTGGACAAACAATGACAAGCCGGTGAATCCCAGTAACTACAAGAACACCGAGGTGATAGCGGAGAGCGACAACACTTCCTTCTTCATCTACAGCCTGTTATCCATTACAGCGGAGGAGTGGGCCAGCGGTGCTTCTTACTCCTGTGTGGTGGGACATGAAGCGATTCCATTGAAGATCATCAACAGAACAGTCGATAAATCCAGCGGTAAACCGAGTTTTGTAAACATTTCACTTGCACTGATGGACACAGTTAATTCATGTCAATAAAAATCTCAAAGTTGCATTTAATAATTCAACAGAAGTAATGAAGTGTTTTTTTTCTCCAGCTGTGTGTTAAATACTGAATTAGTTGTTTCTCACTCTGACTTACATTCCATCTGTGTAGTTAAAGTGGATTATTAACAGGTCTGTAACAAGTGTCTTGTGCAGTTAATGTTCCCTGATTAGATACACCCTGGGTCAGAGATAGAGTAAAGCTCACTCATTGCAGGATTCCACCAAGTACCTTATCCACCCTAAATCCCTCTGTGACAAAATCTGACAATGTCCATTTTATGTCAAGGGTAGGGCACGAGTTTTGAACTTGGTGTTTTTGATTCCCCCGATTAGACATTCTTACAAAATTCATGTCAGTTTTAAACTGCCAAATTGCACCAATTGGAAATGTAAATGTAAGACACTTTAAAATTAAATTTGATTGGAACATACCAATCATAAATAGTGCCGAACAGTTTGAATGTAACCTTTGTTTCTGGGGAACTGCCAGGGATCTTGCGCCAGCGCATGAGTTGACAGAATGTATCTTCACTTTCACACCAAAGAGAATCAACAGATAAGTTGTTGTGGAACAGAGGGGAGGGGAACGATGAATGGTCTGTCCTCTTGCTCCCTGTCCAGTGTTTTCATGGTGGATGTCCTCTGCAATGTAACCCAGTTGCGAACAGCAACAGTCAGCTTCTTGCTTACTGTCCAAAGATTTTACATTTCCATGCAAAACAATACCTTTGAAGCATGTTAGACACGCTTGGCTCTGTTAACAAATGATAACATTGATTCCCATAATCCAAAACTGGTGTTTGCATCGTCCCAGTTTGAATTCCATAGTTTTGTCTCAGTTTTCTGGAGCACATAGGATCAATTCTGGTATTCGAATACCTGATATCATTTTGTTTCACATACAGAACACAAGTAGACATTTTCTAATAAACATATTCAGAAATGTTATCTCTGGGGCAGTGGGGATTTGAACTCACGCCTTTTCTCTCAGAGACAGAAGTTCTATCACTGCAACAGAGGAGTTGCTCATAAAATGCTTATCTCTGCACAACGATGGGAAATGTTTCCTGCAACACCAAGGTCAAATCTAATTATGGGCAATGCATTAAAATTAAAACAATAAATTAGAATTATAAAAATTGCAGTCTGGTATAAGAACAGATACAGAGAGATGATCGCAAATACATACGTAATGACACATATACGAGCTCTCGCCTAAGGACACATATTTATGTGCACACTCAAATGTGCATATAGATAAGATGTCACACACGCATACTCGCACAGAGCCACACATGCAAGTGGTACTTGAACACTCACCTAAGCTCATACAAAAACTCACATACACCGAAAGAAAATCATTTGCACAAATGAACAGGAGTACTCACACATAACCATGAGAAACATAGACATACGGTAACACACAAATGGGCATGAATACATATACATTCATACAGCACAATGCGTACAGACATACACACATGAACACACAGATACAAATTCCGAAAAATGTCCTCCCACATTTCAACTCACACAGGCACGTAAGTGCACAGAGATAAACATTAATATCATTATTTTCCCATTTTCAGAATCACAAACGATGACAGAGGCAGCTTAATTAGTTATTTTTAAACCATATTGATCAGCATGTATACAATATCACACGCACACACAAATTCAGAGTCTCACATGCAGACACACAAGTGCATAGATGAACAAATAGAGGGGCGTTTATTAAATAAGGATAATGGGCACAAGCATCAGCAAGCATCCACAAACAATAGCACAAACAAGCTGATCAGGAGATGGTTTGGGAAAGATTGCCACACAAGCAATCATCATCATATAAATATAAACATCCATCAAAACATAACATTGCATGCTAACATTTATTAAGCATAAACATGAAAATAACCCAGTGTAGGTAGGATCTGAAACAGACACATAATCACACATTTTAGACAGCACTAATGAAAAGTGAACACTCACAAAGACATTACAAGAGAAGCATAGGCAGCAACGAAGTGGCATATTAGCATGATGATGCTTACACACTGGGAAAAGACCAAACTTTAGGTGCACAAACACATGAGCACACCAGCAGTAAAGGAACAGGAATATGTTTATTCATGCACAGACTCCAACATGGGCTAGAGTGAAGTAAGAGACTCTCATAACCACATACACAAACATTAAAGGGAAACCAAACACACCAAGCTGTAGATCAAATAAATTAAGGGACACACGTACAAAAACTTATTCCTAAATGTACAGATCCTACAAACTAAAATATGAAGCAATGTCCTGACTGTGATGTCATTTATTAAATTAGATTAGATTACATTCCAGTGTGGAAACAGGCCCTTCGGCCCAACAAGTCCACACTGACCCGCCGAAGCGCAACCCACCCATACCCCTACATTTACCCTTTTCCTAACACTATGGGCAATTTAGTATGGCCAATTCACCTGACCTGCACATCATGGGACTGTGGGAGGAAACCGGAGCACCCGGAGGAAACCCACGCAGACACGGGGAGAACGTGCAAACTCCACACAGTGAGGCGGGAATTGAACCTGGGTCTCTGGCGCTGTAAGGCAGCAGTGCTAACCACTGCGCCACCGTGCCGCCACAAATCATACAAGAAGAAAATTATATTCATGATTTGCCAAGCAATTGGTCACCAATACAAAAAGATGAGAATCACATTTGAACTTTTATTCAGTGATGGCCACAATTTTCAACTAAAGTGCTGTCACAGCCTATATTTAAAATATAATGATATAATTAAAATCATCATTCGTAATAAGCATTCCTCAAATAATAATATCCTTAAATAATAGATGAAAAGAAAAATAATTTAAAACGTTCTGACATGGACAATGAAGAAAGAACATGTGCAGTTAGTATTTGTAATTTCTTGCTGAGTCAATAATGCACTAATAGATACAGATAAGAGTCACACTTGAGAAATCCCTGACTGCTTTATGAAGATGTAATGGTCTCCAATTACATGACTTGGATGCAGATAGATCGATCTGGATCAATAAACAATCTAAATGCGTTCTCTCGGCTTTATATTCATAGATTCAATAGATCGCACTTGGATTGAAGACTATGAGGATGATAACAGCAACATCTGGACAACTGCTTCCACGTTCATCACCTTGTTCTTCCTGAGTATTTTCTACAGCGCTGCCGTCACTCTGGTGAAGGTGAGAATAATCACATCTTTCTCATGCCAAGCAGCCCAATATGTTTTGTGAAATCTCTAAGTGTGCCATTGAAAAAAAACATTATATCTGAAAGTCCCTGATCATAAATATCTGCGTCATTGCTTTCTCTCTCTTTTCCAGGTTAAGTGAATGACTTGTGGACCCCTTTGATTTTCCTGATCTGCTTATCAAGGTCTATGAATTCCCAATCTCCAATCTGTCCTGTTGCTGACTCTAACAGTGAGATTATTTCAGTTTATCAGCCTGTAACTGAGACAATTATTGATGGATTTTCCTTTTTACTTTGATATCTTTGAGATGGTTGTGGTTGGAAGAATTTGTAGCTTCCCAGTTGTTTGAAGCCCGTTTGTTTTGTTTTTATTTGTTCCTTACTCAGAATGGTTGCCTACCCTTTCTGATGAGCCTTTGTATTCCCTTTCTTGTGACTGTTACTGATGTACAGAAAGTTCCCAGCTCACAGCGCATGTGTTCTCGTCTCAATGTGGCATCCAGCCATTATATTCACTTCTGTTAGCTTTTACATCAATCTTTTGGATAAAAATGCTTTCTGAAATGTTTAATAAATCTCGAATGAATATGCACTAACCTTGAGTTTGCTTAATTCTTTCTTCAAGGCCAGTCAGTAATAATACACTTTCCCACATCCTACTCCTTTCCCAGCCAAATACTTTCACTTGTTCTGTTTGATTGTATTTTATCCAGCCATTTAGTTTAATGCTGCGCTACCATGCAGCCCACTAATGTAAATACATCTTTCACACGATATGCCTGATGGAACACTCCAGAGGCAGAATGATTAGAGAACATTTCCGCTTATGCACCAAGGGTCACGGCCTCGGGTCACCTCATGATAATGTTATAGGTTCCACCAGAAGCCGAAAAAAGGCAGACAACGGAGTTTGAAAGTTTACTCTACACTGTCTAAACTAAAAGTACTCCCAATATCAGGGCAGCCTGGGTTAGTAATGCAGAAATCGCCACCTAAAGCGCCCAACGAAACATTCATCAGCCAAAAATGTCAACGTTCAGTCAGGTATTCAGACACAACACGTGCACAATCCAAGGGCGGATTCTCAGAACTGGAGTTTTTCTCACACATTAATCTCATGGAGCACAATTCCTGGGATCTACTTGACACACCGCACCTGTCAAATCCCAGGGAATGAGACTGAGATCTGTCTGATACAGGGATATTACTGAACAGCAACCCTCAAAAATAATAAATCAGAGGTCGCTGTGATCAGGCATTCAGCCATTGAGGTCTATATGACGCAAGACGGTATTGAGAACCAATCACAGCAACTGGTCACAGAGTCTGGAAACTACCAGCAGAGGAGAACATTCTCAATTTCTCAGAGTTGGTGAGGTGTATCATCCCGGGAATAGTGTTGTGAATCAGTCACGCACCCAATCTCATAACTTTGCATTTTTTTCAAAAACATGGCACCTGAAACTACATGCAAAATTCCAGGTGAGACAAGAGACTGTTTTATTTCAGTTTAACATAATTGCTGTGTGTTTGTTCTCTACAGCGTAGGGTGATGAAGTAGGGTTTATTTGCTCTTCTGTCCATGTGTCATGGTACATTCCCTGATTTGTGCACAGACACACGGGGGATCCTCTGCTCCTGCACCCCTTTGGGTTTACCCCCTTACTATTGTATGTTCCCCTGAGTTCATCACAAAACAAAAAAGCAGGTCACCCCTCCCTGAGACTGTGATCTATCTGACACACCGATATTAATGAATATCAATCCTCAACAATTATAAATCACAGGTTGATTTCGATCAGGGAAGGCAGAGATGAGAAGTTCTGGAAACCCTGCTGCTTTCCATGTCCTTTCCCACAAGCCGTCTGTCAAGTTTTGAAGCTCTTAGCTGTTCTTCCAATATCCTATCATTTTATTTTAAATTGCTATTAATATTTTTCTGTAATTTTGCATTATAAACCAAAGCACAGGTTGAACCAACAAGGACTCCAAACACTGAATGGAGTTCGTTTTTTTAAAATTCTTGTTTCTATCCAGAATTTCCCTTCCACACAATGTAATCTTTTATTTCCCATCACCCAAGTCACCCATAGTATCTTTATTTTCAGCTACTAACCATCACCAGTAAGTTGAATAATTTATGTTCAAAGCCCCTCCCATCATCAAAGGTACGGCAGAAGTAGGAAGAGCTCGAAGGAGATTGGAGTCAATTTTTCTTGTGGTGAAACATTACTACTGATCTAACGCAAGGGATTTCTGAGGGATGGTCTAGTGAAGCTATGTGGATGGAACTCAGAAATAAGAAAAGCATGATTACTTTGATGCGATTGTAATAGTCCCCCCAGTAGTCAGAGTGAAATTGAGTAGCAAATATGTCGAAAGATCTTATTTATACGTGAGAATAATAGGATTGGAATAATAGCAAATTTTAACCTTCCAAACATAAAGTGGGACAGCCATGGTCTTAAGAGCTTGTATGGTGAGGAATTTGGTAAGTGCTAAAGTCAATTTTCTTCATTAATATGCAGATGTAACTATCACAGAAGGAGCAAACCTGACCTACTCTTGTGATATAAGGCAGGGCAAGGGACTGAATGGTTACTAGGGAAGCTGTTTGGGGCCGGGGTCATAATTCTATTAGTTGTAAAATATTTATGGAAAGGATTGGCATCATATATAAGTTAAAGTTCTTAATTGGACGAGGGCAAATTTTGATAGTATGAGACAAAAACTTTCAAGGGTTGATTGGAGTAGACTGTTTGCAGCTCAAGGGACGGACCGGCAGGAGTGAGGCTTTCAGAAGTGAGATAACGAGATTTCACAGGTGTGATGTTCCTGTTGGTGTGAAGATAAGGCTGGAAAGAGCAGGAACACTGGAGGAATAAAGATATTGAGGCTCTGGTTCAGATTAAGAATGATACGTATATTAGATATAGAGAAATGAGATCAAGTGAATCCCGAAGAGTACAAGAGGTGCAGGGACATTGTAAAAAGGGAAATGAGGAGGGAAAATGAGATAACCTTGGGAGATAATGTTAAAGATAATCCAAAGAGATTCGACTAGGACATTAAGAGCAAAGGGGTAGATCATAGAGTCATAGAGATGTACAACTTGGAAACAGATCTTTCAGTCTCACTTGCCCATGCTGACCAGATATCCTAAACTAATCTAATCCCATTTGCCAGTACTTGGCCCATATCCCTCTAAACCCTCCTATTCGTCTACACACTCAGATGCCTTTTAAATGTTGAAATTGCACCAGCCTCCACTGCTTCTTGTGGCAGTTCATTCCATACACACCATCCCCTGCATGAAAAAGTTACTCCTTAGGTACTTTCAACTTTTTCCCCTCTCACTCTAAACCTATACTCACGAGGTTTAGATGAGATTCCACCCACCCCAGGGAAAAAGACCTTGTCTATTCACTGTATCCATGCCTCTGATGATTTTATAAACCTTTATAAAGTCACCCCTCAGCCTCCAACGCTCCAGGGAAATTAGCCCCAGCTCTTTCAGCCTCTCCCTATACAACTCTACATGGCTGTGAATATGTATAAGCCTAGAGGGATGGTTTCATAAATCATGTTACATTTTATATAAACGCTGTTTTTTTATTATCATTTAGTTTAAAATGGAGGATGGGTGCCTTTTCAATTTCATACCAGTAGCACAGAAAGACCTGGGGAAATAAACTGCAACAAAAAAAGAAATGGACAAAAGTGATTGCACTACGGATAATCTCACCATATCATTGGTGTAAAAAATAATTCCCTGTTTTGACCTTGAAGTTAGTAGAGTCTATTAATTAGTCCTGTGTGTGTAATAATTTTCATCTATCTGTCATTCTACATTTAGTTGTTATAGTTACCGTGTGGATTACTGCAACTCTCTAAAAATTCAGAACAAAATAAAGTAAAACTGCAAATTAATATTGTATCTAATTACGAGAAAAATAATTAGCAATTCAATGGCACCAAATTGGAAAGGAATGCTGAAATGTAGCCAATTCGGAGGACTACAATAAGTTGCAAGAGATCATTAATTAATTTACGGCATGTTCAAATAATTAGCAAATGAAGATCCACACAGATAAACGTAAGGTGTTACATCTTGGTAGGAATAATGTGCAGGTCATTTATTCAAAGATGCACGTCTAAGTGAGGGAGACAAACAAAGGGATTTCAGACAATTACATCCGTCACTAACTATTTTACCACAGGTTCCAAAGGCCATAAAAATGCAAACAAGGCTCTAAGCTTTATCTCTAAAGGGATAGATTTGAAAGTAGGGTCACTATAGAAATTTGGTTGACTATAATTAAGAGTATTGCCTGCAGTTCGAGTTGACATATTATAGAATGTATGAGAGAGAGTGAAAAGGAGATTTATAAGAATGCTACACAAGTTTCTGGATGTGTATATCAAGGAAGAATTGTTGCGCTGTTCACTTCTCTCTTGAAAAGAAGGCTGACAGTTCTAAAATTATGGAAGGTTTTGAAAAGAGAAGGTACAGAGAAAACATTTCACTACGGGGTAGAACGTAACTAGAGACTGTCAATATAAGACAGTACCTCAAGAAATCCAAAAGGGAATTCAGAAGAAACCTCTTCACTGAAAGAATGATGAGAACGGGGAACATGTGACCAGTCGGAATAGTAGAAATCAATTGTTTAGATGTATTTCAAGGCGAGCACTTGGAAGGGATGGGAATAGAGAATTACAATAGGCGATTTAGATGAGGAAAGATGTGAAACACCTTGAGTGGAACATAAGCGCTGGCATGAACTGATTGTGCCAAATGGTCTGTTTTTCCTCTGTAATCCTATGTAGAAAATCACCATTGTATGAAACAAAAAGTGTATTAAGAACATCGAGAAGAATTATAAAGTTTCTCACAAAAAAGTCTCAAGTATTCAGCACTGAATGTAAATGATTTTATCACATGGCCACACTTCACTATTTGCTTGCTAGCACTGAAACAGCAGTAATCACAGTACTCTTACTAGGAGTAGGAGTAACCCAGTGTCCATGCACCAATTGGGGGATCTTAATGACTTATTAATGGTCTCAGTAGGACCTGCCAACCTGGTCCTGGGAATGTTGTGAACACTCTAGCCCTCACGGCTTCTTTCACTCACTTACTCTGATTTCCAGTTCTCGTAATGATCGCCACCATGGACAGGAGACTGTTCCAGTATGCAGATGGGATGCCCTGTTATGAGCCATAAGGTACTTCATTAGGAGGGACATCCTGCAAGCATGTCTCTCGGATGCAGCAGGAGGTCTCCCACACAATGGAGGACCCACCTACTGCTAACAAACTGCCAGCATTGGCGGGAACAGACTCTACATTGACCACCTGAGTGGCCATCCTTTCCCTAATTTGGGATCAATAAAATACTACGGAGGTGGAAATATGAGAGCCACTGAAACTCCTTCCTTCCCTTATTATTATCCACCTAATGACCTGCAGCCTGTCCCTAGAGGGATGATAGAACCCTGTCCCATTCCAATATTCAAGAACATGAAGAGCTGGCAGACTGGTCAAAATTGATAAAGCTTAACACAAACAGTCTTGTCCTGAGTGTTAAATTCTAAAGTGTAACTTGAGATGAGTTAAATAAAAATGGCAGAAGTACCGAAACAACCACTTCCATCCATCAGAAACAAATTTCTATGACTGGGAACGGGTGGTCCGCTATTTGGAATGGAGCAGTGCATTTGAAACGTTAATGTGGAGCAGCAATGTTATATGATGGATGTGTGCACAGTTTGAAGCTGTTTGTTGATTCAGTTTTGCTAAAGCTTTGGCAGATACATTCCAATTAGAATCAATTAAATCTGCCAAAGTGGACATTAAATACTCACATTTATGAGATGCTTTAACATAGAACATAGAAAAGTACAGCACAGAACAGGCCCTTTGGCCCACGATGGTGTGCCGAGGTTTAACCCTAATGTAAAATATAATAACAACCTACACACCCCTCAACTCACTGCTAAACATGTGCATGCCCAGCAGTCGCTTATAAGTCCCGAATGACTCTGCTTCCACCACCACCACCACTGGCAATGCATTCCATGCATTCACAACTCTCTACGTAAAGAACCTACCTCTAACGTCTCCTCTATACCTTTCTACTAATATCTTAAAAATATGACCCCTTGTACCAGTCAATCCTGCCCTGGGGAAAAGTGTCTCGCTATTGACTTTATCTATTCCTCTCATTATCTTGTATACCTCAATCAGGTCTCCTCTTTTCCTCCTTCTCTCCAGAGAGAAACGTCTGAGCTTATTCCACCTTTCTTCATAAGTCAAGCCCTCCAGTCCAGACAGCATTCTGGTAAACCTTCTTTGAATGCTCTCCAAAGCCTCTACATCTTTCTTACAGTGGGGCGACCAGACCTGGACACAATATTCAAAGTCTGGTCTCACCAGGGACTTGTAGAGCTGTCGCAAAACTTCGCGGCTCTCAAACTCGATCCCCCTGTTAATGAAAGCCAAAACACCAAATGCTTTCTTTACAACCCTATTCATTTGTGTGGCAATTTTGAGGGATCTATGTACTGCGCACCCAGATCCCTCTGTTCCTCCACACTGCCAAGAATCCTGTCTTTAACCCTATATTTATTCGAGTTCGACCTTCCAAACTAGAAAAGGATGCACCAAATGCCAAACAGGGGAAGTTTATTGGCATGTATCAGAAGAGTTAGGACCAAGACCAAAAACATGAAACCGGCTTTTAAGCAGGCTTTCAAATAGAGAATGAGTACCAGAGGGCATCTGAGGAAGTTTATCAGTAAAGTACAGCTAATTAAGGGGCTTGGCCATACTCATGGACAAAAAGATATAAAGCAATCAGAGAACCAAAGAACAGAGTGTGTATATAAGGGGTACAAGAGACAGCGTGGATCAAGGCTTTGAAGAATTTAGAGATAGACATAAGTTTAAACTCAATACATTAGATGATAATGAGCCAGTTAAGATCTCAGTCCTTTCTCTATAAGCTCAAGTTTAAGTTTACCAGTCTTGTCCAGGCCAGCAGTAAATGGGATTTTTATTTGCACTGTGCACATCTCCTGATTTCACAAGATATCTTAGTTTTGTAAATGCAATAGAATGCATTTTTCACCGTTTCAGCAATTCATTAAATATTAACCAAAGTAAACAACTTTCCAAAGCTGTCTTTCAACAGCCAGACTGATACAATATCCAAAGAGGAGCTACATGAACAAAGTGGGCTTGTCAGGGGGTTAAATCATTTCAAATTCGAAAACTAGATTTCATTTTAATCATATCAGCTGGATGTTGGATACTCCATTAACAAAAGGTTCCCAAATTCAAACGATTGTTTGCAAATACTGAAATATTTTGACATAAAGAAAACAACATGTTATACTGAACAAGAAAAGAGTTCTGATGCTTTGGAAAGTGCACAATGATTGATCGAGATGTTCCCAATTGGAAAATGGACTGGTCAGAGGGTGATGGACAGTTGACAACTGAACTTTGTTATGTTTTCAATTGGCAGGTTGCCTAAGTGGTCAAGGTATTGTCATGCCAAATGAGGCAGAGAATGGCCATCACCAATTTAGTCGAATCACAACAAGCATTGGCAGTTAACTGCCAACCATCACCTGGTCCACTCTCCATATCTTTACCAATCAGCACTCATTACCCAGACAGATTAAATGCTTTCTCCCTTTCCATTGGAATTCTTGAGAGTGTCCTGCCAAGTACAATATTAAAGACTTAAATAAAAAAACTTTATTTTCATCAATACTCAAATTTCCATGTTGTACCAGTTGGCAGAGGTGAAACTTAACTATAATGTATCAGGCCCAAAATGAACTGGTAAAGTTCTGCACTGGTCTCAGAGGAAAACCAGCAACAATGTCCTTGTGGAGACATTACTTTGCCTTTGATCCTATACAACAACAATTTCAAAGCCATTGAGGAACAGAAATAAATAGAAACAAACCACATGCACATACACACAGCACACTATTATTTAAAGTAATAGAGAGAAATTCTGCACTAACAGAAAACCTAATTGTCATTCTGAATACTGAATGTGGCACCAAAAGCACCTTTGTGATAATGACCGTTTGAAAATCTAGCCCATATTGGTTTGCAGCAGTTGAAGAATTAGCCATTCTATTATGAATCCTGGTTAGTTCCGACACCAGTATTTGACCATAGATTCAGATTGTTTTTAAAGGCAGATATCAATATGAAGTTGCACAGTGGCAGGAGCACGGCTATCCTATGGACAGCACTAAAGAGATCTCACACACATTGGCCCTTTAATAAAGAAATGGGGCAAACCTCAGAGATAGGGAAATGTAAATAAAGGAATCACTATCAAGATTTCATCCAATTTGATAGTAACTGATACCTGATCACCAAATTCAGCTGCCACTTGAAAGGATGAAAGAAGCCCCATAAGGAGAACTCCAAATTTCACTTGATTCTGTGTCACATTATCGTAAGAGAGCTTTGTAGTTGTCTTCTAGCAGATATCATATTTTTCCACAAACCACAGAGATCAGAACCGAATAATGCAGAACCACATCATAATTCATCTTGAGAAACTGTGTCAGTGGGTGTTTGGGTTTGCAGTGCCTCTGTATTCTGAGCTTCGGCCTCAACCTCTCGCTGATTCCTAGTTTTCTTGATAAGTTGCAGTTCCAGTCAGTTTCTATTTCATCATTTTCCCAGATTATAGAGGTTTCAGTATCAGTGAGTTCACCACTATAGCGCATTGGGTAAATCAGCAGTGGCTCCACTGAAAAGGCTTTTAAATCTTGAGGTTCATAGAACAGCACATAGTTATCCATGTTAAAAGATGTAATAACAATTAACAACATTATATTTGATCTGCTATATTTCCCATTACTGATTGCAATGAATCTACCTCATGGGATACAGAAACTCACCAATGTGAGTAAAAACCTCTTAAACTTTGGCAAATCCCAGGCTATTGACTTAAGAGAATAAACTCCATACAATAATGCAACAAAGAAAAGCAGATTGAAGTCAAATGATGCACAGGTTTGATAGAGAGCAAAACCCTCTCTAACCTAGCAGAGTAGAAAAGTTGTGCATTTATATAACATCTTAATACCACCTCAGAGTATCCTAAACATCTCTTTCCAGATCTCTGACACAAGTGCAGAACCCCTGGGGCCACTGTCAACTACATACTATGAAACCCAGGGAATCATAGACGGAAATATCAGCATGTGCCCATGTAACAGTTTAAAATGCGTTTAACACCTCCGTTCGAGTAACTAACAAAATTTTTTCGAGGTATGAACAGTAAATGAGAATATGTCACTTGGCGCTTCGAGCCTGTTCCACCATTCAATAAGATCCTGACTGACCCGATATTAACAAGCTTATAAAACATTCCGCTGACAATATCCCACTTTAGCTTCTTTCATTCTATCATTTTAGTATATTCTACTACATATCTATTCTAATCTGAAGAATAATTTTCCTGCTGTTAGTCACTGTTCCACACTGTACTCCTTTCCTCATTCTCGAATTTAAAGAGCTTGCAATGCTTTTCCTCAGCCTATTCTTTAGACAAGATAAAATAGATTGCAACAGACTCCACTGTTTGCTTGTACTTGACACAATGAGAACTATTGAAATATTTCAATACACTCCTTTGGTGACAAATATGATTTGTTTTAATCCTTTAAAACTGGTTCAGTTCGTTTTATATTTGCATTGAATGGTATTTCAGTTTGATCCAGATGTTAGTATAAAATAAAATATTACAGCACAGAGCTTTGTCTCATTCTCCTTTGGTGGAAGTTGGAAAGGAGTGCTTTCTTACAACCGAGGGTCAAGAGAGTGAAAAATGAACGGCCAAATTGAGTAATAATACATGCAGGTTCTGACAAAGCCAATTTTCAATCAGAGATGTTCTATACAACAACCGAAGTACTTTTGATCATGTAGTCACATGTCAGAAATGTGATATCTAATTTGTGTACCATGAGAAAAGCAGGAAGGAGATGATGACCAGATGGTCTGCTCATCGGGATTGAGCGATAAATATTGGCCGGGACACCAGATATAATCTCACTTTAATTCAAAGTAATAAGGGTCCCTTTAGAGGGCAGTGTGGCTTTGGTTTAATGCATCATATACATCTGATGTGCAGGATTATCTCAGGATTGCATTGCCGTGCCAGTATCAATTAGTCTATTCTAAACCCGAGGGTAGATCTTGAACCCTCAACCTTCCGACTCAACGATCAGCATTAAACTTAGTGACACCTGAGCAGCACACAATGCTCTGACAAGTGGCTTATTATTTACATCCCCAGGGATTAATGAAGCAATTAACGGCAATTGCATCAATTCTGTTTGAGATACAGAACAGAGCTCTGATGACAGAATGATAGTCTCCCTACCCTTGGTCAGTAGGCTTAAATTCCTAGATTAGATTTAGTAGACTTGGATTCCTGTCCCACCTACTCCAGAGGTGTGTCATACATCGCTGAACATTTTAATTTAAAAAAAAGAATACTTCTTCAATGGGCTGTTGTCATTTGGAAAGTGCAATATGTGTAATTAGGAATCAGCACTTTGGGTCACCTTTGCTGATTCCCTGTGTGTTCTACGGGAGTCAGTAATTTCTAGCAGTGTCCACCGTTAAAGCTACAAAAAGTTCTCTAATATCTCTCCTCAGTAGGTCATTCTTCCCTTTTGAATATGGGCAGTGAGCCCTCAGTCCTATCTCTTTTTTAGCAACAAATGGCTACCTTGCTTCCAGCTTGCTATCAGCAAGAGGTTTACTTGCACTGTCAAAGTGTGGCAATACAGAGAACAACCCTCCCCATACATGACCCAGGCGAAGATCACAAGATGCAGCACAGGCCAGTGTTTATGCCCAGAATTAGATAACCAGGAAGGATGATCTCCACGGCTGGGGAGTCCCGAACCAGGGCTCACGGACTAAGGAGACTGTCTCGGGCATTTTGGACTAAAATGAGGAAACTTTTCTTCACCCTGACAGCGGTGACACTTTAGAATTCAGTGTCATAGAAATTGATTAAGTCCAAAACATAATAGTTTTTTTTCGGACTAAAGGGATCAAAGAATGATAGAACAGAATACTGAGTTGGATAATCAGCCATCATCATTTTGAACAGCAGCGCATGCTTAAGGGGCTGAATGGCTTATTGCTCCACCTATTTCTGTGACCATTCTGTGGCTTGAAGAGATGGATTTTGTTCAAAAGCTCATCAAGATGATTGTGAATTAGACATTCCTCAAATTAAATTGAACAATGAGGAAATTCTGGAAAACTGGGATAAACTGTTGAGTTACCTTCCAGATGAAAATCGAAATGACCTGACTGAGTTGGTATAATCCCATGGGGAGATATGTGGGAATAACCTGGGAATTACTAATCTCACTACACATAATATTGATTGAGGAAATGTTGTTCCAATCAAGCAACATCCTATAGACCTAACCTTTGAAGATTGGCACAGGTTCAGAAAGAGACTGAACACATGCTGAAGCATAACATGGTCGTACATTGGATCAAACTTACTTTTTGACTGTCACTTTCTTTTCTCGTGAACTCAAATTGTCAACTTCCTCAGAATTTGGACAGAATTTGGAGTCCATGTTTGTTTCACAGCTTCAATTGAACACAAGGACAAATTAAGACATTTCAAGCAAACACTTGCAACTACAATTAAAAAGGCAGTTTCCTCCTGCTCCTATTTTCTATGCTTCTAAACCGGCTTAAATATCCAATAAAACTGAACATTCAGAATTATATGCCTTCATCAGATGATTTAGGTAAACAGGTTACACATTAGATTTTCTAGTCAGTGTATAAAGTTAGTCCATATGATCTCCCAGTATTGTTGCTTGAGGCTGAGATTACAGTTCATTAGAAGCTTTCCCACCACTAAGATGAATCTGTTTGCTGGATTGAATAAAAATATTTTAAATGTTGTGATTCGCCAGTCTCTGATTCCATGTCTGTAGTTGAACAGGATTAGGGTGTTGTGGATATTACCACTGCAGCTTCAATGTTACTTTTCTCTGTATCCTCAGGTGTCTCCGATTCAGTTGTTATCAGTTACCAACACTCAATGACAATCTGCCCTTCTAAGTGAAGCAGAAATTGCTGGAGAATCTCAATAGGTTACAGGACTCAAAAACATTAACTCTGCTTTCCCGCCACAGATGTTGCCAGACATCTGATGAGATTCTCCAGCAGTTTCATTTTTGTTTCAGATTTCCAGCATCTGCAATTTTGTTTTGTTTTAGCCTTTCTAAAATTCTGTCAAACTTCATCTCATCCAAGTCCCAATTACATTTTGTTTCACCATGACCTGGACATCAAATTCCTCTTCATAATACCACAGCCAGGCCCCTGCCCCGCTGAAGTTTAAACAGGGGATTTATGATCATTGGCCCCACTCATTCTTTTGCTACCCTTTCACTTTTTGTGACTAATGATGACTTTTGGATTCCCTTTTAATGTTAGCTGCCAGTCTCCCTTACTCTTTATTTCCCCTCTGAACAGTCTATATTTAGCATGGTTCTCACTGGTGTGAACAATAATCCATATCCTTTGCAACATCATGCAGGGAATTAGAGTATTGTTTTTGCCACCATTTCCTGCTTGTGGAAATGTTAAGCTGTACTGTACAGCTGAAGCGGAACATTGCCCAGATTTGTGCTAAAGTGTCCTTGCTCAAATGAACTCTTGGCCCATTGAATTCAGCCCTCCTCCACCTCAGAATTATTCTGGATTGTCCCTTGTTCATTTTATACACAAGCTAAACTATTTTGATACAATGACCGATGCTTTCTTAAATGATCCCAGGCTAATATTTAATGCATTTTATACATATTGTGTGTATGCTCGCAAATTATGAAGTTGGCAGTGCAGATTGAAGATATCATTAGGATTCTGAACATTATAAATAGGATCATCACATGCAAAATAAGGAAATTATGACAAATGGTTATAAACAGTCCTGCTTTTCCCTCATGTCTAGTATTTATGCAGCACGCTTCAGGAAGGGATTTGAGAAGGTGCACAAAAGGTACACAAGAATGGTACCAGAGATGAGCAACTGGAAAACTATGTGGATAGTTTGAAGAAGCTCGGGCTGCTCTTTATGGAGGACAGAAGATGAAGAAGACATTTTACACGTGTTCAAAATCATGAGGGATTTGGATAGAGTAGAGTAAAAGGGTAGGAGAATGCATCTGGATTGGTTACTCTGTGGAGGGTTGGTGTGGACTTATTGGGCCAAGTGACCTGTTTCCATACTGTACCGATTCTATTTTAAAAAAGGCTTGAGAAGAAAAGGACACTGACTTAAGATGATCAGCAAAATAAAACAATGGTTACAAGGAATTTTTTTTACATAGCATAGTTCGGAAACTGTGATGTTCTGCCTAATAGTGTAGTGGTGGAGGCAGCTTCAACTGAGGTCTTCAAAAGGAATCTACAATTTTCACCAGGAGAGGTTTTGCAGTATCACATAGTAAAAGGACTTGGGAGTGAACATAGGCAGGTTTCTCTTTGAGAGCTGATCAAATCATTGCCTCCGAGTTGTTACCATTGATCATTGTATAACATTGCACAAACTACCAGCTCACCAGTATTTCCTAATGGTTTGTCATATTCTGATATAATGACTAACTTAGTCATGCCTGCAACTAAACTTACTTTGCAATTACTTCACTTGATCCAGGAGAACCTGCATTCCCATTTCCCTCACTGTTTGCACTGACAATGTTTCCAGAACTGCAATTCATCAAAGAACACATATTAAGTCATTTAACATCAGTAAACTTATCCAGAATTAAGGCCAAAGCAATTTAACAAAAAAAAAATCGCAGACTTGAGATTCAATATTCCAAGCCTGGTCGACTAGTTTTCTTAAGTTAGTCAATAACTACAATTTTAATAAATCGCATTATTAGCCATAGTGATAAAAAAAGAACAGAGATATCCATGCAAAGTGAGAATCAGGTGTAACAGACCTTTCGCTGATCGTTGTTCTCATCAGAAATAGAGATTATAGACAGGAAAGGTCCTTTCAGTGTAAGTCTAATGAGATTCTGTAGTCCATTCCGTGGAGTGTAAGTGCTAGGTAGCCCAACATCGTAGCTCAGTGATGGTGAAGGAAGTGGCAATTAGGTCCGTTAGTTCTTTTGCCAGTCAATCAAACTGCTCTCTCTCTTTGATCATATTGAGCTTCTTGACTATTTTGGCAATTAAACCAATCACCAGGTGAGCAGTGAAGATTCCAATGCTCCCGATTGTAATGGTGAAGTTAATGAGGGGGTAATGACCAAGCAGTTTATCTTGAATCCCAGTCTTGTAATCTTGCTAATGTTATTCGTTATTGATGCCTTCACCACCTATCCCCCTGGAGTGTATTGACAATGCTCTCCTATGATCTGGCAAATGTTGCTGGGACTTTGTTTTCAAGATGCATCATTAACCATCTTGGTCGTGATGGTATGGGGTTCTTTTGACTTCCACAGGATGTCTACAGTACACCACAATGAGGGAATGCTGGGGTTGGGGTGTGGAAGAGACAGTACAGGGTGAAAAGAAGAGAACACCATTTCTTTAGTATGTCACCATTGTTTATAGCCATTCCTGAATACTGAAAGACAAGCAAAATTCAACCGACCATCGAAAAACTTTGGATGTTTTATGCTGATTCAAGATTGGTCTCTCAAAATAAGCCAAGCATTTCTGAACCAGTCAAGTAGTTGTTATCTGTGATTGTTCTCATCTCTGTTGGTGTTCACCACACTGCCATGGGATCTCTTTGTGAGGCAACCCTGACATAATCTTACAACAGCAGTCAGCACTCCCCTTGCACATTATTGGATCTCTCGCATAGCAGATTTAAATCTGACATTAGATCAAACTTCCTTGCCAATTTGTTCCCTTTAGTTTCTGACAAACTTAGGTTTCTGCCCAATTCACAGTTTGAGGTGTCAACATTTTCGCAGCTGCAACTGGTCATAAAGTACCAGTTAAATCATTTTAAATATGTGCATGATCACCAAGTTAATATTTGGCACTTCTTATCAACATCGAGAGTTTTGGCTGTGAGGGCAGGAGCTGGTGGGTGGGGAGTAAAGAGGTCAAATAAAGACTTGTCTGCACTGGGACAGAGGGAAAACATCCAAAATGCAAGGATTCAAGTTTAACTGCCTTATCTCTGAAAATAAAACTTAAGATCTGCATACACTATTGCTAATGTAACCCTTGCAAGCACAATTTGCAACTCAATGTTTGATTCAGAATCCGAATATAGTAATTGCTCATTATTCAAATTCACTGAAGGTTCATGTAATATTAGTCAGTATTGGCTGTTTTGTTGAAAAAAGAATTTTATTCCTTTTCCTTTCCTGCTTTTTCATCCGTTCGGAGTTTACTGAAAGATCTGACCAGAATAACCCCGGGTGTAATTACAGGCCTCTGACACAGAGCAGTGTAATGACCTCAGTATTTAGGATTCTAGTCATTGATGCCATCAGTGAAACAGTGTGGATGTGATGCTGCCCGTATTGAATTCACCATGAACGCACTTTATAAGCTTGATTCAAACAAATAACTATTACTCGGGAAAGCGCCTGACTCTGTGGATACACATGGCCTCTGTCCAACTTAAATTATAAAAAGTGCGAATCATTCAATGGCGACATTGTATGGGAGATAGACCAAGGTGAGGAGGCCAGGAGCCGGTCCCAATCCATAGCCATGTTTCTTCGAATATGTCGCCATATTTCATCAAATGTCACCAAACTTTGGAGACCATGCAATGATTTTGGAGGGAGTATGGAATGGGGGGTGGGGGAGTGAGGATGAGCAGGAAAGAGAAACAGAGAGAAGCGATGAGGTGGGGTGAAGGAGAGGAACCCAATTCCTCACTATTTTCACAATAGCTCCAATGTCCAGAAACAGAACCTCATTATCGATCAGCAAGCAATTTCCCGTCTCAGCATTTAGGGTGGTGGTACTACTGTTTAAGACAACTCTGTCATTAAAATTAAATTCCATGGGAGGCAGTCTAGCAGCCTCTTTAATGTAGCTGTTGTTATCTGAACTGGCATTCGTCGCGTTGCACAAAACATTTCAAAGGAATCAATGGTTCTTCAACATTCCCTTTTCACATTGTTGCATTCCAAATGAAGCATAAGTAAACCACATCAAAATCAGATCATATTCAAATTTGCTTCCTCATGTCTGGCAAACTTTGATTCCCATCCTCCTGACAATCTGGTCTGTCAAAATGTCCCCAGCCACAAGTCATTGTGAAACACAAATTAAACAAAAGGCTTACACCTATAAATGACTTGCAAACATTTGAAAATAAACCCTGACGATCAAAAGGCTCTATTGAGCTGATAGAGCATTTTTTTAAAAAAAGAGGAATCACTCTAATCACCAGGAGTAATGCAAATATTGGGATGGGCTGTGGTCTGGAATGGTGGTGTTTGCTATTACACCGAGAGATGTTGTCAAGAGGAAGTTCCTCCAGAAATCTTACAGAAATTCCTGCTCTCTAGAATTTCCTTTTCACATTACATTCTGTTAAAAAAGGCCACTTTCAAAAGCTATGACTGCAATATATGTTGATTTTTTTTTTCAACTTTCACAGAGGTTTGCAGGACACCATGGTCTGTTCTTTTTGAATCGATGGGGATGAGGGGAGGTGGCCGATGTAATAGTATTGGGAAGCAGAGAGTTTGGTAGTCAATGTGTTTTCAATATGTTTAGCCTCATTGCACAGTCCAGTGCTTTGAAGTGAACAACTGAAGGCCTGAACATTGAAGGGCTGGAAATTATTATTGAAAGACTTTGTGTTAATGCATGCTCAATTATTCACTGGCTTTTAACTGGGAGGTGGTAGGATTTGGAAAATGGCTTGGAGGGAGTCTGGCACCTTCTCATTGCTAAGCCATGCTGACATAGACCAGTTATCTTTGACATCTTGACTCTCCATGATCTCTCAGGCCTGCCTCCATCATTTCGCTGATTGTGCCCACCTTTGCTGCCCCAGCAATGATCAGTATGAACAGTAGGGCTCAGAAATGTGTTGATCTGTCCTCCCTCTTACTGGCGTAGCATCTCTTGAAACTAAGCTGCACCGTCAACTGATGAGTAACCCTGGCAAGAATCTCTTCATTTTAGATTAAAATGGAGCTGGAAAAGCACAGCAGGTCAGGCAGTTTCTGAGGAGCAGGAAAATCGCTGTTTCGGGCAAAAGCCCTTCATCAATGAAGAATCTCTTTATTGGTCATTGCTGGCAATATACCATCCTTAGCATACGCCAAAACCTCCAGGTTTCAGTCCAGCATCAGGTCTGCAGCATTCACTGCAAGCTTCACCTAAAATGTTTTTTTACAAGACTAACGATAGAGCAAAGATTATATGCCAGTCAATAATTTCTTTAATGTAAAATAACAAACTGTGGAAGTTGACAATCTCAAAGAAATACAGAAGTTGCTGGAGAAACTCAACATATTTTGCAGCATCTGTGGAGAGAAAGCAGAGTTCACCTTGAGTCAAGTGACCCTTCTTCAGAGAGATCTGAAGTTGTGAACATGAGTCATTCAACGAAAAACATTAACTCTGCTTTCACTCCACAAATGCAGCCAGATCTGCTAGCTGTTAGTAGACAGTCACACATTGTGTTCAGCTTACTTTTCAATGACATTCTTAGTTTCTGGAGAAGCAGAAACACCAGCTCCCTTGCACTTTCATCAGTTGATGTTTTCAGAGCTGCAAATGGTCATCAAGTGCCATTAAGTCAATTGAAGCAAACATTTACATTCAGGATAAAAACATTTTTAGAAACTTGAATAGGAGTGTCAGGATTTCAAGCCACTGACAGTGAGGCTGGAACATGGAAATGAAGGATGTGACAAACCCATTTCTTCAATAGTTTACACGTGTTGTACAGTCTAGAAAAGTCTCAAATAAGGAGATTAGGGCAATTAGAGAAGGGCAACTAACTGTCCAATTTCTCCATTGAAGAGCTTTGGATTCTGGTTCTACATACAGGATTGACTTTTCCTCATCAATGGGTATTGGCTCAGCAATTGCAAACATTAATAGTGGCACAGAAAGGTTTGCCACTCTGCTATTGCTCCAATTGATCCATCAGCTCTTTAGATTTGGCCGGTTCCTTCTTGGGATAGTGACCCCGCAACAGCTTCTTGATCAGTCCACATCAGCAGCATGCCAACATTAGTGGTACCATCATTCACAGCAGCGCTGGGTCCAGCTCTCAGTCCAAGCAGCAGGGCTCCACCACAATTCACAACATTATTACTGCAAATGGTTTGTTTTTTAGAAAGACCACCACAATCTAACTTCTAGAAAAAATACACACTTGGGAGGCAGAGCCCAGCAGTTTCCGTCATGTGCTAACTATGGCCTGGAATAGCGTATTTGACATTGTTCTCGGATGTTGCAGAAGGAAATATCTACATAACTTCACAGGAATTGCTGGTTCGCCAGCAATAACCTTTATTCCAAATACAATATTAATCAGGAATTAAATTGCACTTTGGATCAAACTGACTCTTTAATTTCTTCAGTTGTCCCTGACGGATTATAGGGTTCATTTCTATCGCAGTTTGGATTGTCGCACTTACCATGCCTGCAATTGGACATAAAAGATAAATGAAGTTATTTAAATAAGCATTTGCCTCCATCCCACAATTGTGTGCCAGCTGTTTGAAAGACTGAAGATTCTGGATTCAGGACTGCAGCCTGCATTCAGCCGTTTGAGTGAAACTGGTCACACTCCACATGGGTGACTGCAATAGATGGTGAATTTGTTCTTCAAAACCTTTGTTGCTGGTGATAACGATTAGCGACAGAAAGGGGATATCAAGTTCTTCAATGTATTCATATTCAGAGTTTAGAAACTTCAATAACAAAATGCAAGCAAACTTACAATGAAGTGTCTTTGATGTCCTCTCCTAATACAATATTCTTGAACCAAAATTCTGAAGCCCTAATTCTAATGCAGATAACAGAACGACAGTAATGCAAATGCTCTTGCCTGGAGTGGTGTTCCCTGCGCTGCTGTGTGATGTTTCCTGAAAAGTACCTAGAAAGTAATTTCCTTTCTATTTTCTGTACTCTGAATGAAACAAAACATTAATCACATATTGTTTTCAAACTTACTTTTTTCATAATAGATTTTGGAGTGTACAGTTTTCCATCGACCTTGTTTTATGCACTGTCAGGTGGTCTGCTAATAGTCAGAAAAGTGCTATTCAGTCATTTTAAGCGTACATCTACATCCACAATAAAATCATCATTATTAACCTGAAACATTGAGTAAGTATTTCAAGCCATGGACAGCTAGTTTTGTAAAACTAGTTCAAGGCACAATTACAGTAGATGGTGATTTATTACCCCAAAACCCTCATTGGCTGTTTGCAAGACAAGGTAATGAGGCTGGAGCGAGTGAGCAAAGAAAGGGAGATACGATGCAACCAATTCATTTCTTCAATACTTTATACTTGTTGAAACGTCTCAAAATATCTCAACTAAAGAGCTCCAGGCCCAAATGGAGACGAGGCAACCAATTTTCCAATGTCTCCAATGAGGACCTTTGGTACTGTCTCGACATCCAGGGCTGAATTTTCCACGTCAACTTGCTCTTGCCAAGATTCTCATGAGTCAGGCCAAGTGGAGGGGAGTTCAGGAGCAAAGCCCAATCCCTTCTGCACCATTATATTATCTTGTCAGTGGTGGGCAAATGAAGGCACCATTTGAGAGCCACTCATGTCTGTCTGTTTGGATTGTCAAACTTGCCATGCCTGTAACTGGTCAAGCAAGATAAATTAAGACCTTATGTTAGCATTTGCCTCCAGCTACTATTGAGTGCCAGCTATTGAGTATTATTGATGTGCGGAACGTGGCACAGTGGTGAGCACTACTGCCTCACAGCGCCAGAGACCCAGGTTCAATTCACGCCTCAGGCGACTGACTGTGTGGAGTTTGCACGTTCTCCCCGTGTCTGCGTGGGTTTCCTCCGGGTGCTCCGGTTTCCTACCATAATCCAAAGATGTGCAGGTCAGGTGAATTGGCCATGATAAATTGCCCGTTGTGTTAGGTTAGGGGTATGGATGGGTTGCGCTTCAGTAGGCCGGTGTGGACTTGTTCGGCCGAAGGGCCTGTTTCCACACTGGAAGTAATCTAATCTAATCTAGCTGCTTGAATGGCTGAAGACTCTGGATTCAGTCGTGCAACTTGAATTCAGCTGCTTTTGTTAAACTTCTTACAATCCAGACGGATACTGAAATCAATACTGATTTTATTCTTCAACCCCTTTCATAGGACACTATAGCTGGTGATAAGGGTGAGTGTGTGATGGGATACATATTTCTTGAATATATTCATTTTACGAGACTAAACTGGTCAGGAATAAGTAACCCAAATTTTCAAGCAATTTTGAATTCAAGCTTCCTTGATGTCCTCTCCTAAACTGTTTGTTTTGAAAAGAACTCTCCGACCCAAAGAACAATGTGGATAATGGAGAGGCAGTATGTGATTGCTATGGTCGGGAATGGTAATCTCTGCACTGCTGTGTGGGGATTTCATGAAGGGTCTGTACGTTATCTTACCATAACTGCCTGCCCACCAGCAACTTACTTTCACTTTCTTGTATTCTGAATGAAGCAAAATCATGGTCACATATCGTATCAAACATACTTTTTCGAAACCGCCTTAGATTTGGAAGGCATGGTTTTCCATCTCCATCGCAGTTTAGGCTGTCACGTTTACCAGGCTTGCAATTGAACAGGCACGTTTAGTCACTGAAATCAGCATTTGTCTGCAGATACAATTGTGTGCCGGCCGCTGGAATGGCTGAAGGATCTGGATTCAGTATTACAGCACTTATTCAGCTGTTTTTTTAAAAAAAACTGCTCACACTGCAGAAGGATGACTGCATGAGTTGGTGATTTTCTTTTGTCAAACGTACATAACTGGTTTGCAAGAAGTCAGAGCATAGGTAGGGGGAGAGGCAGAGATTGTCGGGGAGATGGAATTTTTCCTTGCAGTATAGACCAGAGAGGTCAATGGGAGGTAAAACGTTCAGGACCCGGCTGATGAAGGGGAAACGTTTCACTGAAGAGATTGGGATGTTTTAAAGCAATGGCGTTTCCAGCAACTATATTTTTCTTTCTGATTTATAGCATTCGCAGTTGTGTCGAGTTTTATTTGGATGCTTTCTGTTGTTCCAGTTAAATAAGAGCATCAATCAGTAGCAACAAAGCAAGCATTAGGGATGGAAATTTAGAGCGATTGCTGTGGTCTGGTCTGCAAAGGTGTTTGTTGCACTGCTGTCACATGCTTTCAAGAGGAAGCCCCTGAACAATCTAAACAACAGCTCTCCAGCAATTTCCTTTCACGTCTTTGAATTCTGAATCAAGGATCATTTATACACAAACTGGAGCAAACTTATTTTCTGCAACTGTTCCTGGAGAAATTAGATTTCCCGGTTCTTCACAGTATACGCAGCTGAAATTAGTCATGAAAGGTAACATTTTAAGCTAGGTCTTGTATGCACAATTGGCTGATGGCTGGTATAAAATTGCTGGATGCTCAGGGATTCAGTATTATATTCTTTGTTCAACTGTATTTATTAAGTAGATCAACTTCCAGAGGCAGTGGGACAATGGAAAACAGTAGGTTTTTTCTTTAAAACTATCATAGGGGCTTTGAAAGACATCACAGGCATAATGAGGGGAGCAGAGGATATAGGAATCCTAATTGTTCAATATATTTATTCTTTCTTCAGAGTTCAGCTATCTAAGTGTTCCAATACAAATTGAGATCTGAATATTGAATCGGCAAGCAATTTTCCACTGACCACTTTTGAAGGTTTTGTATTGATGCAACTATTTTTTAAGCAAACAAAATCTCTAATCCCTCAGAAAAATGCAAACATTATAGACATATTAAAGCAACTTTGTTAATGTGACTGCCGTAGGTTGGTGTTTGTTGCATTGCTGTGGCAGTACTCAGACAAAAGCCCCTCCATAGAACTTACAGGAAGTGGCACTCATTTTCTTTCACATTGTTGTGTTCTAGATGAATCTTAATTAAGTCACACATTGGACTAAAACTTTCTTTGTGATTACTGCATTCATTACTGGAATCTCTTCTGCCTTGGAAGTGTCACAGTTTCCATATCGGCAATTATTGTTACAGCACAAATTAAGTGATTTTAAACAAACACTTGAAAAATTCAACCATTGAAAAAGCTCTGAAGATGGAGGATTTCAGCATTATAAACTTGTTTGTTGGATCTTTACATTGAAACTCCAATTTATCAGTTTAATCAACCTGCCACATCCCATACAAACAGGGATGAGTTAGATATTCAACATGGATATGTCTCATTAATTGTAATTTTAAATCCACATTCCTGCCTACCCTGAAAACCTTTCGCCATCTCTCTCTCAACAATAAACTGTTTATGTTTGCCTTTAAAATATTCCATAAAACAGCTTTAATAGCGTGCCAGAGTTTCCACATTTTGAGAGAAAACAAATCATCTGGATGTGTTGTAAATGGGCAACCACTGACATTTAGACAGCAATCCTTCATTCTCGTCTCTTCTGTAAGAGGAAACATCTTGTTTCAATTAATTTGCCTCTTCCTCTCCTAACCACAAACTGACAAAAAGCCCAGACTATCCGGATTCCCTTTGTATGACAAGTCATTCTGTAAGTATTATTCTGGTAAGCATTCTCCGAATTGCCTCCAACGTATTTACTTCCTTCCATAAACAAGGTGACCGATAAGAATGAGAGCATTCAAGATACAAGCTCAACAGTGCTCTCTACGTTTGTGTTTAAATTCCCCCATGATAAAAGCAAAACATTTATTCACTGTCCTAATTACCTACTGCTAGCACTTTGTGATTCAGGTAATGTTACACTCTGATCCCACTGCATGTCAGAGCTATGGAATCTCCCTCTATCAAAACAAAATGCTTTTCTTCCAGTCAAAATGGACAACTTCACTTTTATCCACGTAAAGCTCTATTTGTCAGGCCTTTGACTACTCACTTAACCTATATTTCTCTGTAGCGCCCCAATGTCCTCTGAAGTTATTTTTTAGCCTTTCTTTGTCATGTCAGCTTTATATTAATTCCTTCGTGAGTCATGGACTGTGAGTCAATACTTGGAAGATTTGAGCAGATACAGATTTGTTTTAAATAGCTGCTCAAGTTACATTGTCCTAACCATTCTGAACTCCGGTTAATTCTCAGTTCCAAACAAACACCGAAGTAATGAACATTCACGTAAAAAGGGCTGAACCCCTGAATATAATTAGAATATACCAAAATAACAATAGGATTCTTGTCAACACCCCTCTCTCCCTGTCACTCTCTCTCACACACGCAAACACACACACACACACACACACACAAACACACATACACACACACATACACACACACACACACACACACACCATGGATAAGGGAAAATCATGAAATGTAAGATGTCTGTAAGGCAAATGGATACTATAAACTTCCACTGTATTATGTCAACCTTTTAGCAAAACAACAATGGTTGACTCAGACCCGTGGCCTGTGCCTCTTGCTTGATGTGGGAGCTTAGGAACGTGACTGACCCTCCAGACACTTCCACTTGAAAGAAGTGTGTCTAGCTGCAGCTCTTGTTTGCCCGCATGATGACTCTGGAGCTGCGGATGGACTCAATGTGGAGCATCTGTAATGCTGAGGATGCCGTGGATAGCACGTTTAGTGAGCTGGTTTAAACACAGTTTAGAATTGCTGAGGGAGACAGTGAATGGGTGACCAAAAGACAGAAAAAGAGTAAGAAGACACTGCAGGTGTCCCCTGCCGTCATCTCCCTCCAAAACAGGTATACCGTTTTGCATGCTGTTGGGGGAGATTACTTACCAGGGGAGGGCAGCAGTTGCATGGTTCATGGCATTGTGGCAGATACTGCTGTTCAGAAGGGCGGTAAAACGACTCGTAGGACCATTGTCACAGGGAAGGGAGTAGATAGGCGGTTCTGTGCTGGAATGGGACTTCTGGATGGTATGTTGCCTCACAGGTGCTCAGGTCAGGTATGCCACCGATCAGCTGCAGAGCGTTCTAAAAGGGGAGGGTGAACAGCCAGTTGTCTTGGTGCTTATGGACACCAACGACATAAGTAGAAAATGAGATGAGGAACTCAAAGAAGAATTCAGGGAGCTCGGAGAGAAGTTAAAGAGGAGGACCTCAAAGGTAGTGATCTGGGGATTACTACCAGTGCCACGTGCTAGCCAGCGTAGAAATAAAAAAAGAGACAGGTTGAACACATGGCTTGAGAGATGATGTAGAAGGGAGGAGCTCAATTTGTTGGACATTGGGACCGGTTCTGGGGCAGGTGGGACTATTACAAAATGGACGGTCTACATCTGAACCAGACTGGAACCAATGTCCTTAGTGGGTTTTTTGCTACTGCATTTGGGAATATTTAAACTAATGTGGCAGGAGACTGGGAACCAGAAGAGAAAAAAAGTAGGCAGTGATGTGGAGACCGGAGACTGTAAGAATTATGAAGATTGCATTCATAAAGGGAAGAGTAGACAGAGAGTAGATGAGCACAAAAAAATTGGGAGCCTAAAATGCGTCTACATTAATTCAAGGAGTAAAGTGTGAAAGGCAGATGAACATAGGGCTTTGATTGGTGCCTGGGAGTATCGTGTCATTGCAATCACAGAGGCTTGGTTGAAGTAAGGGCATGAAGATTGGCAATTAAACATCCCTGGATACAGACTCTTCAGATAGGACAGGGAGGGAAGTAAAAGGGAGGGGTGGAGTTGCATTGCTGGTCAAGGACGATATCACGGCTGTGCTAAAGGAGCACACTATGGAGGTCTTGGTTAGTGAGGCATTATGGGTGGAGCAGAGAAATTAGAAGGGTGCAGTTACACTGTTGGGGCTGTATTACAGGCCTCCCAACAGTGAGCATGTGGTAGAAGAACAAATTTGTAAACAGATTTTGGAAATATGTAGAGGCAACAGGGTAGTGTGATGAGAGATTTTAATTTTCCCAACAATGACTGGGATATACTTAGCGTCAGAGGTCTGGATGGGGTGGAATTTGTAAGAAATGTCCAGGAGAGTTTTCTACTGCGGTATGTTAATAGTCCGATGAGGGAAGGGTCATATTGGACCTGGTACTGGGGAACAAGCCAGGGCAGGTGGTAGAGGTTGCGGTGGGGGATTTCTTTGGGAACAGTGACCACAATTCTGTAAGTTTTAGAATACTCATAAGGTCTAGCCAGCTAGCTGGGACTCTGACAGATATTTTGTGGAATTCTTAAATGCAGGTGAGGTGCTGGAAGATTGGAGGGTAGCTTATGTTGTCTCCCTGTACAAGAAGGGTAGTAGGAATATTCTGGGTAACCAAAGACGAGTGTGCATGACGTCGTTGGTGGGAAAATTGCTGGAGAAGGTACTGAGGGATAGGATCTACTTATATTTAGAAAAGAATAGGTTTACAGTGATAGGCAAAATGGTTTTGTGCAGGGGAGATCGTGCCTTACCAACTTAATTGAGCTCTTTGAGGAAGTGAGCAATTTGCTAGATGAAAGAAGGGCTGTACATGTCATATACATGGACTTTATTAAGGCGTTTGATAAGATTCCCCATGGTAGACGAATGGAGAAATTGAAGTCATATGGTGTGCAGGGTATTCTAGCTAGGTGGATAAAGAACAGGTTGAGAAACAGGAGACAGAGAGGAGTATTTGAAGGGAGTTTCTCGAAATGGTGAAAGGTGACCAGTGGTGATCCACAGGGGTCAGTGTTGGGGCAACTGTTGTTTGTGATATAAATAAATGATCTGGAAGAGGACACTGTTGGTAAAATCAGCAAGATTGCAGATGACACGAAGATTGTTGGAGTAGCCGAAAGCATAAGGGACTGTCAGAGAATGCAGGAGGATAGAGAGGGACTGGAGATTTGGGCGGAAAGTGGCAGATGGTTTTCAATCCTGACAAATGTGAGGTAATGAATGTAGGCAACACTAATTCCGGAGCGAATTATACAATGAACGGAAGAGCCTTGAGTAAAGTTGTTGGGCAGAGAGATCTGGGAGTGCAGGTCCATTGTACCCTGAAGGTTGTTGCACAGGTGGATAGAGTAGTCAAGAAGGATTTTGGTTTGCTTGCCTTCATTGGACAGCGTACTGAGTGTACGCGCTAGCAAATCATGTTAACATTGTACAAGACATTGGTTCAGCTGCACTTAGAATTCTGTATACAGTTCTGGTCGCCACATTATCAAAAGGATATGGACGCCTTTTGGAGGGTGCAAAGAAGGTTTACGAGGATGGAAGGTGCTAGCTATGAAGAAAGGTTGAGTAGGTGAGGTCTATTTTCATTAATAAAAAGGAGATTGAGGGGGGAACTGATTGAGGTTTACAAAATCGTGAAGGATTTAGACAGGGTGGATAGAGACAAGCTGTTTCCCAGGGTGAAGGATTCAATAACGAGAGGTCACGCTTTCAAGGTGAGAAGTGGAAAGATTAAGGGGGATACACGTGGCAAGTACTTCACACAGAGGGTGGTGGCCGTTTCGAAGGCGTTGCCAGCAGAGGTGGTAGAAGCAGGCACGGTAGATTCTTTTAAGATGCGTGAGGACAGATGTACTGGATGGAGAGCCGAGGGATACAGATGCTTAGGAATTGACCGACAGATTTAGACAGTTCATTTGGATCGGCTCAGACATGGAATCCGAAGGGCCTGTTGCTGGGCTGTAAATTTCCTTTGTTCTTTTTTGTTAACTTATGCATTCCTTTTCATGTTGTATTTATGAGAAGGTGAGAGGTTGGGAAGTGCTTTTGCCAAAAAGGACCGGAATGTCCTTGGTCACACATCACGACAGAATTCATGCAGGGCATCCATTAACCAGGACAGGAAATGAAATGTCAGCCTTCATCACAAAATGAATCATGTGTAGGAGTTGTGGAGTGTTGTTGAGGCAGTATTTCGGCTATTGTGGACAGACTTTCTGACCTTTATAAATCAATGGTCTCCTTGTCACAGAGGCAGTGCAAAGCTGTTTTATCAGAATAATCTCTGGGATGATGGTAACATGAAGACAGTGTGAAGGAATGGACTTCCATATGAAAAGAGTGTGTTTGTGGCTGTCCATATGATAGTGACCGGTGTTGCCCTCGCTCTAACTCCCATCCTTGATAGTGTAAGGCTTGGTATCCTCACCTTGCACGCGGGAGTTGAGGGTGCAATTCTCTGCGGCAGAAAACCATAGAGTTTTGGAGCAGAAAGATGTGAAGCTCCGGTCCTCGGAGTTGCTGTTGGAATTTTCAGTGGAGCTGGGAAGAAGGTTTCCAGCCTTTTCCTCCCCTTTGTCGATGACATTCGCAGTGCTGCTGAAGCTCATGTGAAACGCTGCGGTCCTGTGAGTGTTATGAATTGAATTAGTTTCAATCAATAGTTTCCGCTTCCGATTGTTGGGGTTTGAGTACACAAGACCCAAGACTCATCAAGTGCAGGATAAAGTATTTGACGAGATTCCACCAAGGGACTGCACGAAACAATATATAGGAGAAAGAGGCTGACAACGTGCGAGCTGCATTCATAAAGTTCATCTAGCCCATAAATGCCACGGACAGCTGTTCCTCATATCGATATGCATGACACTGAGTATTTCTGATCCCGGGAGTTGGAACTGGGATTATATGACCGTCAGCAGCACTGGTTACTTCCTTGTGTGAAGTACCTCCCGATGGAACACATGTAAAAGTCTATTGCTCATTGAGAAATACATACAAAATAGTAGCCCAGAGCAGTATGTCTGTTGTGTTTCTGGTGCTACTCTTGACAAGCCCGACAACACTGTACTTATTCTGTGCTTCCTGAAGATTATGTGAGTGCTTCTATGATCGTATTGTGGGCAGTGATCTGCGTTTTAACTTCAATAACGCGCGTGTGAAGCCCAGGTCCACCAATGTCTTTTTTGTCTTTCTCTTATCATGTGCAATTACAACACAGTAAAGAATCAATTAATATTGGAAGATGACATTCTGAGGCGTGCGAAATGCCGAGATTTTAGTGATATTAATGCAATGATTAGAGATTGCCTTGATTCAGGAAATAAGGATGTAAAATGTGTTTTGTGTCGAGATAAGGAATAGTGAGAAAAGAAGTCAGTAGCAGGTGTAGTTGACAAGCCCACTTGCAGTAACCAGAGTGAGAAATAAGACGTACAAGAAATATACTGTGTGTGAGTGCTTAAAGATGGCAGTAATCATGGGTGATCTTAATTTCCCCTCTCCCACTCCCGGTTCTATTGTAAAGAATGTTTGGAGAACAATAATCAATAAAATATGTATGGCCCATAGACCAAGACAAGCCATAACTTGGTCATCGATTACTTTACAGGCGACTTAGTTTCCGTCTTTTCTTGGAAACCATCTGAACCACACTTTTATTGGGTTTCTTTCCATATTAATATTTTGATTATTCCTCACAAAGTGCATGACCTCACACTCACAACATGAAACTGCAAGATTTCTCCACTCACTCATACTATCATTATCTTTTTGCAGTTTTGCACGTCCTCATCAAAATAAGCCCGCTCACTGATTGCGTATCGGCAGCAGAACTGGACACATTTCACTCTGCCACTTCCTTCAAGTCACTCAGACAGATAAATGATTGAAGCCCGATGACTGACAATTCTGGATTTCACTAATTATATATTTTCAACTTGAAAACTGTTCAATAATCCCGAATCGGTGACTTCTTGTGAGTAGACAGTGGACAGTTAATGCTGATTTATTACCCAACACCGTGAACTCTCTCAGTGTGCAATGATCTATCATATGGCTCCCAATTGAGTATTTGACAGAAATTCGAAAGGACTATACCGAACAGCTCCCTTGATCTGCTCCGCTGGTCATGTTAGCAAAGAAATCCGGCAAATTGGCAAGTGTGATTTTCCTTTCAATAAATAACGTTGACTCAGTTTGAGTGCAAACATCTCTTCCTAACGTTGTGTTTTACTCATTTTAAATGGTGTCTAGCATTTTCCAAATGACAGCAAAGACATTAGAGCAGATAATAGCAATTTAGCCCATCAGGTCAGCGACAGCTATCAATGATATCTCGGCTTATTTGTATAATTCTCAACTCTACTTTTCAGCCTTATCTCTGTGGCCCTTGATTACGGAGTGACTAAATAACTGTCTATCTCAGCCTTGAATGTACCCATTCTTGACAGACCTCTGTTGGATGCATTTCCACAGACTTGCTATCCTCCGAAAGAGAGAATATTTTCCTCACGTCAGTCTTACATGTTTGACCCCATCCGCTGTGATAAGGCCCACTGGTCCCACATCTTCCACATCTTTAAATCAGGGCAGTATAAACACCCGAAAGTCGGTCTTAACTCTGCAGAGCCAGCTGTGAGTATTTGAAACATTTTCATATCTTGACCTCAGATGACACAAACAGACATGAATTGCACATTAGATTTGCCAAAAGCGAATCTTCTTCAAGATCACATAGAATCATAGAGTCATAGAGATGCACAGCATGGAAACAGACACTTCGGTCCAACCCGTCCATGCAGACCAGATATCCCAACCCAATCTAGTCACACCTGCCAGCACCCGACCCATATCCCTCCAAACCCTTTCTATTCATTTGCCCAACAAAATGCCTCTTAAATGTTGCAATTGTACCGGCTTCCACCACATCCTCTGGCAGCTCATTCCATACAAGTCCCACCCTCTGCGTGAAAACATTGCTCTATAGGTCTCTTTTATATCTTTCACCTCTAACACTAAACCTATGCCCTCTAGTTCTGGACTCCCCGACCCCAGGAAAAAGACTTTGTCTATTAATCCTATCCATGCCCCTCATAATTTTGTAAACCTCGAGAATATCACCCCTCAGCCTCTGACGCAGCAGGGAAAATAGCCCCAGCCTGATCAGCCTCTCCCTGCAGCTCAGATCCTCCAACCCTGGTAACATTCTTGTAAATCTATTCTGAACTCTTTCAATATTCACAACATCTTTCCGATAGGAAGGTGAACAAAATTGCACGCAATATTCCAACATTGGCTTAAACAATGTCCTGTGCAGCTGCAACATGACACCCCAACTCCTGTACTCAAGACTCTGACCAATAAAGGAAAGCTGACCAGACGCCTTGTTCACTATTCTACCTACCTGCGACTCTACTTTCAAGGAGCTACGAACCTGCATTCGAAGGTCTCCTTGTTCAGCAACACTGGGCGGCACGGTGGCACAGTGGTTAGCACTGCTGCCTCACAGCGCCAGAGACCCGGGTTCAATTCCCGCCTCAGGCGACTGACTGTGTGGAGTTTGCACGTTCTCCCCGTGTCTGCGTGGGTTTCCTCCGGGTGCTCCGGTTTCCTCCCACAATCCAAAAGATGTGCAGGCCAGGTGAATTGGCCATGCAAA
The DNA here is from genome assembly GCF_037043375.1 of Chiloscyllium plagiosum. Taxonomy (NCBI): domain Eukaryota; kingdom Metazoa; phylum Chordata; class Chondrichthyes; order Orectolobiformes; family Hemiscylliidae; genus Chiloscyllium; species Chiloscyllium plagiosum. Next base: position 81,357,126 of record NW_028270159.1, on the reverse strand, counting down.
AATTGCCCGTTGTGTTAGGTAAGGGGTAAATGTAGGGGTATGGGTGGGTTGCGCTTCGGCAGGGCGGTGTGGACTTGTTGGGCCGAAGGGCCTGTTTCCACACTGTAAGTAATCTAATCTAATCTAATCTAATCCCAAGGATCTTACCATTAATGGCATAAGTCCTGCTAAGATTTGCTTTCCCAAAATGCAGCACCTCGCCTTTATCTCAATTAAATTCCTGCTGCCACTTCTCAGCCCATTGACCCATCTGGTACAGATCCTGTTGTAATCTGAGGTAACCCTTTGTAACTCAGCTGGCGATGAATGCACTGGACCAATACAACAACGTTTTTATTTTCTCGATCCATTGCTATGTTTATTAATCTCTCTGCACATGAAAATGGATCCTTCCCATCCACTTTAATGGATTAAATTCACTCCAGTGTGGCCCCCTTCGGCCCTACCTGCCCACACTGACCCTCTGAAGAGTAACCCACCCAGACTCATTTCTCTGTGAGTAATGTACCAAACACTATGGGCAATTTACCGCGGCAAATTTACCTGACGAACACATGTTTGGACTGTGGACGGAAACCCACGCAGACAGGGGGAGAATGTGCAAACAGCACACAGACAGTGGCCCGACGTTGGAAGCAAACTTGGGACCATGGTGATGTGAGGCAGCAGTGCTAACTGCTGAGCCACAATTATCTCTCATCAACGCGTGTAATTCAACTTGATCTCCCAGCATCTTTCTCCGTTCTGAACCAAGAGAGGGGGACAGCGAATACTGGTGTCAGGCTGTGGACAGGGCAAGCCAAATACTGGTATTGCAGGATGGAAACATTCATTTCATAAGATGTATTAAGCACGGGAGTTAAATGTGTAGTCGTGTCCGAGTGGGAAAGGTGATGGGTTAGAAATCCATTGGGAATCCCCACGCAGTTTCGAATTCTGCCGACTACGTTTTCAATGATTTCCGAAAGGACGATTTCGCGCTCAAACTCGAAAAAAGAACAATCTCAACAAACCATGCCAGTTGTTCGATTTTATTTTGTAACCTCGAGTTCTTAATCAGAACTGTGCCACTATCAAAACCTTGACCGTTTCTCTTCCCACGGATACTGCTGGACACACCAAGTTTCTGCAGTATCCTCTGAATGTACTGTGCAAAAGTGCAACTTTACATTTGATTCCGTTCATCACAGTCCTCCATGTCCGGACCCTGGACGGTGGCAAGTTTTCTTCCTGTTCGTCAAAGGGCCCATCCCCACCGCTCCCTCCCACATCATTATAAACTGCCGCAGGAAATCTCTGGTTCACCTTCTTCGCTCCAAAGTGAAACTTACCAGCCTCTGGACTCTCTCCTCATAACGGGAATTCTCATCCCCGGACACGGTGAAAGACAGAGGATAATGAAGAGATTTTGGGGAAATATTGACATTTGAGAGCGGAACAATGTTAAGGAGGCAAAACTGGAAACCAGTTTCCAGTTTTGTGGATCTTCAGGAACTTTTTGGGAAGTGGAATCGGAGAGCAGTGAGTAAGGGTGAACTGTCGGACTGAGCAGAAACAGTCAAGACAGCTTCCCCCTCTTTACGGGGACGGGACATTAACTCTGATGTTCTCAGGACACGAACTGATCTGAGAAATTGAAAGATTTCTCGTTTTTGTATAGGAGGACCCCAGGACATTGAAAATGCTCGGGCCAGACAAACACTGAGAGGCTGGAACCCAGACTGTCCCGATTGTGGGAGAGAGGCTTCCCAGTGACATGGGTACGCCTGCAGTGAGTGGGATCAGACTGTTCCTAGGTCTCCATATTGAGCGTCCCAGGCTTTATTTTGGAAAAAATACATCTGATAGAGGACAGTTCTCATTCTGGGAAGGCAGACTGAAGTTGAGATTCAGTAACCACCTACTTTGGAGGATCGTGTGATGTGCTGGATTGCACGTGTCAGCGCATTAGTCTGCTGAATGAAAGATAGCTGATTCAAGAGCCCCCAGGGCGACAGCGATTGCTGCCCTTAATGCATCTGTTTGCTTTGCTGCACTGTTTCGGTTTCTAATGAGGTCAAAAGATATTCTCCCAATGGAAACACTATCGTGTGACTAAACACAACGACATTTCCGCATTGCTGTCAAGATTAATGTCAAGAACTGTGACTTGGGGGAACCAGAAACCAAAAAGAAACTGCTGCAGAAACGAGCCACTTTGGGAGTACCTGTGGGAGAAAACACAGCGCTGATGACGTTCTGAAATATTGCCTCTTATTGTCTCTCCAGAAATGCTGCTAGACCTGCTGAGGGTTTCTTGCAAGTTCTGTTTTTATTTTAACTGAATGCCCATTCCATCCATCAGGATGATGCGGCCAGCCTCACCACGCACCGAAATTTTACATGTTTGGAGGCTGTGAAATGATTGGATTCAAACAAACCCAATAATGATTTACTCTTCCTCATCTCCACTAGGAAAGAGACCTGGAAAGTGAATTGCACAGTGTCGTCCTGTCGTCCTGGAGGAGTGGTTAAGGCAATGGAATTGAAATTCATATGGCTTAAACCATGCAGCCTCGAATCCTACTGAGGGCGATGGAGAAATGCCAATAATTGCGTAGGGAAATTGCTCCCTGACTTCGACTGGAATAGTCAGCTTAAAAACAAAAACGGGCAAATTGGGCATGGTGGAAATCTGCAACCCACTGCCTGTCAGGGTGCAGCAAGCAGAAATTTGAGACGCATTGATATGTACACTTCTACCACCAACTGTGTTTGAAGCTGTGAGCCAACTGTTGGAAAATGAGATGAGAACAGTCAGGGACTTGTGTTCGACTGGAGCAAACTTGTTCAGCTGAAGTGCATTTTCTGTGCTGCAGAAATCTTTGACATGCTGCGGTGAGGTCGTCGGAGAAACTGGCAGGTGTGAAGCACGTTAAAATGGTCTCATCCTGACATCTCTCCTGCTCTTGGGGATTTGTCTGTCTGTCCAGCTGTGTGGATGAAAATGAGGATGATTTCCTCAGGGCGATTACCATACAGTGTGACCAAGTCAAAGTTCAGTTCTATGATTGTGTCATTTAAAGCACAGGGAGTATCTCATTGAAATTTACCCTGGAAACATCAGAACATGTAAGGTTAAGTGCCTCATGCTGGAAACTGGGACTAGAGTCGATAAATATCCGGTCTCCCGCACTGCAGATAGGCGGAAAGGCCTTTTCCACGCTGAACAAAATGGAAGAAAGAAGGAAATTGATGTGCAGCTCAAATGATCACAAATGAAAAAATAAAAGGGGATTCATTAAGGAAACATGCAGCGCCATATTTCAATTTCCCTGGAAGTCTAGTGGTAAGGATTCAGTACTCTTACTGCTGTGGAAATGGGAGATTTCCTCTGACCGGTTATCTTGTTGACACAGAATGTTGTATTGTACTGGCAATTGATGGAGTTTTGTCACAAACACGATTCAGACTGGCGTAAAACAAATAAGTGCGAATCCTGGAAATCTGAATCAACAACAGGAATTGACAGACAAATTCAGCCGGCCTGACAGCTACCGTGGAGACAAAGAGATTTAATGTTTCATATCGACAGAATCAGGTTACCTGTGCATTTTATTGTTTTAAATCCAGGGTAATTGCCAGTTTCACTTCACGAGTCAGCATACATATCAGAATCTCTCATTAGCTGACATACGTCATCTGTAAAATGAAAAATGTCATATCGGCTGTAATGCTGTTGCTGTTCTCCTGAGTTGGTGAAAGGCTGGCCTTACTCATGACCTTTATCTTGTCCTTTCTGTCCATGAGCAACAACGTCCATGAGCTTCTCTTTTCAGTGTCTACCTTCTTATGCTTATCTAAGTGTCTCCCTTTGTCTCTCTGTACCATCTCACTCTCTTCTACATTCTCCCACTCTCTGTCTGTCAATATCCCTCAATTTCTAGTCCTACTCTTTGAAAAGTCTGAAATTCGGTGACAGTTTGAGAGTATACCTGTTTCGTGGCTTTCTCCGCCTCCCCCCCAACCCGCTACCCTCCCCCCCGCCCCCATCCCGGCCAGAGTGTGTAGAACTGGGCTCACAGTCTCCAGGTAATATCTCTGTCACTTAGGACTGAGGTCAGGTGACATTTCTTCACTCAAAATACGATCATTCACAATTGTAATTAGAATTCCTAACCGACCAGAAGAAAAACAGGTTCTCTCCAATTATACGATTTCAATGACGTCATTGCAGTTTGCCTAAAATTAATGAATGGTGACAGCAGACAATGAGAGCTGTCATCTCGCAATGGATGCGTTATTCCCACAACATTTCCTGGCAAGTCTGCAGTGTCTACTGCCTCACTTCATTATTTAAAAAAAAAAGACTTGCTGCGACAGCGAGAGACTAAAAGTAGAAGCGATGGAAAGATCATTGTTGAGGAGAGTACAGAATCTCGCCGTTGGATCAGCAGGACAGAACATTGACTAATGGGTCCACAGCAGGCGGCAGGGCTTGGTATCACCAAATAACAACGGGCTGAGCTCAAACACAAGAAGCATGCTGAGCCGTCACTGTCGCGATATTGGATCAACAACACGGCTTTTACAATAAGTTTATGCAATGGACTTTCAATGTATGGAACATTTCAGAGCATTTGACACCATACTCGCCTGGTTATTACCAGATGCTTTAACTGACAACGCCACATACGGTGTTCTTCAAATCCATATGTGCATTTAATTAACTATTTGATCCCAGTAACTCGGACTTCCTCGCAGTAATAAAGCTGCTCGATGAAAATATATATCAACCTGCGCTTATGCAGGAAAGAACAGTTCACAGCTGGTCTTCCTTCACTGAAAATGCACCGAAAGGGGCAATCTCTTCTTGCTTTGCTTTCAAACTATTGCCTTCCCCTCTGTAATCTGACAGCGTAAAGGGGATGCGTTCATCCTCTCGGGGCCGATAAAACGCCTGAATATGTACAGAGGGAATCGCATACCAAAAGATCAGGGTAATTGTGGTGAATTTACCAGGAGTGGTGTGTGAGTCGGTGTTAACAGTGGGTAGTAAGGGCTAACCCATTAGCACTGACATTGAGCCTTGCACCAACAGCATCAAACTCAATTCTTGCCTCACGTCTCCCGGTCATCATCGACTTTCAGTTTATCCGAGTCCCCCTTCGAAACTTCTCACTTGTTCCCGAATACTTTCGGGTTTCCACTTCGAAATTGCAGCCGTTTGAAACGAATTTCTGGAGTATGCACGTCATTCTTTGGGATCAGCTGCACTGCCCATCCATAATTACTCCAGAGCTTGAGATAGTAAGTTACTTTACAGAATCGTGGAAGTACTCAGCACAGAGATGCATCCATGATGTCGCTAGGGAGGGAGTTCCGAGAATTAAAATAAACGACATTGAAGGAACAGTGAGATAGTTTCAACTGAGAAAGGCGAGATTCTTAGAGGCGATTTGCGGTGACAGGTGTCTCGTGTATCTGACGCAATGATCCTTCCAGTTGGATGCGATCAATCACTGGATTGATTCTGGCAGATCCGCGTCTGTGCTCTGTGTGGAAGCAGGAATTAGTTTTCATTCAGATAAACCAAAAGAAGAGAAATAAATCTTTATTTCCTGAATGCGAATTGGATCCAGGTCTGTGCGATTCAAACTCAGACTCTGAAGCAGGGACTCCACTGATGCTGACAATAACCCTTGAACTAACCTGTGCAAACTTTTGTGCCTATTTTCTTTCTCCCCACATTTTGAAGCACCAGTCCTTGCCGTGAGTGGTGAAGGAGCTAACTAACCCCTCGCAGAAAAACAATTGGGGCCAGAGACCCATATATCTGTCCCACAGCGGGTATGGCTTTGCTCCGAACAGACCGGGTTTGCTGTGTGGGACTGAAACTGTGTTCGATCACACACAGACGCGGTGTAACAGCTGCCAGCAGATGTGCACAAGGTTGGGGCGGATGCAGACCCACTCTGGGAAATAGACTGCATCCGGAATTCAGGGGAGCTTAGTGTCACAGACAGAAGGCTGGAGAATTGGGTTGGGAACAGAAGATGGGACTGAGTTCCTGGATCAACGAGCTCTCTGTTCTGTGGGCGTTTGAATTCCCCGTTCGACCGATCACATCTCAGCCACGCGGAAACCTCACTATCCTGCCCCACCCCACCCCTGTTACTGACAATAAACTGTTCATTACGTAAACCCACGTGCACGCAACAGCATCATTTTCCGAGTGAATTGGGAAAAGTTTAGGGAGAGTTCCGTTCGGGTTCATTCAGAGCATTCTAAATCAGTTACTTTTGTTTCAGTACTATTTGACATGGAGCCGTCACTCTCAATCCCCCGAGCAAGTGGCCATTCGCATTCCACGGCTCGGGATATTTTGGTTGGTGCATGGTTGGAATGGAACCTCACGTTTTGAAAGGGACATTGTTTATCGTATATTCGGCTGAACTGATAAACGTGTCTCTGGCACCTCCGCTCCAGTGGAAACAATTTTCACTCAGAAACCAACACATGATCAAAAACAGTGGTAACAATGTGTCAACAAAATCTGCAACAGCGAGCGAATGCGCTCTTGTGTGGGGTTGCAACATTGCAAACTGAATGGAGAGCTGTGAACCTATTAACAGATAAAAGTGCCCCTCCATGAAACTGCATTTGCCAAGACTTCTCTACTCACTCATTCTATCGATACCTGTTTGCAAAATTCCACATCCTTATCACAATATGCTCACCCACCTATTGTGTATCGCAGGATTTCACTCTGCCACTTCCTCCAAGTCATTCGGTGAGATAAAACATTAAATCCGATGACTGACCAGTCTGGATTTCACTAAATATATCTTTCCAACTTGAAAACTGCTCATTAATCTCGATTCGGTGATTTCTGTTAAATAGACAATGGACAGACAATGCTGCTTTATGACCCAACACCGAAAACTCCTTTATTGTGCAACGGACTTTTATATAGCCCCTTATTGATTGCTTGCTAAAATTCAAATGAACTTTACTGAGCATCGTCCTTCACCAAGTCTGCAGGTCATGCTACCAAAGAAATCTGTCAGATTGTCATCGTGTGATTTTCCTTTCAAAAATGATGTTGACTCAGTTTGACTGTAATCTTCTCTTCGAAACTTTCTGCTTTTCTTAATGTGCAATGGTGGTTCACATTTTCGAAATGACAACAAAGACATTAGAGCAGATGGAAGCAATTTAACCCATCAAGTCAGCGACAAGTTTCAATGAGATCACGGCTGATTTGGTTAATCCTCAAATCCCCTTTCGGCCTCATCTCTGAGGCCCTCGATTCCCGAAGTGACCAAATGCCTGTCTTTCTCAGCCTTGCATGTATGCAGCCTTGACAAGCCTCTGTTGCAAACAACTTCACAGATTTGCTACCCTCTGAAAGAGAAAATATCCTCCACACCTAAGTCTTACATAATTGGCCCCTTCCGCTGTGAGGAGGCCTTCTGGTGCCACATTATCCCAGGTGTATATCAGAGCAGAAAAAACCCTCAAGGTCGGTCTGCACTGTCCAGTGCCAGCTCTTAGTGTTTGCAGCATTGTCTTTTTTGACTTTTGAATGAACAAATAGACCTGAATCTTCTTCAAAAACACTTCAGTGGCTGTAATTTCGCTGGCAGTGTAGTGCGCTAGAAAGTCGAGTGCTTGATCACAAATATATCACTCTCAAAATGTTATCTCTGTTTCTCTTTCCACAGTTACCGCTGCACCCGTCGGTTTTCTACAGCATTCTGTGAATTTACTGTACACAAGTGCTGCATTTCATTAAATTCCTTCAATCACAGTCCTCTGGACACTGACCCTGTTCAATGACAATACTTCCTCCTGATCGTCAATGTGCCAATCCCCACCGCTCCCTCCCCCATCAAGATAAACAGCTGCAGAACATCTTCAGTTAACTCTCTTGGCTCCAAAGAAAACCTCGGGAATCTCTCCAAATGCCAGGAAATCTCGACCCTGGACATGGTGCAAGGCAGAGGAGTGTTAAAGAGATTTTGGGAAAATATCAATTGGTAGGTGGAAAAAAATGTAAAAGAGGCAAACCATATAACCCAGTCTCCAACATTGTGAATCTTCAGAAACTCTGTGAGAAGTGAAATCCAAGGAGAATGAAGAAGGGTGAACTGCCCGAATGAGCAGAGACAGTCAAGGCAGCTTCCCCTTCTTTAAGAGGACAGACCATTAACTTTGATGATTCTCGTTCCCCTACATAACAAATACAAACCTCATCTAGACTCCGGGACAATGAAAAAACTCGGGACTGCACAAGGGACAAGAAGGCTTGAAGGGAGGTGTTCCCAGTTGGAGTAGAGTTGGTGCTCAGTGACATGGGTGTGTCTGTCGTGGATGGGATAAGAATGTTCCATAATGAATGTTCCAGACTTTATTTTGGAAAAAACAAAACTGATAAGAGGACACTTCTCGGTCTGGGAAGAACAGACTGAAATCCGTCACAGCCTGCTTTAGATGTTCGGGCAAGGTTTTAGGTTGCAAGTTTCAGCGTATTAGACCGTTAAATGAAAGGCTGGTGGTTCAAGACCTCCAAAGGCGACAGCGATCGTTGTTGTTAAAGCATCTGGTTTCTCTGCTGCAGGGTTTCTTGTTTCTAGTGGGGGCAGGAAAATGTTCCTCAAACGGAAAATTTTAGTTTTCTAAGGGCGAATACATATAAAAACCATTTTTTAAAAAAGAATTGAGTGTAATTGTGGACTAAAATGTGAAAAGAGCGACCTTACAAACAGATCGAAAGTGGAGGATAGTTGCAATTTTTGACAGCAATTCACCTGATAGTGACCCAATAATTGAAGTGTGATTGGAGATGAACGGAGTTATACACAGTGTAGCCTTTGTTTTGACAAGGAGCTCATTGGTAATTGGCCACTAGTTCACCAGTGACAAAGGCTGTTTGCTACCAGCAATTATGTAATTGGTTCTCAGGCAACTAAACAGCTTGGGACTCTGAACAAAATGCAGGGAAGTCTTCACCTGCTCAGGAGCTCTCTCTGTTCGCGGCAATGATAGGTGCTTTAATCCTGAAGAAACCTGGTTTGTTTTTGTTTCAGCTGTTCCTAAAGTCTCTGTCTTTTAATGAGTGTGTGAGAGACTGTTTATAAGTATTAACCAGTCCTTCTGCATGCTGTAAATCAATGACAGCCTCCAAGATGCACTGTATAAATTTACCAAGGCTCTAAACAAAGTGCAATCCAAAGACATGACAAAGCAGAAATGGAAGGGCATGGGAAGCAGATGAATGGGAGGGTTATGACTTGGAGCCAGTGATCAAACCTGGTTAAATGAAGAGTAGAGGACTTTAATTTATAACGTCAGGAAGTATGGGATACAGTGAGATTTGGCGATCTGGATTCAGAATTGGCTGGCTGACAGAAGGCAGAGAGTGGTTGTAGATGGAAAATATTCTGCCTGGAGGACAGTGTTAATTGGGGTCCCGCAGGGCTCTGTTCTTGGGCCTCTGATCTTTGTAGTTCTTATAAATGACTTGGCTGAGGAGGTTGAAGAGTGGGTTGGTAAGTTTGCAGATGGCACTAAGGTTGCAGTATCGTCGACAGTATAGACGGCTACTTCAGGCTGCAGCGCGACATAGATAGGATGCAGATCTGGGCTTGGCAGATGGAGTTCAACCTGGATAAACGCGAAGTGATGCATTTTGGAAGGTGGAACACGAATGCTGAATATAAGATTAAAGAAAGGTTCCTTGGCAGTGTGGATGAGCAGAGGGATCTGGGTATGCAAGTACATAGATCTCTCAAAATTGCCACCCAAGTGGATAGGGTTATTAAGAAAGAATATGGAGTTTTGGCTTTCTTTAAGGGGGATTGTGTTTAAAAGCTGCGAGGTTTTGCTGCAGCTCTACAAGTCCCTGATGAAACCACTCTTTGAATATTATGTCCAGTTCTGGTTTCCCTACTATAGGAACGATGCCGAGGCTTCGGAGAAAGCGCAAAGAAGGTTTACCAGGATGCTTCCTGGACTGGAGGGCTTGCCTTATTAAGAAAGTTGGAATAAGTTCGGACTTTTCTCTCTGGAGAGAAGGAGGAAGAGTGGAGACCTGATCGAGGGATAGCGAATAATGTGTGGAATAGATAAAATCAATAGGAAGAGACTTTTCCCCCGGACAGGATTGACTGGTATGAGAAGTCATAGTTTGAAGATATTAGGAGGAAGGTATAAAGGAGATGTCAGATGTAGGTTCTTTACGCAGAGAGTTGTGAATGCATGGAATCGGTTGCCAGCTGTGGTCATGGAAGCAGAATCATTGGGGACATTTGTGCGACTCCTGGACATGCACATGGATAGCAGTGAGTTGAGGGCTGCGTAGGGTAAGTTACTATATTTGACGTTAGGATTAAATCACGTGGGCCAAAGGGCCTGTTCTGTGCTGTACTTTTCTATGTTCTATATTCTATGAGTGCATACACTGGGTATATCTGCAATCCTCCCATTCCCATCGCAAATGATGCGGGACAATATAATAAATCATTTCTTTCACACGAACGACGATGCTGAGGGATACGAAATAGATCCTTTCGAAATTATGAGAGGCATCGAAGTAATGAATAATGGAAGTATTTTACACAGACTACAGGAGATATATGTTTAAAGTGTTATCGAGCAGACCAGACCCAAACGTATGGTATGCAGATTGATTTTGCTTGTTTTATGATAGTCATACATTCTGAGAAACAGTGAACAATATTATGTTGCATTATTTTCATTACAAATCATACCTTACATAAGGACATCAGTTTAATATAGTTTCACAGCTTTTAAACAGGTGCAGAGAAGGATCAACTCTATATTTGACAGGTCCATTCATAAGTTTGATAACAGCACGGAAGAAATTGTTCCTGAATCCATTGATGCGTATTTTCAAAGATTTGCATCTTCTGTCCGATGGAAGAGGTTGGGAAAAAGCATTGCGGTGGTGGGAGGGGCCTTTGATTGTGTTAGCTGCATTCCTGAAGCAGTGGGAATTCAAGACCGAGTCAATGGAAGGAAATGTGATTTGCGTGATGGATTGGGTTAGATACACGCATCTCTGCAATTTCTTGCAGTACGGTTAGAACAATTACCATACGAAGCATCTGGATAGAATATTTTCTGCAGTGCAATGTTAAAATTGGTCAGAGGCATTTCCAAAATGCTAGATTTTCTTCCCCGTCTGAGGAAGTTGATGCATTGATGTTCTTTCTTGGCTGGAGAGTTGACATGGATAGACTGATTGTTTGTAATATTTATTACTCGGAACTTGAAGCTGTCGGTCACCTCCATAGCACCAATGACAGAGACCAGTGTGTGTCCTTCAGTCCAATTCCTGAAGTCAATGGCCAGTTCCCTTGTTTTGCTGACATTGAGGGAAAGATTGTTGTCTTTACACCATGTCACTAAGCGCTATTTCCTGCAGGAGAAAGTGAGGACTGCAGATGCTGGAGATCAGAGCTGAAAAATGTGTTGCTGGAAAAGCGCAGCAGGTCAGGCAGCATCCAATGAGCAGGAAAATCGACGTTTCTGGCATAAGCCCTTCTTCATGAATGAGGAAGGTGTGCCAAGCAGGCTAAGATAAAAGGTAGGGAGGAGGTACTTGGGGGAGGGGCGTTGGGAGTGCGTAGGTGGAAATGGTTAAGGTGAGGGTGATAGGCCAGAGTATGGGTGGGGGCGGAGAGGTCTGGAAGAAAATTGCAGGTCAAGAACGCGGTGCTGAGTCCGAGGGTTGGCACTGAGATAAGGTGGGGGGAGGGAAAATGAGGAAGCTGGAGAAATCTGCATTCATGTCTTGTGGTTGGAGGGTTCCTAGGCGGAAGATGAGGTGCTCTTCCTCCAGGCGTCTGTTGCCATGGTCTGGCGATGGAGAAGGCCAAGGACCTGCATGTCCTTGGCGGAGTGGGAGGGGGAGTTAATGTGTTGAGCCACGGGGCGGTTGGGTTGTTTGGTGCGGGTGTCCCAGAGGTGTTCTCTGAAATGTTCCGCCAGTAAGTGGCCTGTATCCCCGATGTCGCGGAGGCCACATCGGGTGCAGAGGAAGCAGTAAATGTTGTGTGTTGAGGTGCAGGTGAATTTGTGACGGATATGGGAGGATCCCGTGGGGCCTTGGAGAGAAGTGAGGGGGGAGGTGTGGGCGCAAGTTTTGCACTTCTTGCGGTTGCAGGGGAAGGTGCTGGGACTGGAGGTTGAGTTGGTGGGGGCTGTGAAACTGACGAGGGAGTCGCGGAGGGAGTGGTCTTTCCAGAACGCTGGTAGGGGAGGGGAGGGAAACATGTCCTTTGTGGTGGGGTCTGTTTGGAGGTGGCAGAAATGACGAAGGATGATTTGATATTTGGAGGTTGGTGGGTAGGTAGGTGAGGAGCAGTGGGGTTCTGTCCTAATGGCGATTGGAGGGGCGGGGTTCAAGGGCGGAGGAGCGGGAAGTGGAGAAGATGCGGTGGAGAGCATCGTCAACCACATCTGAGGGAAAAGTGCGCACTTTAAAGAAGGAGGCCATCTGGGTTGTTCGGTATTGGAATTGGTGCACCTGGGAGCAGATGCGGTGTAGGTGAAGGAATTGGGAATATGGGATGGCATTTTTACAGAGGGCAGGGTGGGAGGAGGTGTAATTTAGGTCGGTTTTGACACCTACCCACTATCGTGGTGTCATTAGTAAATCTGTAAATGGAGTTAGAGCTGAATTTGGCGGTACAGTCACGAGAGAGTAAGTAATATTGAAGAGGGCTGAGTACACAGCCTTGAAGGGCAGCAGTATTGCGTATTATTGAAGAGGAGGAGTTTCCAACTATCCTCATTCATTGTGATCTGCAGGTCAGAAAGTTAAAGATCCATTTCTCGATGTGAGGAAAGTCCTAGGACTCAGAAATGTCGATGAGCCTTGTTGGCATTAGGGTCTTCAAGGCAGAGCTAAAGCCAATATACAGAAGTCTGATGCAGGTGTCCATGTTATCCAGATGTTCCAGAGATGAGTGAAGTGCCAGAGAGATGGGGTCTGCATGGATCGATTACAATCGTGGCGAATTATCGAGGACCTGAGCAATCTGGGAATTAATGTTTGCCATTCCTAACCTCTTAAAGCACTTCATAGATGAGATCGGCCATGATTGTATTAAAATTCGGAGCAGGTTCGAGGAGCCGAATTCCAGACTCATGCTCCTATTTCTTGTGTTCATTTGTTCTTTATAGCTCAGAGGGCAACAAGTTAACGAATGGTCCTGGCAGACAATGAAGATCCACACACACAAATCCCATTTCTCGGCTATAAGCCCACCGTCCTGAAGGTTTCAGCAAAGCATGGGATTATTGAAATACCTCACAGGTAATATGAATGCTTATGATTCAAACATTCATCCTAGTAATGAGAGTGTGTGAGACTTTACGTTCTTCTGGGTGTATGGTAGCCGACTGTAAAATGAACCTGAGCAGGAACTGCAAAGAGGAGAATATCAGAGTAAGGAGCACAAGGAGTCCAAGAGCTGCAAATGTTGTTAGGAAGAGGGCCACCTGCACAAGAACTACCCAAAACAGGGGAGGACGGCCTGGGAGTGAGGGTGTCGATCCAATATTACCAGAAATGTTAACGTGAGTTGATCAATCAATGAATTAATTAAAATTTGATGAAGAAATGTATCTGACTCTCTCTGTCAGTCTGTCCCTCTTTTTAAAAAAGTGATAAAATACCGCCCTCTGCTGGCCTCCCAGTGTCACTGTACAAGCAGCAATTTGTTTTCCCTCTGGGACACTTTGCTCCTGTCCCTGAACATCCTATTATTTCTGACAGTCTCACAATGCCCTGAATGACTCAAAGGCGCAAACGGCTGCGCAGTGACGTCACAAAAAGGATGGCCACAGCCAGCGGGGAAAGTCTGACAACCAGGAAGTGAGAGGAGGCAACAGGTGACTCGTGCCAGGGCCGTGAGGTGAGGGAGAGCGATCCCCTCTGGCCGCCACGAGAGGAACCAGCAACCACTTTCTGAATGAAAGCAACTATATATTTTTGGAGAACTAGGTAATTTATTCTCATTTCATCATTCCGTAACAAGGCAGCACCCACCCCCTGAAATGCTTCAATACTATCGTACAGGAAATGTACAAATGTTAGGAACCACAGACCGATGAAAAGGTTTAACATTGTTGCTTGGACAGAATTTCAGCATTGGCCCTGTTTTCTGCCTCCCTCCATTTTCAAATCGAAAAGTTGCATTTGTTGCTTCTGCGTTTAAATGAACCTTCTCTGAATTTAATTAATGGAGAAAACAAAAGAAGTGGAGAGCAATAGTGATTAGGGGACTGCATTGTTCGGGCATCAGGCAGATATCTGTGACAGTGCAGTTGCGACACCAGGTAGCACGCTGCCTCCCTGAGTCTGGGATGTCACTGAGTGGCTGAAGGACAGTCTGAAAAGGATACGAGCAAATATAAGATATGGCAACGGTTGGAGCCTTGAAAACAGTATATAGGAAGCTGTGAGATCAATTGACAACACAGGGTTAAATACAGAGTAAAGTTCCCTCGATGATGCCTAACCAAACATTTTGAAGATCTGTATAATCTGAGCAGCGATAGAAATTTAACTCACTCCCAACTATCACCACAGAAACACAGGCGCACACGCGTGCACACACACATACGCAGTAATTCTCAATTGTTATGCAAGAGGGTTCCCATTTTCGACGAAAATAGATGTATTCCAGAACTTCATCACATAGTTCTTTACTGGATTGTTTCTGTTCAGTTTGGATTCTAAATTAGATTCCTGATTCGGAACATCCACATGGACAATTTTCCTCAACCCATGTGCTATGTCCTGCTCACAAAAACTGCATTTGATTCCAATACCGTATGTTGTTTGATACAGGAACCTTTCTGTGTCGGGAGGATTGAGTCTTGATTCTGACCCAGGTGTGTGAATGTCCTGTTTATCTGACATCCAGGATTGTTGAATGAAGCTTTGATGTTTGGAAATCCCGATCTGTACATTTTACAGTCCCTTAGTAGAACTGTATTTATTTTCAGTCAAGTACTCCTTTAATCTGGATCTTATTAATTGGTTCAACATCATTGCCCACAACCTTGGACACAAATCGGCAGAGTTCAAGTGATGGCGTCACCAAATATTTGGACAGTTTGGCAATTATGACCAGGACTTGGGCCTAGGGAGGTGAAGACATTTTACTGTGATCGTACAGGAGGTATGGACACCATGAAGCATCTCCAAAATGATAACGGATGAATGTGGCAATTCACAGATATTCTGGGCGAGCAGAGCGAAACAGGCAGACACACTGAATAAGGAACAGACAGTGACAGAAGGATTTTGAGATTTCCAAAAGGCATCTGCTCAAGTCAGTCTTGATCTAAAAACTGAGTATATTATTGGTGAAACTAGTTCACAAGTAAATTGTGAAGTGGAAGTAAGCTGCTGTCAAACAGATCGATGGAGCGATGGTAAGTGAATGGGCAAAGCCCTGTCCATTACAATATAAAGTGGAGTCTGTCAGGGAGAATCGACAGAGACTTTAGTTTAAATGGGGAGATGTTCTAGGACTCTGACGTCGAGAGGGATCTGTGTGTCCTGGGATATTAAAACACATTGAGTTATTTTGCAGGGGCAGCAAGGTATTAGCAAGGCAAAGGGATGAAGTTTTCGTTTGTTCATCGGACGTGGGCATCACTGGCTGGGCTCAGCATTTATCCCTCATTCCCATCAGCCCTTGAGAAGATGGTAGTGAACTGCCTGATTGAACTGATGTACTCCATAAAACTTTAGTTTTGGAGAAACTGAATATCGCAGAATTAAAATGCAGCTTTTATATTTCCAGTCCCAATTTTAAACTTAACTGTTTGGATGGCACAGTGACTCAGTGGTTAGCATTGCTGCCTCAGAGTTCCAGGGACTCGTGTTTGATTCCAGTATCGTGCGACTGTAAATGGAGTTTATAAGTTCTCCCCGTGTTTGCATGGGGTTCTTTCGGATGATCTGGTTTGCTTCGACATGTGCGGGTAAGTAATATTGGCCATGCTAAATTGCCCACAGTGATCAGACATGTGAAGGTTAGGTGCATTAGTCAGGGAAATATACAGTGATAGGGCAGGGGAATTTCACACCGCTGGGATTATATATTCATTTACTCTAGTCTGAGTGAGAGACTGGAATTCCATATGTTGTCAGCAAGCTTATGTACAACAGAATAAAGTCTCTAAGCTAATTGAGGGGAGCAATTCGTAGAACAGGGAGAGAATAGGGAAAAAAAACAAATTGCTGATAAAAGCTCAGCAGTTTTGGCAACATCTGAACAGAGAAACCAGAGTTACCACGTCGTATCCAGTCACCGTTTATCTGAGCCAGACCTGAAACTTTAACGCTGATTTCTCTTCAAAGATGCTGCCAGACCTGCTGAGGTTTTTCAGTAACTTTTGGTTTTGTTTCTGATTGACAGCATCTGCAGTTCTTTCAGATTGTATTTAGGTAGTGAATGGGGTTAAGTTCAGAGTAAAGCTGTTTCTGCACTTCAGCTTATTAACTCCCAGACCATGTTCACGTGGAATTAGATAATGACGAAGTCAACCCCTATCCCCACACTGTCCCTATCAAATGCACTTAGCATAGTTATATCACTGGCTTATAGGCAGAGTACATTTCCCTGTACACTTTCTCCAACTAAACCTCCTAGGGTCAGGGAAAAATAGGGTTACATACAATGTACAGATATGTCCACAAACACTCCCGTGTCAGGGAAGCTCTGTGTTAGATTACAGAGTAAAGCTGCCTCTACAGTGTCTATCACAAACTCTTACATAGCTCATACGCACAGGATCACTGTCATGCAGTCACACATGTTCAGTCACACGCACAGCAGAGCATTGCAAACTCCCGATCTCAGAATCTCACACTCTAACATATCGTCTCACTCAACCAATCTCAGCCACCAACTCTCAGTCAATCAATCACAGACACCTCAAAGCCACACTCGCTCATTCACATACACAGTTACTCTTTCACAAATGTATACTAATGATGCACAATCCGAGAGGCTTGCTTAATGGTAAATCAATTTCTTTATTTTTAGAGAACACAAAATTTGAAGGCAAATTACGTCAGGCTGGTCCTTGATAAATGCCTGTTATCTGGATAAAATACATCTTACTCCACGCTAAATCTCTGGCAGATTCTGAACAAGACCACGCACCTAAAATTCAGGAGCTGACCTGCCATATTACTGTCGTATTTTCGTCTTGAAGTTTGGAAAGTTAGACAGACTTTTAAAAATCTCAGGGCACGGACTTTAAAAGGATTCTGGAATCTGCATCTTAATCAATGGAAACTTTGTAACAGAGTTCTCCATATCCTGCTTTTACAGGTTAATTTGTAAATTAACATTTCTACACTGTAGGAATGTTTGAATGGAAAAAAAAAGCTTTTCACACATTTGCCCCTCACCTGTGCTGACAGAATTCAGACTCAAACTGAAGCTTCTCTGCTCCTGCATCCAGTTTACCATTGTACCATTTGGTTTAGATTATCCCTCCTCTAACATTGAAATTGCATCGATTTACATCCCAGTTTATTTCATCTGCAGGAGGCCGAGAGATGAAAATGTATAAAGTGTGCGATGTGTTTTAATCTGCCAAACGAGGACAAATGATTCCAAAAGTGTCAGTAGCCATTATAGGTTTGTTTCAGGTAACCATTTCATGTCAGCACAGCGCTGACAGCGACTTTATAAACAGGGAAAGGCAAGAACGGGTTGGGGACTTGGGAGTACATGTGCAAATGAATGCAGCGTAGATTCACAGAACTATAGTTGGACGGCACGGATTCAATGGCCATGGAAATGATACAAGCCAAGGACTGTATCCCTGGAATTTTGCATAGTCTAAAATGACGAAAGTTTGAGAGTCAATGACAGGAACTCCAGGATTAGATGGGGAGAAAATATCGTTGTTCTGGAATCTATAAATAGGTTCAGTGTCGAGTAATCTAACAATAGACTGGAACCCTTTGAAATCTCAGGCCACGTTCAGCATGAGGTTAGGTTTTGTTTTAATCACCCAACACTGTCCCCATCAATCTTTAACACAGGCGTAGGGTTCAGTACAGATTAAAGCCCAATTACACTGTTCCCATCAACCACTCCCAGGACAGGAACAGCACTGAGTTAGATAAAGAATAAATCTCCCTCTGCATTTTCCACATCAAACCCTCCCAGGACAGGGATAATACTGTGTCAGATAGTAAACAAAACATCGTCCATATAACCAGAAAATGACTGCATTCCATCTGTTGCTGCCTTGCCTATTGTGGGTCACAGAGTGAGCTCCGAAACACCTCCAGGACATTCTTATCCTGTACCTGTGGCTGTGGCTCTCTATCTGTGTCTGTGAGTCTCTCTCGGTTTCTGAAATTAGCTCCCATTCCCTCGACAATGTTGAATAAATTTCAAAACCGTTCAATTACGTTTAAAACATTTTCGGATACCCTTACGATGTTTTTGCAGGGTTTATAAATATCCATCCTCACGTTACTTGCGGATATCCAGTGTAATTCCTCTACATTTATATAGTCCGTAATCCACAAAGCAAATTAACATCTATGGTCCGTGAACAATCCGGAAGTTCCATGAAGTGTCTCTCTTTATTGCATGCGATTGGCCATTAATAGTAAAGAAGCGTTCCTATGATTTTTTTCACTGAGATGCCATCAGGATTCCTGAGGACCACTTTGATTCTCAGACTGACTGTTCATCGTCACTGCAAAGGAAAATCAAATTTTCAAGATGCAGGAAAATCTTAACGAAAACAACTGCTGATGTGCTTTCCCAATGTAATTACTGATACTTTTTAGGATGAGATTTTGAGGCGGACATTTAGCTGAATGAAATCAGGAGCAGGACGAAACCATTCAGCTCCGACAGTCTGCTCTCCATTCAATGTGATCATGCCTGATTCCCTATCTCAACGCTATATTCCCACTTGCTCTCCAGAGGTCGTGGTAGAGAATGGTACAATTACAACAATTTGTTCACGTTTGTCGGAGGAATCGAACAGAAACTGAATGATCCCGTTGAAAATGGTGAGATGTTCTTAAACGTTATCGTTCAGGGGGATATCTGGTATCAGAACTCTAACTGACAGTGGAGTCAATAATGTGGAGGACAATTGATACAGAAGAGTACAGTGCAGGCCCTTCAGCCCTCGATGATGTGCTGATCGGCTAATCTACTTTAAGATCAAACTGATCTGCATAACGTATCTACCATGTGCCTATCCTAGAGTCGCGTAAACATCCATAATGCATCTGATTGAACTACCACCGCCACAGAGTCTGGTCGGTGCATAGAAAGAACTTACCTCTCATCTCCCCAATAACCTTCCTACAATCACTTTTAAATTATGCCCCCTTATGAAGACATTTCTGTACTGGGAAGAAGTCTCTGGCTATTCATTCTATCTGTGGTTCTTATCATCATATACACCCTTATCAATTCACCCCGCATCCTTCTTCACTCCAATGAGAAAAGCGCTCGGCCCCTCAATATTACTTCATAAGAAATGCCCTCCAGTCCAGGAAGCATGGTGGTAAATCTTCTCTGCAGCGTCTCTAAAACGTCTGCCTTCAGGATCAATCTAGTCAGATTGCAGATTTAAAAAAAACTGTGACTGATTCTGAACAAGCTTCACGTGGAATATGCTTTTCAGATCACAATCCAGGTCGTTGGAGGTTTTGCCATGTCAGAGTGTGATTTTGATTAAATACAGGAAATGTCGCTCCCCCACGGTCATTGCGTGACTGTTTTGCTCTTTATGACAAACAGAAAGCTCTCGCCTCTCTCGTGTCTGTTTCACAGGATTCTGTGCTTCATATTAATTGGCCACGAACAATAAGGAAGTCTGGCTCTGATTAGTTCATTGTGAGGATATCAGGAATCCTGTGGACCACGTTCATCCTCAGACCTACGAGAAATAACGTCTGCATGTGTCCTCCTAAATTCTGCTACTCTTCCCTTCCCTGTTTCCTGCATTTTCAATTTGAGTCATTTGCAAATTCTGATGACATGTCCTGTTGTCTGGAGGTTGACAGTGAGTAAAGCTCGATGTCCACAACAAAAACTCCCAAGCTCAGCGTCAGCATGCTGACATCTCTTGATGTCAGTGACCAAGTCCTCATTGACAAAATGGGAGTTTGAGATTCAGAAACTAAATAACTGCGACACTCTGTTCTGTCCATTGAGTCTCCACCCCTCAGTGAAATTTAAATAATGACCTAGTTCCCTGTTAAAAGCGTCAGTTGGAGTCGCCTCCATTAGAACTCCAGCAGGACCCTCCACACAAACACCAAGCGTTGTGTCAACAAAGAACATCTCTTACTACACATCTGTTACTTTTGCAGATAATTTCAGCCTGTGTTGTCTCATTCTTGAACCTTATATTCGGGGAACAGTTTCTCCCAGAGGTGTCATGATTTTTGAAAATCCCATCAGATTCCCAATCTGAAAAGTTCCATTCTTTCCAATCCGTTCCCATGATTGAAGGTGCGGACCCAGGAACAAATGCACACAATATTCCAGTAATCTGTACTGATTAAAGAAGTGAGCTCACTCTCCACCACCTTCTCGGGAGGAATAAGTGACAGCACAGACAGTGAAGACCACATTCTTTAGGAGGGTCTCCCCATCAGAGTTTTCAGGTCCCTAGTTGATTAGAACAGAGTCTATGTCCAGGTTTTTGCAGGGGCCTGACATGCAATGCCAGCCTGTGCTTCTCCAACAAATACCTGACCAATGGAATGATTCCTTTATGAATGAGTTAATGCAGAGAAATATTTATACTTTTCAGTGTAATTCTCTGGTTGTACAATCGACTAGAATCTGCTGTAAATGATAGTCTCCATGACGTGTTCGGAAGTATATCAGGTATTCGTACAGTAGATATTCGACCCTTTTGAATGGCTGGATTTAACCCAGTGGAAGAGTTCCTGTCCTAAACACACGCAGGGTCAATTCCCAAGCAAAGTCACAGGGCACAGGTGTCACATCGGTTCCCTTGGAACTGGTTGTCCAAGTTCCGTGTGTAATTGTCAGTGTCCCTCTGTGCAGCCTATAGTGAGGCCCGCAGTGACTCCTTCTTGGATGTGCCTTTCCCCTTGGGGAACACTGAGACATGGAGATTCTACAGAGGCTGCGCAGTGGGGTCTGACCCCTGAGTACGATCAACCTGCGGCTGGGTCTCTGACCTCACAATGGGAGATAACCCTCTCTCAGCTCGAGCTGGAGATTCAACAACAGCCAATAGTATTTCCCCCTGGAGCACGGCCGCTTAAAAATGAAGGAAAGGAAATCAGAGAAAGTTGCTCGGATGAAGAGAGCAGTAGGGAGAGAAACTGAAGTTCTCACGTGTCCAAAGTCAGGTTGGAGTGCAGTGACTTCAGTGACTCGAGCTGTCCTTTGACATTTGAACTGAACTGATTCTTAAATATGAAAGTTAAATCGAGGAACATACTTCGTGTCAATAAGGGGGAAAGTGGACTTTATATTCCAACATCAATAAGTATTAAGCGTAATTTTTAATGAATCCTAATCATACGTTATTTATTATATTGCAAATTAACAAATGCTCACAATCTGCTGTAGACACTTACTTTGTCTGAGTTCCATCCGCTTTCGTCAAAAATTAAAAATGCAGCAATTAAAAGGATTTAGTGACAAAGAACAAAGAGGGGAACCAGAGGGAACGAAAACAAAATGGAAGTGCAGGAATGATGAGATAACAAAATGATAAGGGGGCAAAACAGAACCTCTGCATCCCAACTTTCTTGCCCAAAGTTGCTTGGAAGCACAAAGTAATAGGTCGGGAATGGGGTTTGTGGTGGAATTGAGCATAAGTGCCAAAATATTACTGGAAGCTATGAAATGCTGGGACCAGGATTGGAATCAGGAGGTGTGGCCACGTGGGCAGGGTAGGAATCGTCTAGAATGCAACATTGTCAGAACTGGTCAATTAACGGTCGGTCAGCAGGGGGCGTCGTTCAATCAATGTGGGCAGAGGATGTTCCGGTTCAGAGAATGCAGCAATCATATTTAAAGGCTGTTACCTATACTTTCAAACAACAGCTCTGGAGAGACATTGGCTACTAACAAACATTTAACATCAATTAGATTCAGATTGCTCCCTGATTCTTTAAAGTTCCTGCAGGGTGCTTGGGCACAGGAACAGTCCCTGTTCTATCAAGGCTAGAGAAGATCAATAAGTCAATGTGGGCAAGTTCAAGTAGAGATTGCTGAGGTGGTGAGTACGTGTGGGGAACCTGGTTCAGTTGACAAAAAGGGATCAGCGAGCGGACATTTTCTGGAAGGGTTTCAAGGTTAAACTGCAGAACTCACATGTGGCCAGAGATGAAAGTGACATTGAAATCAAAACACATCATATCTAGCCATTGCCAAATTTATGACAGCAGACGGTCCTTCCAAAAGGTCAGGGCAAGGAGGATCCAGTGTACCCTGACAGGGTAGATCAGCTGCTGACTGCGGTAATTGCATTATGGGGAGTTGTGGGGTTTCGGGAAAGTGGGGGTTGGGGGCCTCACAGTCACTTCCCGTGACCAACAGCAGCTCCTCATTCCCTCTGAAAAGTACACCAGAAACCATGCAGAAAGCTCCCAGGTTGTAGGCACCCTCTCGTCCTCAGGCAATCAGAGGAGAGCCAGAATGATCAAAACCAATGGAGAAAACAGATAGCAGCTTGACGTCACTTCAGCTGTCAGTGCAGAGGTACAACAACATCATAGTACCCGCATTTGGTAAGAAGATCACCTTGAAGACCTTAGATTTCACAAGAATCTAGATGGTCCTGGGCGACATTGCGTGTACGAGCACTGTCTCACTCAGTGTTCCAATTTCCCACTGTTCCAGCACTGCCTTCTTTAAATTGCCCTCGCTTGCTGTACTGGCCTGGCGGTGTCCCTGTGGTTGTCAGGTTGCGCGAGGCAGTCGAATGTCCCCGTCCGTTTTGGTGTAGTGAACAGCCCATTCCTGTCCAAGTTACCACGTTAAATTAAAGTGTCCGTCCAGCTCGTCGTTTGATTGTGCAACGTGAAAACGTGAGCATAAGTAATGTTTGCACGGCAAGCTTTTCGTTCTCTGCTAATGGAATGCCCGACGAGGAATCCCCGACCTCGCTAAAGCGGACAATGACATCGAGTAAGTGCTTGGCTGCTCTGCAGACACTGGGTAACAGCCCAAATTCGGCGTACAGTCTAGCACTAGCCGTTATTGCATCCTTCACGGTGCTGTCCAGCCATTTTTTCCCAGTCTGAATCGGTGTCCCAGCGTTGGATGGGGATGTCAATAACAGGGCTAACGGTCACCCAGTGGGTTATATGCGCAAGCTGCAATATGGTCTGCACATCTTGAGACAGACAGTTGTATATACCGGAAATTTCGATGACTCAATTGGAGAACGGGAGCAGTCAATTCAACGGATCTGGGGCATCTTGTCGCATGGCCCAGACCTCTGCTTGGATCCAGGTCTTATACAGGGGAGTGGACCCTATCATGATGCGGGGAAACTGACAGTTGGTGCCCTGGTAATTTCGGCAAACAGACGGGCTTCTTGTGAGTTTGGAGTTATCGTTTGTTTTGGGCAGCAGTGGTAATTCATACTGCCCACCGGTAATGTGTCCCATGGCGGTCTTGCTATGCAATGCATGGTAAAAAAAAAAATGAGCCACTTCATTCAGGCCCAACGGGCCTGGCTTTGAAGACAGTATGGGAAATTTCGGGTACTGCGGGGCATACGGCGGTGTGGCCGGATCTGGAATTATTGGGGTCTCAGTGTCGATTTTATTGCAGCAGTCTTTCGCCTTCGCGGCCTGATACTGCTGGGCAACCTGTCGAAACTTTGCAAGACACTTCAGCATGTATAGAGGGTCACAGGAGGGGTCATCATGCCCTCCCATAATGGCTGTGGTCCAATAATCAAGCTTATCGAATTTAAAGGACCCTCCCATATGGCCAATTTCCTTGTGGCCATGTATAAAATTCTCCTGTAAAGTGGAAAAGTGAGGACTACCGATGCTGGAGATCAGAGCAGAAAATGTGTTGCTGGAAAAGCGCAGCAGATCAGGCAGCATCCAAAGAGGACAGGCCGCCTACTTGCAGAACATTTCAGAGAACACCTCTGGGACACCCGGACCAACCAACCCAACCATCCGTAGCCCAACACTTTAACTCTCCCTCCCACTCCACCAAGGACATGCAGGTCCTTGGACTCCTCCATCGCCAGACCATAGCAACACGACGGCTGGAGGAAGAGCGCCTTATCTTCCACCTAGGAACCCTCCAACCACAAGGGATGAATTCAGATTTCTCCAGTTTCCTCATTTCCCCTCCGTCCACCTTGTCTCAGTCCCAATCCTTGAAGTCAGCACCGCCTTTGTAACCTGCAATCTTCTTCCTCATCTCTCCGCCCCCACCCCCACTCCGGCCTATCATCCTCACCTTAACCTCCTTCCACCTATCGCATTACCAACACCCCTCCCCCAAGTTCCTCCTCCCTACATTTTATGTTAGCCTGCAGGGCACACTTTCCTCATTCCTGAAGAAGGCCTCATGCCCGAAACGTAGATTCTCCTGCTCCTTGAATGCTGCCTGACCTGCTGCGCTTTTCCTGTAAAGTGGGTAATGTAAGCGCCATCCGCTGTCTCTTTCAGCCCAGTGTCTGTCAGTGAACCAGGCATTACAAGAGAACCTCCTATCTTTATTTTGATTTTCACGTATTTGCAGGGCGACGTGGTTATCACTGCTACCTCACAGCGCCAGGGTCCCAGGTTCGATTTCAGCCTTGGGCGACTGTCTGTGTGCAGTTTGCACATTCTCCCCATGTCTGCCTGGGACTCCTCCGTGTGCTCCGGTTTCGTCACACAATCACACGTGGTGAAATGTGCACGTCAGGTGAAATGGCAGTGATAAATTGTCCATAGCGTCAGGTGCATTAGTGGGAGGGAAATGGGTCTGCGTGGCTTACTCTTCTGAGGGTCGGTGTGGACTGGTTTCTACACTGTAGGGAATCTAAACGTACATGCCTCCTCAATATCGTCTTGGACAATTTCGGTCCTGGCCCGTTCTCACCACATAGTTGGAGTTGCCCAGCTCGCACATCCCAGCAGTGGGTGGAATTCCCTCCCCCCATGGCGTACTGGACGTCCTACGTTGACTGCTTAGCATTGCACTTCGGCTTTCGAGGAAAGACAGAGGGAGTACTCACAGAACACACAAGCAGTGAGTGATTGACAGCTCAAGCAATAAAGGATTACTGAGCGCACAATCGCTCACCGCACTGTAAACACACACTTGTCTGATGGATAAACACACTTAGACGAGACACCTGAAACTGACAAGACATGCCGTCAGCAACCGCAAAACAAGCAGACACATCCAATGCAAATGATCAGAAACCACAAGACAGAAACAAAAGTGAACTGGTGGAGCCCCTGTCAATTTCCTTCGAGCTGAGGAATCTCTTAGGATTGAAGCGAAAAATTTTATCAACAGTCTCTCCTTCTATTTTGCCAGGCTTCCCTTGCCCGTCCGGCTCTCCCCTGGCTGGATCCAGATTACGGCACAAGCTCTGGACGTGATTAATACAATCAAGACACAATCAAGCATCCGGCAGCATTAATCAGTTCGAGAATGGGATCAGGAGGTTCCAGCACTCTTCGTGGGTATTTGAGAATGTCGCTTTCCTTGGCTGTAAGGTGATACCATTGTTGCTCTCCAGAGATGAGCAATGTATTCTGGTGCATCCTTGGCTGACCTGAGCTTCATGTGGCTTTGATATCACTGGGGTATTAGATTACACTTCGGCCTTTGGGACACTTATGTTTATCGGGTCGAGGAAGTTTATTGGTAGTTTGTCTTGGGAAGTGCATTCCCTGGTTTGTGAATGACTGTGGTCATGAATGGTTTCCCTTGTCAGCCTGTTTGGTCAATACTGATGCATTTTGGGTGTTCCTTGTAAGGCCTGGACAGGCTTGATTTTCTGTGTTCTTATTGGCCATGCTGTCTGTAGGCAGGTTTGCAAGTCATTTCCCATACTGTTGAAAAATAAACTTTAAGATCTTCAAAGGTTTTAAATTCAAAATCTTAATTCAACATCAACCTGTTCACATGGGGACAAGCCACTCAGCTGTTCCATGAACGGGAAGGTATTCACTCGGGGATCAATCCTAATGGCACGCGAACGACTTCAACAAAGGGAGAGAAAATATGTCTGCTCCGTTTGGTAAGTGATTATCTTCACAACCCCGCCTAATGTCACCCAATCGACATGACATTGGAAAGACACCATTCTTCTGCTCTGTGTATGAAAAGGAATTTATTAAATCAGCAAAGCTTCAGATAAAGAAGAATGGGCACACTGTAGACAGGCCTGCACTGAGTGTGGAAAGAGATTCACCTGGTCATCTCTATTCAGTGAGCACGAGCATATTCACACGAGCGAGAAACATTTACTTGCTCCTTGCCTGGGAAGTGATTCACTCGGGTCTCCAATCTCAGCAGATATGGACTTGTTCCCACAAATGAGAGAAAATTTTAATGGTCTGACTTTGAAAAGAGCTTAAGGAGTAGCAATGATGTGATGGAACACCAGAAAACACATGAGAATCCCTGCAGTGCAACAACAGGCCCTTCGGCCCATCAAGTCCACTCAATCCCTCCAAAGAACACTCAAACCCATTACCCTCCCTTATATTTACCCCCAACTATTAACCTACGGTATGGGTAATATATCATGTCCAATTCACCTGACAGGCGTACCGTTTTGTCTTGTGGGATGAAATTTGAGGACCTGGAGGAAACTCACGCAGACACGTGGAGAACGTGCAAACTCCACACAGAGAGGCCTCCGAGGCTGGTATCGACGCCAGCCCCTCATGCTCTGAGGCAGCAATGCTAAAGACTGAGGCACTGTGCGTGGAGAGGCAGTTAATTTGCACTGTGGGTAGCAAGGGATTAAATTACTCATTCACACGCGTGACAGCCCATTCAGCTGGAATCTGTTTCGCTCAGTTGGCTGCTTTGTTGGCTTATAAAGCAGTGTGATGCTCGCAATGTGGTTCCAATTCCTATCACTGGTTTGAGGTTAAGTTAAAGGTTGTTCATCACTAAATATTCTCTGACCTGTGGGCTGGTGGTGCTCTGGTTAAATCATCACCAGCCCCTTCTTTCTCGAATGAAGGCACCAGCCTCTGCGGTCTGGAAAGATGGTAATAGTGCAAACAATCCAGTGAGGTCGCATGTGAATGCGATATAGTGTTATTGCATCGAGAATTGAACTGTGTTCATTCTGTCAGTAGGGGTTTACTTCATTGAATGTGTTTAATCTCTTTAATTGATCTGGTGTTTAATTGTTCAGTTTTCAATCACATCAAATTCAAAGACTTTTTCCCCTGATTTCGGTACAATTAGAGGAGACTGCTAGATATCCAGTAACTGCCCTGTTCTTGACACTTTTCTTTATTGTTAAGTGTGGATTTGTACTTAAAAATATTTCGATGCATTCAGCATTTCTGAATGCTGTTCACATCGAAATGAAGACCTTGTGAAGGGTATTCACTTATATCCGAGAAACAACAGTCCCACAGTGAGAGCACAAGATTGTGTTCTCATCAGCGTGAACATGTTTATGGGACCTCAATTAATGGAACCTTGTAAAGCATTTCCCACACTGCGTCATTAAAACAAATTATTGTCACAGTGAACCCATTGGTGTATCAGGAGGATGGATGGCTGAAGTGCATCCTTTCCCCAATTCAGAACATATGAATGGCCACCCGCCAATATGAATTCGCTCGTCTTTCAGTAAGTTTGAGAAACGTAAGAGCAGGTGAATGGTCTCTTTTCAGTGTGAACTCTCTTGTATTTCAGCAGATTGCCTGAATCAAATAATTACTTCAAATCACAGAGGACGAATGATCTCTTCGCTGTTGGAACTCACTGGTGTCTCAGCAGACTGAATGACTGAATGAATCCTTTCCCATTCTTCGAACAGGCGAACGGTCTCTGTCCACTGGGTTCGCAGATGTAAAGTGAGATCAAATGACGGCCTGAACCCACTCCTTCTGTGAGAACACTTGAATGGTTTCTCATCAACGTGAACACTTGATGGTACAGCAGTTCGTCAAAACGTTTGAAGCGTTTTCCATATTCTGGACAATTAAATGGTTTCTTCTCCGTGTGAATCCACTGGTGAGTCAGCGAGTTAGAAAACTGAGTAACTCCCTTTCCATACTCAGAACAGTTGAATGGCTTTTCCCCGGTGTGGTTGCACTGATGGATTTTCAGGGCAGACAAGTAATTGAATCGTGACCACATTACCGCAGTTTCTCTCCAGCGCCCCTCCAATTATGTCTCGATAGTTCAGACAGTGAATGCTTTCACTCCACTGTGAATGTAACTTTCTGCTTTCATTTTCAAAGGCCGGTGAGGTTCAGCCTACACGGAACAAAGCAACTCCATCAAATTCTGATGTGATGCTTCGTTTCAGTTTCCCAAATGCGAATCCTCATCCTTGATACCCGTCAAATAAATCCAGAAATATCTCAGTAAGAGAGAACTCCTGAGAACACCAAAGCATATGATTTTCATTCTTCGTCGGATGTGGGTATTCCAGAACAGGTCAGCATTTATTGTTCATTCATGATTTGACTGGACAAGGTGGTGATGTGCTGCCTTTTTGAACCATCGTTTCCGTGTGCTGTCGGTAGACCCAAATTATAGGGGAGTGAAATTCATAATTTTGACACAGTGATTCTGGAGGAACAGCAATATATTTCCAGAGCAGTGTGGTAAGTGGGTTGTAGATCTTTCCTATCTATCTACTACTCTTTTCCTTTTAGATGGAAGTAGTTGTGAGTTTGTAATGTACTGTTTAAGGACCCTTGGTGAATATCTGCAGTGCATCTTATGGATCGTGCAGACTGCATGTCTGAGTGTTTGGTTGTGGAGAGAATGGATGTTTGTCGATGTTTTATTAGTTGTGTGTTGCTGCTCAATTCAGCTGCTCTATTCTGGACGGTGTTGAGCTTTTCAGTATTGTTGCAACTGCACTAAGGAATCGTCAAGAAGGTTGTGGTTTAAATGTCTCTTGCAACTCAGATGCTGACTAATCTGCTGTGCTTCTCCTGCGCATTGTTTCTTTAACACTGCAATCATCCAGGCGAACAGGAACAATCCCATCATGTCTCATTCTGTATTGTAAAGGAGTAAACAGTTAGTCGGGAAAGAACAAAAAAAAGAGAAGAACATTTGGCCAATGAGGTGAATAACGCTCTCGCTCGGAGAGTGAACAGCTGTTAATGGGACTGCCGGTGCCAAATCATAGGTGGCGTGTAATCGCAGGCTATGTGTCAGACAGGCTTTAGGGAGTCAAGAAAATCTCTGACTATGTCCCGCTCTTGTGGCCACAATGCTATATGGCTGCTAAAGTTAGCTTCTCAAAGACATTGTGACTTTCACTGCACCAAAGAAGGACTTTCGGCACATCTTGCAAATGTCTGTCATGAAGCAACGATACATCCTCATCCCGTGTTTTTCAGAACTTGGTCTGGATCCTTAAGCGCTGTGGTACTCCAAGTGATCAACGAAATATTTTCCTAATTTCACCACCTCCAGCGAAATACTATTACCAAACATATATTCTCCTCCCCGCCCTTGTCCGCCTTCCCCAGGAACCATTCCCTCCGGGGCACCGTGGTGCACTGTGCCTTCTCTCTCAACACCTCCCCCAACAGCCTCATGGAACCTTTCCCTAAAATCGCGGAATATGTGACTCTTCCTTTCACAGAACATGAGAACGAGGAGCAAGACTATGCCATATGGGCCTTAGAGACTGCTTCGCCGTTCAAGAAGATCATGCCGGATCTTTCCATGGACATACATCCACTTAACCAACCTCTGAAGATAATCATAACTTCCTTTATTGTTCAAACAAAAATCAGCCCTAGCTTAAAAAAAACATTTATTGATGTAGCATCAGATACTTCGTTGGGCAAGCACTTCCATAGAGTAACATCCCTCTGGTTGAAGAAATTCCTTCTCAATTCAGTCCTAAATCGGCTCCTACTAGTCTTGAGGCTGTGTCCTCTTGTCCTAGTTTCCTCCGCCCATGGAAGCATGCTCTCTACTTCGATCTCACACATGCCCTTCATAATTTTATATGTTTACATAAGATCCGGCCTCATTCTTCTGAATTTTCGATATAATCCTATTCTACATAATCTCCTGTCATCAGCGAACACCTTCAAATCCGGAATTCCATCCGCGAGAATATTGCCCATTGACCCAATATTTCAATTTTCCTCTGCAAAGTTTCACGGTTCTCCGCATACTTTGCTCAGCTACTCACCTTTGTGTCAACTGCAGACATTCACACGATGCACATGGCTCCAATATCCAAACCATTCATATAAGTTGTAAGTAATTGCGGTCCCAGTACCAATCACTGTGGCACACTGTTGATGGTCAATAGAATAGCACTGATTTATTCCCGCTCTGCGCTTCCTGTTGGACAAACAATCCTGAATCCATTCTCATACTTTACCCTTTACAGCACGCATCCGTTTGCTGTCAGCCCCTGAACGGCACCTTGTCGAGGGCATCTTGAATATCTAGGTGCACCAATTCACTGGGTCCCGTTATACACCATGTTTGTAATGCCATCACAGAATTCGAAAAGATTAACCCATGCTACGTCTGTCCAATTTCTATCGAGTTGCCCTTCTATTTCTTCCTCAATAATAGACTCAAGAAATGTCTGCTCTACAGAGGTTAAACATACTTCTATAATGTCGGGGAATGGGTCTGGGTGGGTTGCACTTCAGCGGTCGGTGTGGACTTGTTGGGGCGAAGGTCCTGTTTCGAAACTGTAAGTAATCTGATCTAATTCCTCATATTTTGTCTGCCTCCCTTTTTAAACAGTGATGTCATATTTGTGTTTTCCAATTAGCTGGGACTACCCCAGAGACCAACGAATTTTGTAAAAATACCGCCAGCGCAGTTCTTTTTAACACACCATCATGTTTAATACCCTGCGATGCATTCCATCACGGCCTGGAGATGTAACCATCCTTTGCTAAATTAGCTCCAACAATCCAATACTAGCTCTTTTGTGATAATGACTGTTCCCAGGTCGTCACCAATCGTCATCTCTTTGTCAACTGTTGGCATGTAATTGATATCCTCCACTGTGAATACCGACACAAATGCCTGTTCAATGTCACGGCTATTTCCACATATCCCATAAGTAAATGCCCCTTCTTATCCACGAAAGTGTCAACGTTTACTTTCTCCACTTTTTGTTTTATATTTTAATAGAAAACTTCTGCTATCGATCTTTATATTCTGTGCTAATTTTTAATGCCATGTTCTTTCTCACATTTTTTCTGCATTAAATTCCATTTGCCAACTCTCAGCCCAGCTCTGCAGCATACCTGTGTCCCTGTGTAACCTAAAATATCCTTCAGCACTATGCACAACAGTACTGAACTTAGTGTCGTCCGCAAATTTACGAACCCATCCTTATACGCCCCCATCCAGGTCGTTTATAAAAAATGACAAAACGCTGTGAACCCAAAACAGATCGTTGCAGCACACTAAAAGCAACTGAATTCCAGGATGACGTTTTCCCATCCAATAGCACCCTCTGTCTTCTTTCAGCTGGCTAATTTCTGGTCCAAAGCACGAAATACTCCTCAAGCCCATACCTCAGGATTTTGTGCGGAATTTATCAAACGGCTAACTGAAATCCAAACGTTCATTACATGAACGACTTTTTCCTCATCTACCTGTTTAGTCACCTGGTGCGTTTTGACAAGATTTGTAGCTCAGGTTTAGCTTCCAAATGAAGATTTGCTCGCTGAGCTGGAAGGCTCATTTCCAGACGTTTCGTTACCCTCCTGGGTAACATCTTCAGTGGGCCTTCGGGCGACGTACTGTTCATGACTTCTGCTTTCCATTTACATGTTTGGGGTTCTTTGGGTTGGTCATGTCATTTCCTGTAGTGATTTCATTTCCTGTTCTTTTTCTCAGGGGGTTGTAGATGGGGTCTACCTCGATGTGCGTTTTGATAGATTTCCGGTTGGAATGCCATGCTTGTCGGAATTCTCGTGTCTGTCTCTGTTTCACTTGTGCTCGGATGGATGCGTTGTCCAAGTCAAAGTGGTGCCTTTCCATATCTGTATGTAAGGATACCAGTGAGAGAGGGTCACGTTGTTTTGTGGCTACTTGATGTTCATATATCCTGGTGTCTCGTGTTCTGCCTATTTGTCCACATGCAAAACATGATGACATTTACAAGATACCGTGCAAGAACTGTAACAAACACTACATTAGACAAACACGACAGTGGACTGAGCCAACATATCCGTCCGAGGACAAGCCAAACAGATACATCCAGAAGAATTCCTCAAAGCATGGCATTCCGACAAGAACTCTACCAACAAACACTTCGAGCTCGACGCCATCGACGACCCCCTGAGGAAAAAGAACAGGAATGACATCACCAACGAAAATGACATCATCAACGCAAAGAAACCCAAACATATACATAGAAAGCAGGAATCATGAACAGTGCTTCGCCTGGAGACCCACTGAAAATGTTACCTAGTAGGGTGATGAATCGTCTCGAAATGAACTTTCCAATTCAGTGAGCAAACCGACATCTAGTTTAATGACCTGCTCAAATAACTTAATAATGTTTGTGAGTCTCTACCTCACATTCACAAAACCGGCTTGACTTTCCCATATAAACTAATTCCAATCGAGATGATTACAAGTCTTATCTCTTAGAACTTTTCCAACACATTACCCACAACCGACGGAAGGGTCAATGGTCTATAATTTCCATGGTTTTCTCTACTTCCCTTCTTGAATGAGGGAACAACTTTTACTATCCTGTAGTGTTCTGGTACGATACCTTTGGACAATGACAACATAAAGATCAAAGGTGAAGGCTCGGAAATCAGATTCTTGGTTTCCCAGAGAATGCAAGGATAAATCTCACCTGGCCCACGGGAATATATATATTTTCACATTTTCAGAGTTTGTAACACCTCGTCCTTGGGAACTTCAATCCGATCTCCTCTAGTGGACTGTTTCTCAGTATTGTCCTCGACAATATTTTGTTTTTCCAGTGCGAATTCTGACGAAAGATATTGCTTTTGCGCTTCCCCCATCACTTCTGACTCCACGTACTACTTACCAAGACTGTCCTTCATTGGCCATATTTTATTCCATTCATTGTTTTAATACTTACATACCTATGGAAAGCTTTAGGATTTTCCCTTATCCTATCTGTTAACAAATTCTCAGCTCCTCTCTTGGCTCATCTTCAGTCTCTCCTCAGGACTTTCCTGTTTAACTTGTAACTCTCAATGGCCTGAACTGAGCCTTCACATCTCATGCGAACACACGCCTTCTTCATCTTAAGAGATTCGACTTCCTCAGAAATCATGACTCCTGCGATTGACAATTTCCTCCCTCTCTGACAGGTACATACTTATCAAAGACACACAGAACCTGCTCCTTGAATCAGCTCCACATTTCTATTCTGCCCATTCCCTGCCGTTTCCTTGCTCAACCAGTGCATGCGTAATCTTATCTTATAGCATTGCAATTTTCTTTGCCCCAGCAGTAACGCTTGCCCTCCGCTGTATTACTATCTCATTGAAAAGCTCAAGTAAACATAACTGAATTTTGGTAACTATTACCAAAGTGCTCACCTACCGCCAAATCTAACACCTTGCTGTGTTCATTACCTAGTATCAAATCTAATTTGGCCTCTCCCCTTGTTGACCTGTTCCATTGCACAGTGTTTGAGGAATCTATCACAGATACTCAATACTCTCCTCGTCATGGCTACCCTGACTGAGCTGCTTCGACCGATTGACATGTTGTTTAAAATCCTGCTTGATAATTGCCATACCATTTTTTCAGGTATTATTTATGCCTTTGTTCACTGCCCTCCCCAATGTGATCTGAAAATATGGAGGCGGATAGACTCCGACAATCAGTGACATTTTCTTCTTAGAACTTCTAATTTCCTCTCAAATGGATTCAAACCTATTCTCCATAGAACGTATATCACCTGTCAGCAACGGTCTGAGGTTGTCCTTGAATGTTTGAGTTACACCACCTTCCTTACCATCCTTTCTTTCCTTCCAAATTGTCTCATGCCCGTGAAAATTTTACTCCCAGTCTTGACTATGCTGTCTCCATGCCTCTGCAATGTCTACTAAATCGTATTTGTTCGTGATAATTTATGCCGATATATCCCCAATCTTCTTCCGAAATGTACGAGCATTCAGGTATAATGCCTTTATGGTCGCTTTCTTACCCATTGATTAACAACATCTCTAATACTATCTTCTACGCTATCCTTTCTTCTTGCTTCTTGCTTCTCCTCACTTGTCAATTTCTGAACTCCCTGCTTCGTACACAAGTGCTCAAATACACCTTCCACGTGAAGCAACACTTTCCCTACACTTTGCACAATCCAGTCGAATAGATTCGCTGCTCTTATTGTGGTCGCCACTACCTTCGGAAATGAAGTGTGGACTGAATGACCGTTTTGCACAATACAAAGGTCTATTGCCAAATATGTCCCTGAGCTTCAAGTTGACTGCTCCTTTCGCACAGAACCATGTTTCCAAGCCAACGTCTCTATCTCAGGCTTACTGCAGTGTCCAACCATAGCTCAGCGCATGCTGTAACAGCAACGACGATTTTCTGCTTGAGGACCCCGCAACCCTCCATATCAATTTCAGTCATTTTAGAGGCCTGAAGTCTCCCATGTCCTGGCCCCTGACACACCCCCAGGCCTAGTCATAGCAAAGCAGCCATTACACAATACCTATGGTTAGTCATAAACAGTCTCCGTGAACAGTTGTTAATGCTCCAAACAAATCATTATCAATTCCTATGCCCAACATTTAGTTTCCCTCTTTCGGCTCTATCCCAACATCTTGTTTCCTCATATAGAACATAGAACATAGAACATAGAAGAATACAACGCAGTACAGGCCCTTGGGCCCTCGATGTTGCGCCGATCCAAGCCCACCTAAACTACACTAACCCACTATCCTCCATATACCTATCCAATGCCCTCTTAAATGCCCATAAAGAGGGAGAGTCCACCACTGTTACTGGCAGGGCATTCCATGAACTAACGACTCGCTGAGTGAAGAACCTACCCCTAACATCAGTCCTATATCTACCCCCCCCCCTTAATTTAAAGCTATGCCCCCTTGTAATACCCGACTCAATACGCGGGAAAAGGTTCATACTGTCGACCCTATCTAACCCCCTAATCATCTTGTACACCTCAATCAAGTCACCCCTAAACCTTCTTTTCTCTAGTGAAAACAGCCCCAAGTGCCTCAGTCTTTCCTCATACGATTTTCCTTCCATACCAGGCAACATCCTGGTAAACCTCCTCTGCACCCGTTCCAATGCCTCCACATCCTTCCTATAGTATGGCGACCAAAACTGCACACAATATTCCAGATGCGGCCGTACCAGAGTCTTATACAACTGCATCATGACCTCAGGACTCCGGAACTCAATTCCTCTACCAATAAAAGCCAATCTTCTGCATGTATACGAAAATTTTACTGGAAACCATCAGTGCTAAGGACGGCGTCACTGCACCGAAAATGTTAACTCCGATTTCTCTTTCCAGCATCTTTTGGTCTTGCCCCGAGGAAGCTTGTGTAATGACCCCCTGCACATAAGACACAACTGTGTTAATCCTGAAAAGTTCTCTTGTTGATGAATCCCATTACAATGTGAGGCATTGGCATCAACTTCGTCGCTCAATAAATATAGAAATCATGTGCTAGGATTTGTGCCGGAGTTCTGTTCTGTATATGATAAACAACAGAGAGCAAAATCTCGGTCATGTTGGATGTGAACAGATAGGAATCTCTGCAAGAGGTGGAATAAAAAGAATGTTTTTCAATTAGAGAAAATTCAAACCATTTCTCACTGTAATAGCCTGTGGCTATCAAGCAAAGTGTTTTATAAACACAAAGGCTGAATACAGCGTTTTCGAGTTAAAATATCTGAATGATCACCTTCCAGTGTGACAGTACAGAAATGTCAGCAAATGGGATAACTGAGTGAATCACTTTACTTTTTCAGCTAGCAAACATTCCTCTTGTGGGAAGATATAGGGGCAGATTAATGGAAGAGGGATGGAAAGGTTCTGAAGAAGTTTGGCACGGGGACTGAGGAAGTGTTCGTGGTTCTGACCGGCTTGAAGTGGGCATATTCCCAATTCAGGACGCACTTGCACCTTATGTTCCTCTCTGTGACAAGGGAGGAAATTACAGGTGTTCTGAGCAATGTTTTACTTTCCTCTTTGGGTTTGTAGTGGACTGGGCCAATGCAGTTCCACTTTTCAGCAAGATTGGGAGAGATAAACCAGAGAATCACACAGCATTCAGTCTCACATCAGTCGGAGGGAACCTTGTGGAGCAAACCCTGAAGGAGAGAGTTAACTGCCACTTGTCCAGGCAACATTTCATCAGGAAGAGTCATCACGGTTTTGTTACAGAATGTCATGCCTAACAGATTGGATGAAGTACATTTGATTGGCAAGTGATCGGGTTTTTTTAACGAGGGCAGTAAAGTTGATGTTGTTTGTGTGTATTTCAACATCGCCTTTAACACGACACCACACTGGAGACTGGTAAGAGGATAAAAGTGAAAAGGGATTTAAGGTCCCCTGGCAAGTTGGAGCCAAACTTAATTTGGTGGTGGTACGAGATACAGGATGGTGATGAAGGCTGTTTGTGTGATTGGAACTGGTATTCAATGGTGTAACACAAGGATGAATGCTGGGTCACATGTCGTTTGTGAATGTATGTAAAGAATATAGAACAGGTTAGCGGGAAATGAGAAGCAGAGTTGTCCATGATACGAAAATTAGCAAAGTGGTTAATAGTGAGGAAGAAGGTCAGAGGATGGAGGAGATCAGAGATGGATTTGTCAAATGTCAAATTCAGATAGGGGATGTTGAAACGAACCATGAAAAACGTGAGGTGATGCACATTGGAAGTAACACATGAACGGATGATTCAATGAATGGCAGGACACGCGGAAACCCAGAGGAACAGAGAGATTTTGCATGTTGAGCCACATGTCCGTCAAGGCAGCAGAACATCGTGACAATCATAACTTTATCAGTCAAGGCAAAATATATAAAAGCAGATAAAGTGGTGTCACAAGTAGACAAGATGGTGAAGAAAGTACTTGGCACGCTTTTTGTCATTCGTCAGAAAGTCGATTATCCAAGTTGGAATGTCATGCTGTGACGATATAGAGCATTGGTGAGATCACATTTAGAATACTGATTGCAATTATGGTCAACTTCTGCAGGAAGGATTTTGTGAAAATTGAAACTGTCCACGAATGATTTACAAGGATGTTGCGGGGACCTGAGAGCTGGATTTA
The DNA here is from genome assembly GCF_037043375.1 of Chiloscyllium plagiosum. Lineage (NCBI taxonomy): Eukaryota > Metazoa > Chordata > Chondrichthyes > Orectolobiformes > Hemiscylliidae > Chiloscyllium > Chiloscyllium plagiosum. The sequence continues at coordinate 81,319,609 of NW_028270159.1, read as the reverse complement.
AGCGTGGAGATGGGGTAGGCAGGAGCTTTTTAGCTGGTATGTTCTAGGCAGCGCTTCACAATCTCACCGTTTATAAAATCTTGACGGGTATGGATAGGCAATTGTACTAAATCGTTTGCACAGAATGGTGAAGTTCAAAACTAAGGGCACAGGTTTATGGTGAAAGGCACTGAGACACACTAAAAAAGGTATAGAGAGTGAGATAATGATGGTTGATTTCCAACAGGCATTGCTTCAGCTCAGTCTACGGTTTTAAAAATAAACATTTTTTTTCTTGAAAGTCGTTTGGTAGTGAAGTCGTGAATTGAACGTTAGGGGTACTAAAATTGAGTGATGTACGGATGAATAAGTGAATGTGTACAATACTGTCCAATGCACTTTGAAATGGAGAATGCCATATTTATAAGGAACAATCAATAAAGATCATTTAAATTAAATGTGATGTTGCAGGACTCTGAAATACACACCGAACTGGCTGTGCTGGGATATGAGTCACATTGACTTTTCTGCAGTAGCATCAACTGATTCGGAAGGCAAAATGATATGTTTCATCTGTTCAGCAGTGGCGAAGCCAATATACATTCCTCCATTCCTATGAGCACTTGACAATGTGAGCATGCATTGCCTGATCGAAACATCCCAGTTCATTAAACTAGTTTTTCTTTTCAGAATCAGAATGTAGCAGTTATTAAACTGCAGTTTTCTCTTTTCCTTTACCAAGATTAATATTCAGACATTCAGTTGAACTGACGGAATGCTGAATTCTTCAACAATTATTTATTTTCTCTCAGACATTCAGCCTCTGCATTTTTCTTTTCTTTAGTGATCTGAATGACCTGATATTTATGGGGAAATGAATGGTGCAGTTTGTCTCGCATGCGACAGAAGAATCAACTGAGTGGTGACAGGTGCATCTTAATTTTCCTATGCAGTTGAGCTGAGGTGGTGTCGAGTTAAAAGTGTGGATCCGGAAAAGTACACCAGGTAAGGCAGCATCCATGGAGTAGGAAAGTCGATGTTTCGAGCATAAGTTCTTCGTCAGGAATGTTGGAAACATTGACACTCCTGGTCCTCAGATATTGCCTAACCGCTGTGCTTTCTAGCGCCATCCTTCCTGACTCTATTCTCTCGCATCTGCAATCCTCGCCTTCTCCTCAGGTGTGATAGTGTTTGATATTGTTCCTGAGATGTAACAACATGTTCGTAATGATAGCTTTGATATGCGGTTGGAAGCTCATCATTGATGCAATTCATTCTCCCCCTTCCAATCTGCCAAGCACATGCAGGTCCTGCGCCTCCTTCATTGACATTCCCTAAACACCTGACGACTGAAAGAAGAAGGCCTCATCTTCCCCTTGGGACCTTGATGCCACATGGGATCACCAGTTTCCTCATTCGCCCTTCACTCATATTATTCTACTTTCATGATTCCAACTCAGCATTGCACTCATGACCTGCACATCACCTTTCCAACCTATTCGCTCCACCTCGTGTCAGAACCAGTATCTTATTCTTCACATTTATCTTCTCATCGCATTCTCAGCTATCACGCGCCCAAACTCCCTAAACCGCCCATTTATCTCTCAGCCCCCATGGCCACGAACCTCATTCCTGATGAAGGGTTTATGCCCAAATCATCAACTCTCCCGCTCCTCGCATGCTGCCTGACCTATTGTGTTTTCTATCACCACACTGTCGACTCTGAGTTCTAACATCTGCAGTTCTCACTTTCTCCACGGGGCAGTATTGTGTAAAAGTCATATTATTGGAAAAGTGCAGTTTCTGTGGTTTTCTAAGTTGTTAATTTCATTTGCCCAATCGGCTCTAGCTGGAGTATTGTGTGGCTTTCTGCACTTATTACAACAGGGGTGTGATTGCATTGGTAATGGTGCAGAACAGATTTACCAGGATATTGTCTGTTCGAAGAGTTTCACTTGTGAAGATAGTTTGGACGGACTAGGCTCTCACAAAGATGTTCTCTTTTATATAAAAAAATTGGAGCTGTTGTGTCTTGATATCTTTTTTATCAAAGGCGTTGTAAAACAATTCAGGCTCCGAATCAGATTAAGTATTACAGAGATAAAAGTGTTCGCTGAGAGACCTTTCATTTCTCCGTAAACAGCTGAGGCTTAAGGCCAAAGATTTTATGTTTTAGAAATGAACTGTATAATGGAATAGGAGTGGTCATTCTGGAAAGCTGAATTCTGGTTTTGAGATCCTTCAGCAGTGGTGCACTAACTAATAACCTTTCTCCTTCTGCCCTTCTAATTTTTACCTATAAGCTTCTGTTTCATTTTTACTGTGTTTAAGGTTCTTGTTTATTTCAGATGTTGTGTATTTTCAGAACAGCATAAGTAAGTCTACTTTGGATAGACTAGGTTCTGTGGGTATTCTATATTCTGGTTTTCGTTTTTCAATCCATCATTATGTGAATAATTTTTGTAACTAGCTTCCTCGGGTAATTTTCACTATACAATTAACGAAAAAAATATAACGTTACGGTCTGGGTTGTCTGCTTAATAACATTTTGAATGGTTTAACCTCGTCCATAACAAATTGAGAGGTAGTTGATGCATTAAAAGAACAACTGATAGGTGCTTGCGTCTTTATTTCGGGTGTTGATTTGGATTGGGGTAGACAATGCTTGAGAAAGCAATGTCTCATTTAGATACAAAGAGTTGTATGGCTATGGACGATGTAAAGTTGGTAATCTTACATTAAATAATTCAGGCCTGGCTTAAGGAATTAGCAGACATGCTGGGGTTGTATTTGCCTCTTTCTGTGAGGAAAGGAGAGATCATTCCCGCAATAGCTCAGAATTTAACTAAGCTGGAAAATCCATAAGAATCTGTCGAGATGGTTAAGATTTATTTGAAAATGAAGCAGCTTGAGTTAGGCGCGAGAGATAAGGAAAGGACACCAGATTTGAAGCAGTTTCAGATACGATTCGAAGTAGAGAGAGGGAAGAAGAGAAAGCAGCAGAGCAGAGAGAAAGGGAGACAGGGTTTGAACTTCAGAAATTGGCAATTATTGAAGGAATTCACCTTAAAAGGCTGGTGATAAAGGCTGAAGATAAGCTTAATCTGGAAGAGCATATTGTTGAAACGACAAGGTTAGCAGCTGAAATGGCTGATTGTTATGAAGTGGTCAATAAAATAAGGATGGGTTTCCAGAATCATGTTAAGTCTGAGGGATCGAAATTGGGGCAAAGAAAAATCCTCACGTGGAACGGGAAAGTTAAATCTCTGTGAACGTCATTAGGATAACTTCTCACAGGGTAAATATGGAACTCTTGAAAGGAACAAGATCTGAGGATTTCATTACAACAAAGTCGGCCACATGAAATCAGTTTTGGAGAACTAGGGAAAGCACTGGAAAGTCAAATGTAGGAAAACGAAACAAGCCTGGATGTTTTGTTGGCATCGCAAAAGAAAGCACAGTGGAGAGTGGAAAGCTGCATCAGAGTGCAGAAGTCGATCAGAGGTTGGAAAGGGGGAAGTGCCACATCTGCTTTAAAAATATACCTGCAAAGGTAAAGTTTATTTACCTTGGCCAAGAGTAGCAGATAGAGAGATAACAATATTCAGGGACACAGGATCGTGCCTGTCTGTGATGCAGAAGGAGGGGAAAATATGTAGTCCTGAAGCACTATGTGCACGGGAATTCATGGTGGGACGAAACATTGCTCAGTAATGTACAGTGAGGCTAGAGTGGGCAAACAAGAGTGGAGAAGTTGTGGTGGGAGTTCTAGAAAAACTCTCAGCAACAAGAATACAATTTGTGCTTGCAAATGATGTAGCTCAATCACCGGTAAGCGTGCTGCCTAATCCAGTTGAAAAACCAGTCGAGATGTCCGCAAGTGCAGCAATGCAGGAAGTTTATCAAGGAATTTTCCCAGATTGTGTCTTAACGCGATCACAGAGTCACAAGCTGAAGCAGGGGAAATCAAAAGGCAGGGATAAGGAAGCTGAAATATGATTACAAAATATTTTTAAAATCAGATCAGTGGGACACAGCAGGGGACAAGCGTTAAGAATGCAAGTATGTTCAGCTCTGCTGTGCTGCTGACTTACAGCAGAAAGATGAAAAATTAAAGCAGTTGGATCAGAAGACCTGTACCTGGAAGGAGAGTGAATGCATCCCCGTGTGATATTACGTAGCAAATGATATGTTAAGGAGGAAATGGAGAGCAACACATATTCAAGCAAGTGAGAAATGGGCAGAATTTTTTTCCTGTAGGGTACAGAAAAGTGGTGCTGCGAGTACCGCATGTGCCACAAATTGGAGGTTACTTAGGAGTGAGGAAAACGGAGGCTAAAATACAAAGACATTTTTTACTGGCCTGGATTGCAGGGGAATGCATTTGAATTTTGCCAGACGTGTCATAGATTTTGGCTAATAGGAAAACCTTGGGAAATAGCAAATCCTGCACCTTTAATACCTATTCCAGTGTTCGAGGAATCTTTCTTAAGTGGCTTCATTCATTGTGTAGGTTCCCTACATCCAATAAGCGATGGGAATAAGTATTAATTAACAGTAATGGATGTATTGACGAGATTTCCAAATGTTGTTCAATCGTGCAATATGACAGCTAAAAGGATTGTGGAATAATTACGATTTTTTGACAAATGAGATTAAGACTGCCATCAGAGATAGAATGGGCTCAAGGGTCAAACTTCACATCTGAACTTTTCAAGGAATATATAGATAGCTTGGAAATAAAACGATTCAAATCTACTGTGTACTATCAAGAATCACAGGGTGCACTGGAAAGGTGACGTCAATTATTAAAGACTATTTTGAGGTTTTATGGTTCGGAGGAGCCAGATTATTTCCATAAGGGAGTTGCATCAGTGCTGTTTGCGATCTGAGATGTACCAAAAGAATCCACCAATCTAAGTCCGTCTGAAACCAATTGTGGGCATAAAGCAAGAGGACCATTAAAATTTATTAAGGCAAAATTAGCAAGTCAGATTGTAGAGACCACGCATTTGGACGATGTGTCAAATTTTAGAGTTGGACTAAATCATGTTGGGGAGTTGTCAGGACAGTATTTAAAAGTATCGCAGCAAATGGTGAAGCAGGAAGTGTATGAGAAATCAAAAAATCACAATTTTGCCCCTCGGAATAATGTATTTATTTAAATTTCATTAATCAGTGAAAATTTAAAGTAAGGTTTAGAAGACCTTATTTAATTAAGAGGAAATTGAGTGAGGTTAGCTACTTGATAGCGACTCCAGGCATGAAGGAATCTCACAGGATGTGCGATGGGATTATGCTCTAACGGTATTTTGGCAGAGAACGAACACAAGAGGAGAATGTGTTATTGACTACGACACACTGGGAAGAACCAATGTCATGGAATTCTGCATTGGACGTTCCTGAAATAAAATTGGACAATGCAAAAGTTATCTATATTGGTAAAGTTATTCAGTTATCTTCCAGAAGAAAATCGGAAGTTATTACTCTTGCATGGGGAGATCTGCTGAAATATTCTGGGTATTAATAATCTAATTGTAGATGATGTAAATATAGGAGATGTTGTTCTGACTTTGTAACATCCTTGCAGGCATAACCCTCTAAAGTTGTACAAGTTCATAAGGAGATGTCACGTGTGCTCCAAAATTGCATAACCGAAGTGAGTCTCAATGAATGGAGTTCACCCACCATCATGGTGCCAAAGCCAGAAAAGACCCAACAGTTATGTGTGGACTATCACAAAATCAATGTTGTAAGAAAGACTGATGCATATACATATATGCAGCTGGAAGACTGTGTGGAAGAGATTGGAGGAGCAACTTGCATTTCCAAGTTGGACTTCCTCAAAGGTTACTGGCAGTGAACTTTGTCAGAAAGATCAAAGGCAATTTTGTAACGCCAACTGGCTTGCAGAAATTTAAACTAATGCCGTTTGTACAGAAAACACTTCAGCCACATTTCAGAGGTTAACTGAGAGGGTAATTGCCGAATACGCAACTGATTGGTGTATATTGTGCCTGGTGACTAAGAGTCTCTCATGGATTGAATATTTACAGCATTTATCGGGCTTGTTTGATCGAATTCGGAAGTCAAACCGGTTTGTAAACCTAGCTGAAAGTGAATCTGCCAAAGCCAAAGTCACCTTCCTGGGATATGTCATTGAAGACGGACACATACCCCCACGGGATGCGAAATCGTAAGTTACAGGGGCCTTTTACACATTGTTGACGAAAAGAGCAGTACTACGATTGAGTGGCTTTTACTGAAAGTTTGTGCTGAATGTTAGCAATGGAACTGTTCCACTCACCGAATTGTTAAAAACAGGCAAGAAATTTCAGTGAACACAAGACTTTCAAAATGTATTTGACAACCTCAATACTTTGATAACCATTGCTAAAGGATCAGCAACATCTAATTACACGAAGGCTTTCCAGGTGCCTATCGATGCCAGTGATGTGCGTGTCTCTCTTCTTCTGCCCCTCTAATTTCGACCTGTAAACCTGTTTCATGTTTCCTCTGTGTTTATGGGGTTTAATTATCAGGACTGTTGTGTTTTTTTTGGAAAAGCTTAATTAAATCTATTTTGGGTAGCCGAGTTCTGTGGGTATTCTATATTCTGTTCACTGTGTTTCATCCCTTAATATTGTGAATAATTATCTCTCTGTTTTAAAAACTGGCAGTCAACCTAGCTAAAGTATTCCGAGTAAATTTTACTATATATTCACCAAAACAAATAACGACGTTACGCTCTGGATTGCCTACATAAGAATGTTTTGAGTGGTGTGGCCTAGGAAAAACGGGGGTTGTTTTTCTCAGAGCAGAGCTGATTGTGAGGAGACATGATCGACGTGTACGAAATAATGAGGAGCATGGAATGACAGATTGAAGGACACATTTGCTCTTGATCGATCACCAGGGTTTGTAGATTTCAGATAAGATGCAGAAAGCTTTGAATAGACTGGTAGGAAAAAAATATCAGTCAGCAGGTGGTAGAGTCTGGAACTGACTCTCTATAAAGATCATTTGGACAGTTAACCCTTCATTCTTCTCTGATTCCACTGGCCAAAGAGTTTCGAAAAGTTCTCAAAGCCGAGCATTCTCGGGAGCAACAGTTATTCGATCGGTGGCTTTATGAAATGGAAAGGTGCCATGAGCAACGTGTACGACTATTCGGCTTCCCTCCTGTGATGACGCTGGAACATTGACTCTCATGTTCTCGGGGACATTTAATGAAGGCATTCTCGGTCCTGGCGATGAGGAACTCATACCTTATTTTGGCTTCGGAAAAATCGGTTTTGATGCTTATTATAAGTTTGCACTATCCCCAAGCCAGGCGCGTTAACCATTGCGCCATTGGCCCGATGCCTACAGCTGACCTTAAGAGCCATGATGTTAACACGTACATGGTTAATAGCAGTCATGTTCACCAGTTGAACAAGCGAAAAAGATAATCATTTTCACTGCTTCAGTCCAATCGTCTTCACCTTTCAAAGCAGCGAATTTTCCAAAAAATGTCCTCATGAAGCTTCCATTCACACTCTGTCTGCTCAGTCAGTCAATGCTGATCTGATGAATTTCGAATCTACTTCTTCAGCATAACTGACGTGAACGTGAGCCTAATCACCACATTGTATATACCAGTTAACTTTCAGAGATTGTGATTACAGTAACGACCTTTGCGAGTATGCAGGAAAGTGAATACTGTGAACCGAGCAAAAAAATCCTTTCATGGAAATTAATCCAGTGCAAAGTCAACCATATAAGGACAGGCAGATGACGTACAATATTCCTCTGCTTCTCTCTGCACAGATGTTTCTCCAAGAATTGACGCTTTGAAGAATTCTTCATTGTAATTTAGACTTTCCCAGTTGCAGATATTCCCCCAATCCACAAACAAGTATCCTGCTGAAAACTACTTCACTCAAGATTAAAATAGGTGACTATCTTTTCGCCCAGCTGTTGTCCCAATGTTCCCTGTTCTATGTCAATACAAGTTCTTGCAGGTGAAATTGGAGCTCCCAGCCTGATGTCCCACTGCTCCTTGATGCGTGGGAATTGAAGCCGCTGTCGGTAAGGCGGGAGCTTTTATCCTCGATACTTCACGTGCCTTTGTATCATCAGAGAATGGCATTCCGCTGACCAATTGAATTTTCGCATCCACATGCTCGCGCTCAACGCCATCACAATTTCCAATTCGTATTGGGTGCAGTGCGACTCAAATTCTCTGATTCCACGCCCTTGAACTGGGATGATATGATATGACATGACATGATCACATCAATGAGTGAGGAAATTGTTGAAGTAACCGATGTTAAAATACAGTGTTATTGAGAAATACATTTCAGCAATACCCTGCAGTATCCCATGACCCTTTGAAGTTTTGTAGATATCTCGCAAACGTGATCTCCGACAACCTCAGTGTTGCAAACTCGACAGTCTCTCGGGACATAGAAGCTAAAGATTCAACCGAATCTGAGTTCCCACATCTCAGTCACTGTTTGACTAGTATTCCTTTGTGTGAGTGGTTCTGTTCCTGGCATAACCTCTGCCACGATCCTCATTGCTTTTTGCATCGTGCTTTTCCATGTGGCGCCAGGATCATGAAATGGTTCTTCCTTGGCATTGTCAACACAGCAAGTTCTACTCGAATCACTGTGACACCAATCGGAATTTTTCCCATTTTACTCCATGTAATATGTGCTTAGCTAACGCTGTGAAGATCAATCTTTTATTTTACATAAAAATATTCTTCGTGCTGATAAGTTTCCGTCTTCAAACACCCGCTGTCTCACATCTTTGCGTTTCACATATCATAACCACCCTTTATCGGAGAAATCTCTCCCTCCCACAAGAACTAACTCGCCAAAACATCCACCCTCCCATTTCACTGAGGTATTGCGCAATATAATACTCACATTTACACTGTTCATTCTGTACAATTGCGGTCACTGTTTTGGGTGAAAGTGCTAAATCCCACGGTCGGCATCTTCAAGCAATTCAATCCATTTAGATGCAGCTGTTCTATAAATAATCCTCGTGGAGCAGCTTTTACTGACACGGACAAGAGATTACTGGAGCATCGGGCTCAGGATAAGTGTACAGCGCAGGATTGAGCAAAAGATGTTTTATTGGAAACGACAAGTTTCTGTGGCTTTCTCTAGTCATTTATTTCATTTGTTCATTCGGTTCCCCCGAAATATTGCGTGCAGTTCTGCAACTCACATTACAGTAGTCATGTGATCGCACTGGAAACCGTGCAGAAATTGACCAAGTTGAAAAGTTTAGGTTATGAAAACAGATTGTTTTGACTGGGGTTGTTTTCTTAAGGCAGAGGAAACTGTGACGATATTTGTTTCATATGCACTAAGTAATGAGCGACATGGACAATGCAAGCTAAAAGAAACGTTTCCTCTTGACCGATCAACAGGGGCATAGACTGAAGCTAAGAGGTGGAAAGCGTTGAGGAGATATGCAGAAAAATCTCATTAGCAAGCGTATGGTTGAATCTGGATTCACTGTATGAAGAGATGCACAGAGGCAAACCCACATCACCGTCAGAAATACACGAATCTGAACTTGAGTTGTGTATGCAAACAAGGGCAAGTGATGAAAATGAATAAAGATAGTTAAGCGATTGCACCTGACGAAAGCATGTACAACGACCTTGAGGGCTGTCATTCTAAACATACGTGGTATTCGTGTAGCTGTCCGTGGTGGCGAGCAGTTCCATTTTTTTTTTGCTTCCTTCGCTGTGACCCGGCTTTGATTCTCAGTCCGGGAGTTGGGGTTTGTTTCGATTCTGACAACGACATCAGCAAAAGCAGACCACCTGCAAGTAGAGTGTTTTTAGTACCTCGGATCAATTAATGACATCGAGAAATGAGAGACGATATCCCAGTCTCTTAAAGAAGGGGGACGGTGCCTCGTCAGTCTCTGCTCATTCAAACAGTTCATTCTCCATTCTCGTCTGATTCTGATTCCAAACGATTTTCCCAAAATTTTCAAAGCTGAGACTTGGCTCTGTGTCTTGTTTCCTTCACAATCGCAGGTGCCACAGTGAACCTCGGAAAGTTGACAGGTGTAAAGGGCAGCGTGAGTGACGAATTCAGCTACCCCCTTCCCTCCCCCACCAGTGATGACTCTGGGATATTGACTCTGACGGTCGCAGGGGCATTTAGTGAAGGGACTCTTGACCCTGCAGTTCAAGGTGCAAACTTCAATTGGGCTTCAGAACAGTCAGTTTTCAGTGCAGTAATGTCAGCGCTGCCCGCAAGCCAGGTTGGAATCGAAAATCCACTCAGCAGATCTGTAGTTAGGCATGTTATCCATTGTGTCACTGGCCCGTTGTATGTGCTACATTGTGCGGGAGATTAGCTTGTATGTGAATTTGAAGCCTGCCAGTCTTGCTCTTGAACCAAGTCGAAACCTTAACTACGATTTTTGGACCGTAACCAAGCGTATTATCCATTGTGACACTGCGCTTGCGCGTGCTTGAGGTTGGTATTCTGCAGAGTTGTGATCTAAACACGGACATGACCAATCGTACTCATGTTCACAAGTTGAATAACCAGGAAAGATAACCACCGTTACTGCTTCATTCCAATCATCCATTCATTGCGCAGTGGGAGGTTTTGTAACGAAAAGACATTCATCCTCATGAAACTTCCATTCACTTTGTGTCTAATCAGCCATTCAATGCTATCTCCGCTCATCTGATGAATTTCAAATTCACTTTACTGATTTTGCTCCATCACTTTTGATAAACTAATGCCTAATCACAACATCACATTCAAGCTAATTTTCGAAGTTTGAAAGTACTTTAACGACCTGTGCAAGTTTACAAGAAATTCGATAAAATGAAATGAGCAAAAAAAAATCCCCTCCTGCCAGAGCAGAGTTAGCCATATGAGAAAGGTCAGAGAGCGAAAACATTACCTCCGTTTCTCTCTGTGCAGATGTCAATAGAAGCCGCTCCAGGTAAAGTTGGAACTACCGGCTTGATGTCCCAGTGCTCCCAGCTTCGTGTCAATGGAGGCTGCTGCGGTTCACGTTGGAGCTCCCAGCCTGATGCGACGTATACCACATCAATAGAATCTGCTCCACGCAATGTTGGAACTCCCAGTTCCCGGCATTTCAATTCACTCTATACTTTCAGCGAAATACTTCACACTCACTGATTTCATTACTGAACCCATATCTGCTGGCTCATCCCCATCCCCATTTCCATTTTGATCTTCGCTGTTGCACCATACAGTTTTTCGTATTCCAGGCTTGAAACCTGGCACTATATGATATTCCACAGCAGTGGTCACTTGCTTGCATGACGAAATTGGTTAAGAAACCGAAGGTAAACTACATTTCTTTTGCAGAAATACGTTCCAGCAATTCCCTGCACTATTCCCTGAGGCTTTCATTTTCTGGAGAACTATATCAACCTTCGCCTTCAACAAACTAAGTGATGAAATATTCATCGGCTCTGGAGATACTAAAGTTAACCATTCAGCCCACCATGATTTTGCATGTCTCAGTCACTGTTTGTCAAGTATTACTACTGTTCATGTAGTCCTGTTCCTAACATATCCTCTGCCACTATCTTTGCTGCTTTTTGCATCATGCTGTTCCATGTGGTGCCGGTATCGTGCAGTGGTTAGCATTTTGCGTAGTGGCAGCAGAAAGATCATCTCCAATTTGACTTCCAGTATTGTCACTTGTTATCGTTTTATGCAGAGTAAGACATGCTTAACAAAAGCAGGAGCGAATCAATCTTTTTTGACATGAAAATATTCGTCGAGGTGATGATTTTGCTCCTTCAAACCCTCGCCCTTTCACATCTCTGCTGTCTATGTCTCAGGATTCATACCCACCAATTCTGGGAGATTTCTCCCCATTCCACGATCAGTAACCCTGCTTTAGGTCGCTCCTCCAATTTCCCTGAGGCATTTGGCAATCAATTACTCGAACTGACATTGTTCAGTCTGTGCAGCTGCAGTCAATGTTGTTGGGCGAACGTGACCCAATCCCACAATTAGGACCTTAAAACCAATCGATCCATTTACATACTGCTGTTGTGAGATCAGTGCTCATGTAGCAATTTTTACTGGCATGTTCCGGAGATCACTAGAACATCATGCTCAGAAAAAGGACACAATGCAGTATTCAGCAAAGGGTGTTTTTTTTTGGAAACGATCAGTTTCTCTGATCTAATTTCAATGGAGAAGAGGAGATTGTGATGAAACATGATTGAATTGTGCAAAACAATGAGAGATAAAGGCATGTTCGGATGAAAGAAATGGTATCTCTCGGTCAAACGCCATGTGGCATAGACTAAATGGAAGATACAGAAAGTTTTCAGTATATAAGCAGTAAAAACTTTATCCACCAGTGGTGGTGGATAAATCTGCAACTCATTGTGATGAAATCATCACAACCTTCTGAGGTATTCAGTCTGTATTTATCATGCTAAGTCATACAAGGCAAAGAGATGGAAAATGGAATGAGGATAGTGAAGCAGTTGTTTCTGCAAAGAACGCGTCCAACACATTTGAGAGCTGTCACTCTACGTCCGTCTGACCGCTGTACTCGTCCCTGGTCGTGTCGTGGTTCTGAATTGGCACTTTTACCACTGCAGCCCGGGTTCAATTCCCAGTAAGGGCTGTTTTGTTCACCATCAACAGCGTGGGCATCTGTGATAGGATTCCCTTCAATGCTTCGAATCAATCAATGTCTCCACGAACATCAGAGTCAATGTTCCAGCCTTTTCAAGAAGGAAAAGGTGCCTCGGCACTCCATGATCCAACATGAGACTGAGATATTTATTTCGTTTCCTTGCCATTTCGAGGAGCCGCAGCGATTGGGTCGATGGCTCTGTGAAATTGAAAAGTGCCGATTCGCAGTGTGTGGGACTATTTGGTCTTCCTCACTTGTGATGACGCGGCGACATTGACTGTGATGTTCTCCGGGACGTGTACTGAAAGAGATTCTCGTGTCTGCATACAGGAGCTCAAACTTCATCTCGGCTTCAGAACAATGAGGAAGGTTAGGTTGTAAGTGTAATAAATACCTGCATTAACCTCGAGCTCGGGAGGAGTGAAACCTACAATGTTCAGATCTGGAGTCAGGCACGTTAGACTTTGCGCCACGTGTCCCACGTGTTCTTCACGCTTTCATGCTTCAGAGTTGTGATGTTAACATGCACAGGAGAAATTGCAGTCACATTCAAAAATTTAAACAGGAAAGAAAATCACCACCACTGCTTCAGTCCAATCCTCCCCACTTCGTGTTTCAGCGCGATTCATAATGAAAACATATCTGTCATGATGAAGCTTCCATTCAGCCTCTTGTCTGTTCAGCCATTGAATGGGATCATCGGTGATTCTGTAAATTTCAACATCAGTTTCCTGCTTTTCCTCCATAAATCAAGATAAACTCGAGCATAATGGCAACATCAAATAGAGTCATAGAGTCAGAGAGATGTACAGCATGGAAACAGACCTTTTGGTCCTACTCGTCCATTTTGACCAGATATCCCAACCCAATCTAGTCCCATCTGCCATCACCCCGTCCATATCCCTCCAAACCCTTTCTATTCGTATATCCATCCAAATGCCTCTTAAATATTGCAATTGTACCAGCCTCCACCACTTCCTTTGGCAGCACATTCCATGCACTTATCACTCTCTGCGTGATAACGTTGCCCCGTCGGTCTCATTTATATCTTTCCCCTTTCACCCTAAAACTATGCACTCTAATTTTGGACTCACAGACCCCAGGGAAAAGCCTTTTTTCTATTTATCCTATCTTTGACCCTCATAATTTTGAAAACCTCTAATAAGTCACCCCTCAGCCTCCAACGCTCCAGGGGAAACAGCCCCAGCCTGATAAGCCTCTCCCTATATTGCAAATCCTCCAACCCTGGCAAAATCCTCATATTTGTTGTCTGACACCTTTCAAATTTTGTAACTTCTTTCCGATGGGAAGGAGACCAGATAAGCACGCAATATTCCAACAGTGGCCTAACCAATGTCTTGTACAGCCGCAACATTACCACCCAACTCATGTATTCAATACTCTGCCCAATAAAGGAAAGCGTACTAAACGCCTTCTTCACTATCCTATCTACCTGCGACTCCACTTTCAAGTTAAATTTCAAATATCAGAATTCTATGAACCTGCACTCCAAGGTCTCTTTGTTCAGTAACACTCCCTCGGACATTACCATTAAGTGTTGAAGTCCCGTTATGATTTGCTTTCCCAAAATGCAGCACCTCACATTTATCTCAATTAAACTCCATCTGCCACTTCTCAGACGATTGGCCGAACTGGTCAAGATCCTGTTCTAATCTATGGTAACTCTCTTTGCTGTCCACTACACCTCCAAATAAATGACAAAAAGTAGAGGACCCAGCACCGATCCTTGTAGCACTCCACTGGTCACGGGACTCCAGTCTGAAAAACAACCCTCCAGCACTAAACTCGGTCCTCCCCCTTTGAGCTAGTTATATACCGTTAATTATTTGAAGTTTAGTTTGCTGGAATGACGTGCGTGCGTTTTCAGGAAATGTAATATCATGACACGAGCTGAAAATCGCTTGCTGCAGTTTAAACAAATACGCAGTCAGTCTTATGATAAAAGTCAGAAAAAGAAAATATTGCCTGCATTTCTTTCTGTACAGATTCTCCTCCACGAGCTGTAGCTTTCCCACATTTTCCCTTATTTTTGGGAGATTTCCTTGGGACAGCAATTTACTGAATCTACAAACATGGTTCCTGCTAAATACTAATTTAATTCAGATTAAAATAACTGAATATCCTTTCTCCCAACTTGATGTCTCATTGCTCCGTGCTGCTTATCAATACAATCTGCTCCAGGGGAGGTTGGAACTTCCAGCCTGCTGCCACAATGCCCCCTGCTTTATGCCAACACAAGCGACTCCATATAAGTTGGAGGTCCCAATCTGATATCACAATGCTCCTTGCTCCATGTCAACAGAAGTTCCTACAGGTGAGTGTGGAGTCCCAGCCCCGGCATTTCATGCACCTTTACACCGTCACAGCGGGCTCATCCTCATGCCCATTTCCAGTTTGATCTTCGCTGCTGCGCCACTCAGTCCCTCTTAGTTTAGCCCTGGGAACACGAGATTATATGATATTCCACAACATTAGTTACTTATGTGGAATATCACAATTCTCCATTTCATAAATCAGAATTCACGCCCACGCATTTTCAAAGATTTGCCTCACTTCCATGGTCACTAACCCTCCTTTACATCGCTCCGTCTATTTCACTGAGGCATTCCATAATCGAACGCGTACATTGGTACCGTTCTATCTGTGCTGCTGCTGTCACTCTTGATGGGTAAACGTGTCCGATCCCATCATCGGGAACATGAAACCACTCGATCCATTTCAATCCCGGTGGTTGTGAAATCAATCTTCATGTTGGAGCCTTTACTGTCATAGACCAGAGATGACCTGCTACCAATTTGTCTTGACTTCCTGCCACTAAGCCAGTATGGCACCTCACTCTCTACGTTTCCATTAATGCCACAGACGTTGATCTTTTAACCAGTTTTCGAGGAGAAAGTGAGGACTGCAGATGCTGGAGATCAGAGCTTAAAATGTGTTGCTGGAAAAGCGCAGCAAGTCAGGCAGCATCCAAGGAGCAGGAGAATCGACGTTTCAGCAGGTCAGAAACGTCGATTCCCCTGCTCCTTGGATGCTGCCTGACCTGCTGCCCTTTACCAGCAACACATTTTCAGCTTTTAATCAGTTTGTCATGGTAAAATAAACACACACCAGGTCAACCATACTGGTCTAATTCTTGAGCTAGGTGGCTTTCAGTCTGATGTTATGCTGACTGGTTTGTGATCTCTACTACGATGATGCTCTCCCGAGGCCATTCCTCCTGTTGCGCTCCTCCTGTTGGTCTTGCCATGACTGATCAAAACAGTGCTCTTGAAATCACTTCAAAAATCATTTCGCATTACAATGACATTGGAGTTGTGAAAATCCACTGTTATTTCTACCCTTTTATTTGATCATTATTGAGAGATTAACTGTCATTAGCTCCACTATACCGCTAAGTTGTTCTGGTCTCTGTGGCACTCTTCCAGCACTGTCAATGCATTTTTTGTTCCTTCGCTGAATTTTTGCAATCGCGTTTGATATTCATTTAAAACATCGTTCCTCAGAACTGCAATTTTTCAATGGAGCAAAATCGCCAGCCTTTTCATTTAAAGTCCCCTCTAATTATATCAAAGGGTGAAAAATGAGAGTTTCAGCAGCAGACGAAATGAGATTCGGACGAGTTATCAATGTCAGCGTGTGGGGCACATGTTATCATGGTGACGATAATATCCAACAGCGCAACCCAGCAGCTTTCATGCTAACATTTGTTTGGTGTTAGCTGCACAAATTGCCAGAGTCATTTCCCTTAATTTCGCAATCTGTCTTTTTGTTTTTGGCTTTTCTTTTCCTCCTGTAGTTCTCCCTTGATGGCAGTAACTCTGTCTGACATTCAAAATGCCTACCATTCTTATACCCCAAAATCAGATTATCTCATTGGTTCGATGTTGGCAGAATAATAAATTCGAAATCGATTGGCTTTTAGTTTACAGAGACGTAATTGAATCTCAATGGTTAAAGTTGAATTGTCGTCAAAATGGCAACCACCTCAGGCACCTATTTCACAGCCAAATGTCATATATTTTCAATTTTCCAGTAAACTCTGACACTGCTCTCGTAAGCTGTCAGTGCAGAACAACATTCTACCTCTCTTCAAGGTACACCACACGCTTTCAACTTCATAACCCTCTGCAATTCCACATCAGGCTGTCACTGCCCCACCACACACAAAACCAGAAAGGCAGACCTCAAACAAAGAACAGTTATAAGTGAATAAAGGAGAAGTAAAATGTGCCATGTCACAATCAAAGTGAAACAGGGGATAGAGAAAGATACTGGACTTGTCAGCACACAGAAAATAGTCAAGTATTTTGCAGGAATCTACATCATAGTCATGAGAATGAATTGATCTAATTTTTTTAGATAACATGGTGATGTGGTAGAACTCCATATTAACGCCAAGAGCAGTAGCCTGTAGCGTTTAGTGAAAGGCAGCACTGCTTCAGACTCTCTCATTCATTGTAAAATCCATATTTGAAAGTGAGGGAGTAAGGAGCTTTCGAATACAGAGAGCAGAAGTAGAGGAGTGGGAAGAGCACAGAGGAATGTTGGGCTGGAAGCAGTGGTGGATTAATGGGGTGTAAGACCATGGATGGATTTGAAAACAAATCTGAGAATTACAAAATCAGTGGAGAGGCATCCTGGGAACCAATGCAAATCAGTGAGTTTTATTTAGTCAGAACAGAAGGGAAGTCAAATAGGAAATGACAGGCAGTTAGCCGAACATCTGTCAGATGAAAGCTTCTCAATGTTTTTTTTTTAATAAAGTTGTTGAGCAAGGCACTTGGAGAAAGAAAATCAAGGGTATGACGAAAATTCAAGATACTTTGCGAAAATGTAGTCAGACTTAACCAGATTATTGAAGTTCTTTGTGGAGCTATCGTTTGCTATGGATGAACTACCATTTACTGACCCATTGGTGAGGCTGTCAAACTTCACTTGAAGGCTCCCACCATTCTCCTCACAATATACATTCCGATCCAGTTGGTGTCATCAACAAGTTTGGAAAAATTACAAGAGATCCAAATGTCCAAATCATGTATAATGGTTGGGAACAATTTGGTTCAAGCATTGAATCATAGAATCCCTGCAAAGCAGTCACGGCAATGAGGCACTACTCTCTCCCTAAAATGCTGCATTTAGCATCAATCCACTTAGCCTGTACATTCCTGGATATAATGAGCAATTCATCTGAACCGTGAATGTTTGCACTGTGTGCAGAAATAGCAGCATCCACAGGAATCCCGCGCAGACACTGAGAATGTGTACACTTCATGTTGGCAATCGCGTTACGGTGGAATTGAACCCCGGTCTCTAGCACTGTGAGGCAGCAGTGCTGTCACTGATCCTTGTGGTACTCCACCAGTAACAGAACACCAACCTGAGAAAACTGTGCTTATTCCTACTCTATGCTTTCCAGCTGGTAAACAATCCTTAATGAATGCTGATACGTTTACAACAACCACATTGTATTTCGTGATGTTGTGTGGGACCGGATAAAAAGCCTCCTGAACAAGCAAAACAGTGGGGTACCAACGTGAATTCCACTCCATAGGAGACGTTGCAGAGATCGCATAGCTTGAAAGATGACTCCCAGCGCATCCACATTCTCTCATTGTCTTTCTCTTTCTTCAACATTTTGGGATGAAGCCTGTCTGGTCTATTTGACTCAAACTTTAGTCCAGTTAAGTTTTGAAGTACGACCTCTTTCCTGTTCTTATTTGTTTTGCCCCTTGTTTCATATTTTTGAGAGATTTAATCTCCTGATGAAGGACTTCTGATTGGATGTTGACTGACGGCCTGTGTTTTTCCAGTACCACATTCTTCGACACTGATTGCAAGCATTTGCAATCCTCACTTTCTCCTTTTCCACAATCCTGACATTTGCAAAGTTTCTCACTGTGCTGATTCGCTTTGCGTCTTGCCAGTCCAGATGATCAGCTGAAGCCTCGCCCACACATACGTGCTCTGTTTCTCCCGACTTTCCACGAAGTTTGTACCTTTCCTGTTCAGAACACCATACTATTCAGGTTCGGATAAATGATGTGACTCCGTCAGACTCTGCTGTGATCTTTGATCCAAATTTGCTGAGTGCAAATCAATCCTTCTAATACCGTGTAAAATTGATTTGAAGCATATAATTGCGAGAGAACCCATTCAAACATACTCGGTCAAGTGCCTAAACAACTCTTTATCTGGCTTAGTGTCAAGTGTTGCCTTTTCACATTCCTGTGAATCATTTTGGACATTTTGACAGATGGAAGACGGGGTAGAATTATAATCTTATGTTGTTGATTTGGATATCCATTGCAATTCCTTCATCATTTCCAGGTGTTTAACCTGTAATTCCTCACCTGCCAGTAATCTGGGACCACGTGCACTACGTGGACTGCAGCAGTTCAAGAAGATAATCCATCGACTTCTACATAGGCAATTGGAGATTGACAATATCAGCCAGTCTTGCTCATGAAAGGGCTGGAGAGTGGGGTGAATTAATCTGCTCAGGGAACCAGCATGGGCACGATGCGCCAAATTACCTTGTGTTGCAATCATTCGGTAATTGTGACGAAAATTAAAGAAAAAAGACTCACACAGGAGGCCATGGATCTGTTTCTGTATCCACCACTCAGTAAGAAAGCAGCTAATCGTTGGAACATCTGTACTTTTAGACTCAGTGCTGTGAGAAACACATGCAGAAAATAATAGCAAAATACTGCAGCAGCTGAAAAATTTTTTTTAATAAAACAGGCTATGCTGGAAACCTTAGCTGGTCGGGTTTGTGCAGGGAAAGAAGGTAGATGAATGTTTTAGCGTGCGCAGACAGACATCAGGAAATAAAAATGAAGCAGATTTTCCTCATCCTTATGATCTGAGAAGCAGAAGGAAAATGGAGTAGATTTGTGACAGTCACAGGCTCTGGGGATGGTAATTGGTGGAAAACTCATAAAGACACAGTCGACAAGAGTTATGGTAAAATAACAAAAAGAGGTATCTAAAATTCATCACTGTCAATCCAAGTAAGAAATTCAGAAGACACAAATATACCTTGGTTTGGGTTTGGTGTGTGTAAATACTCTCCTCTGAACTCACTGTAAATGCAGTTTCGTAAACCCTTCTCTACCAGTCCAGGAGAGAAATTCACAATCATTGTGTCCTGGTCACAGTCTTGTTCCACGTACTGTGCTATACTGTAGAAGTTGGCGGACGTTATCTCAAGTCCAAATGGCACTCCGTCAGCGCCCAGTAGCACCGGATCCATTGCTCACGCCACCTGAACATGCTTAAGAGAGGATAAAGCAAACATGACTGACAAGAGAAGTCAGTGAGAGCACAGAAACAAAAGAAAAACACCATCTGGTGTAGATTAGTGAAACCTAGAGCATTTGGAAGGGTTCAATAACGAGCAGAGAACAACCGAAATGGCAAGATGAGTTATTAAGATTTAGTACGTAAGTGTGTGAACTTGAAATATAAAGAATGGTGCAAGAGTTTGTTCACATATTTAAAAGGTTACAGAGAGAATAGTAAGGTAAAACAATGACTGCAGATGCTGGAAACCAGATTCTTGAGTAGAGTGGTGCTGGAAAAGCACAGCAGTTCAGGATGCATCCGAGTAGCAGGAAATTCCGACGTTTCGGGCAAAAGCCCTTCATCAGGAGTACAGGCAGAGAGCCTGACGGGTGGAGAATTAAATGTGAGGAGGGCGGGGATGGGGAGAAAGTAGAATAGAGTACAATAGGTGATTGTGGGTGAGGATGAAGGTGACAGGTCAGTGAGGAGAGTGGGAGAAGGTAACTTCAGGGCAGAGGAAATGACCTGGGAGTTGCAGTGGAAGAGGACTCCCTGAGATTCTTGTAGAGAGAGGAGGAAAATTTCTTCAAGGCAGGCATCCTTGCAAGAGTATTCGCAGTAGGGTTAAAGTCAACTCGGTAAAAACAATTACTGCAGATGCTGGAAACAAGATTCTGGAGTAGAGTGGTGCTGGAAAAGCACAGCAGTTCAGGCATCTTCCGAGGAGCAGGAAAATCCGACGTTTCGGGCAAAAGCCCTTCATCAGCAATACAGGCAGAGCGCCTGAATTGTGGAGAGACAACAGAGAGAAGAGTGCAAATTGGTGCACTGGAGAAGACGTAATGGGGAACAACGAAATGGTGCAGGTGAACACGTACTTTGCATCAGTTTTCACAATGAAAGACAACAACAAAATATGTGAATTAATAGACACGTAGGGAAGAAGTGAATGAAATGCCAACAATAACCAGAAGATGCCGGGGAAGCTGCAAGGTCTGAAGGGATTAAGTCACTGAGACCAGATGGACTGCATTCCTGATTTCTGAAGGAGATTGCTGAGGAGATTGTGGACGCATTGGTCGTGATCAGTCAGGAGTCATCGGCGTCAGGGTGGGTCCCTGATGACGGGAAATTTTTAAATGCAACACCCCTGGTGAAAGAAAGGGGAGAGGCAGACACAGACTACTGACAGTGTTGCACAGTACTTGGAAATGGATGGTAAATTACAGCAAAGTCTGCATGTCTTCATCAAGTGGACGTCATGTCTGACAGCTATGCTAGATCTCTTTGAGGAAGTACCAAGTAAGTTAGGCAAAGCAGAGCCAGTGGACGTGATCGAATTCAATACTCATAAGTCCTGTGATAAGGTGCCATACAGCAGACTGCTAAATAAGGTAAAAGCATGCTGTTAGTGACAAGGAGGGGATTGGCTGACTGGCTGAGTGAAAACAGAGGGGTCTTTTACAGGAGGGCAGCTGCTGATTTTTTAAGACTTGCACAGCCATCGGTGTTGAGAGCAAGTTACACGTTAAATATCTGGACAAAGGAACAGAGTGCATTTTCGCTACAGTTGCACTTGACACAAACGTAGTTTGAGAGACAGGTCATGTCAAGAAAGCTGGGAAACTTCATAAGATGCTAGGCAGGCGCAGAGAGTGGGCAAATAAGTGGCAAATGCAATACAGAAAGGGATGTGTCAGGTTATGCAGTATGAGAGGAAGAAGGCAGGCTTCGACTGATTTCTGTTCATGGAAAGCCTTTAGAAATCCGAAGGACAAAGTGACTTGGGAGCCCTAGATCAGGCAGGTTCAGTTGGAATTCAGGAAGGAAAATTCAATTTTATAATTTATATCAAGGGGCCTCAAATACAAGAGCAGAGATGTCCAGTTGAGCATTTATATAGTCGTGGTCAGACTGCATTTGGAATATTGCAGGAAGTTAGGTCCGATATCTAAGGGTATTTCAGAGTCATACAGCAGTTTAGCAGACCATTCACTCCATATATACCATGCAGAACTCATTGCCAAATTAAAATAGACCCGCCTGCCTGCCGTTGTCCCAAAAACTTCCAATAAATTCCTAATCAGTTACTTATCCAAATGACTGTTAAATACACTGCAGTACACCAGAACTGCAAAAAGAAGAAGAGGAACACCTATACAAGGTATTCGCCAAAAACGGATAGCCGCGCAACTTCATCAATAGATGCCGAAGAGAAAGACAATGGAACGAGGACATACCACAACCAAAAGGACTAGCCACACTGCCATACATCAGGAGCATCTCAGAAATGACAGCCAGACTACTGAAACCCCTAGGACTCATAACGGCACACAAACCAACAGCCACGCTCAGACAACAACTCACCAGAACGAAGGACCTGCTACCCAACATGAGCAAGACGAATGTAGTGTACAAAATACCATGCAAGGACTGCACAAAACACTATATAGGACAAACAGGAAGACAGCTAACAAGCCGCATACATGAACATCAACTAGCCACGAAACGACACGACCAGCTATCCTTAGTAGCCACACACGCAGACAACAAGCAACATGAATTCGACTGTGACAACACTACTATCATAGGGCAAGCCAGACAGAGAACAGCCAGGGAATTCCTAGAGGCTTGGCATTCATCCACAAACTCCATCAACAAACACATCGACCTGGACCCAATATACCAACCACTACAGCGGACAGCTGAAACTGACAACCGGAAGCGGCCGGGACAGACCACTTTCAACACCGGAGGAAACATCAAAGAAGCGCTTCGCAGGAGGCTCCCAAGCACTGATGATGTCGCCTAGCCAAGGGACGAAACGTTTGCAACAAAAACTTCCAGCTCGGCGAACAGAACCACAACAACGAGCACCCGAGCTACAAATCTTCGCACAAACTTTGACTGTTTAATAATTTAACTGTAGTTGCATCCATCACTTCATCCAGCGGTTTATTGCACACAGTGACCAAAGGGGGTAAAACAAAAGCTGCCACTCATGTCCTTTATAAATCTTCCTTCTCCTACTTTAAACATATGCCCCTGGATGCGATCTCCCTCACCTTTGATAGTAATCTTATTTATGCTCCTCGTGATTTCACAAATCTCTATAAGGCCAAACGTCGAAGTCCTCTGCTCCAGTGAAAAAGAAACCGCAGCCTATTTTTATAACAGAAGACTTCTATTCATGACATCATTCTGGTAAATACTTTCTGAACCCTCTCCAATATAATAAAATCCTTCTCATAACGAGGAAACAAGAACTGTACACAATACTCCAGAAGATATGATGACATTGGATAGGGTCCGGCGAAGGTTTAAAAGAATGATCCTGGGGGGAAGAAATGCTTGTCATAAAATGTTGAAAACCCGGGGGCTGTACTTGATGCAGTTTAGAAGTTTGAGGAGAATCTGATTGACACTTAAACAATACAGAGAGGGACAATTAAAGTGGCTGTGGAGAAGTTTTTTAACTAGCACGAGAGACCAGGAGCCGACTGCACAGTATAGAGAGAAAGGATGACCATTTTGGAGTGAGATGCGGAGGAATTTCTTCAGCAAGAGGCTAGTCATCCTTTGGAACTCTGCCGTAGAGGGCTTAGTGGTCAAGACATTGCAATGTTTCAAGACAGACATAGATAGGTCCCTGATTGATAAGAGGATCAACAGTTACAGGAGATGGCAGAAAGCCGAAGAATGATGTTGAGAAACATATCAACCATGACCAAATATTGGAGAGGTCTCGATGGGTTGAATGGCCTAATGCTGCTCCTTTATCTTGTGGCCTTCTCGCTATTGCCTGTGACTTCAACCTGCTCATAGACTGAGCAAGTCAGATCAGTGGAGGAGACTTACGTGGTATATGTATGAGATGGTTTTCTGAGTCGCTACATTAAGGACACAAATGGAGGGCAGAGCATCCTTGATTAGTTGGCTGGTCGACGAGATTTCGATGAAGAATGACAGCAGCAGCATGTGCACAGTTCTCGTACTGGTCTCACGAAGTCCCCACATTTTCACCTTGTGCCTGAGGCACAACGACTCTCAGGTTAAAGCACCAACAGTCAAATCGCGCGATCTCTCTCTCTCTCCCTCTCTCTCTCTGTCTCTAATGAGTCAGCAGGTCTGGGAATATGTCAACTTTGATTTCAAAGCTTTATTTTTATATATGTCAAGGAATAATTGACAATCTATCTCTATGCTGTCACTCAGGAAGAGTGAAGAAGTCAGTGAGAGAACTCTTCATTAAGGTGGAGAGTGATAGAACTGACTCAGATTATGAGCCGTAATCGAAATAGAAGAAATGATACTGATATGAAGCGTGAGCATGGTATAACGAATTGGGGAACAGAACTTAAAGGGATGACAAGCACTTCAAAAACATTTGCAGGAACTGCAACTGCTTCTCACTCCTGTCTGACACAAAGAAACCGGGAAACGTGGCCATGTCATGGCTAACAAGCGATATTAGGCATAGCATTGCACTCAAGGAGCCTTACAAATTGGCTGAAAATAGCAGCAAACATCAGACATCAGCAGAAGATGAAGAAAGAATTAATACAGAACGAAAATGTCGTTTAACAGTAAGCATATAAAGAATTGGTAAAGCTCCTGAAGGTATATGAATTGAAAAAAAAAAACGATTATTGAAAACAAATCCCTTACAATGAGAAACAGAGGATGTTATAATGCGGGATAAATATATAGCACACCAAATAAATATGTATATTGGTTCTGTCATCACAGATGATAAAAGTAATATTCCTAAAGTGCTGGGAAGAAAAAGAGAGGGAGGAACTGAAAGAAATCAGTATTATCAGGGAGATAGTGTTGTGGAAATTGATGAGATTAAAGACAGTAAATTCCACCAACTGCGAATCAAACAGAGGTGTACATAAAGTCACCCTAAATGCAGTGAATGCGTTCTGTAACTAGAGTGTGGAGTCTAAATAGAGTAAATTAATTGTCATATTTCAATATTCTATCGACTCTGAAACAATATCTAGGGCTTGGAGTTCAGTTAATATGACGCCACGATTTATAAAAGGAAGTAGCGAGAAAACATGGAATGACAGAAAAGTTAGCCTAACACTGGAAAACAGTAATTAGATTGGACAGAGCCAGCATGAATTTACGAAACTAAAATAGGAAAGGCGATCTCGTCTTCTTGTACACAAATCGCTGAACGTAAGCATGCAGGAGCAGCAGCAGGTGAGGAAGGCAAACGGTGTGTTAGCCTTTGTACTGAGAGGATTTGAACACATGAGCAGGGAAGACTTGCTGAAATTGTGCAGGGTCTTGTTGACAGCACAACCGAGAGTGCAGTTTAGGAATCCTTATCTGATAAAGGATGTTCTCCATTCGGAGATGGCACAATAAAAGTTTACCAGACTAATTCATGGGATGACAGGACTGACGTATGAGGATTCGTTTGGATGAAAATCACTCAAATTTAGAATGATGAAGTAGGATGTCACCGAAACGAGTAAAATTCTAAAAGGTACGAACAAGGTAAATGCAGGAAGGATGCTTTCAATGACCAGGGCGTCCAAACCATAGACGGTTGGGAGGTGGCGTCACTTCTAAGAATATGGGTAGTCCATTTAAGACTGGTTACTAAGTGAAATTTGATGCCACAGAACGTAATTGAAGCCAGAATGTGGAATGTTGACAGATGAAGATTTCTAAAGTTTTGAGGCAAGGGATCATAAGGTGTAGGCCTAAAGAAGTAGCAGGTTACTGTGGGGAGTGATCATATAAGATCATACTGAATTATAGAGAAGGATCAAACATCACAACAAGCCAGGCCAGTTCGAATATTTCATATTTCCATTCTGTTAAAGGTGGGATATGAGGAACAATTGTTTTTAACTGACGCAGATATCAGTAACATATTGTCTAGATTTAAAACATAATTCTGTAAGTACTTACCAAACAGTAACTGGGGAGCAATTTTAGCATACGAACTTCAGCAATTCGATGAGGTGCAAAGTAACTTTTGAGATTCGTACACTGGCTGTTCTGTGTCTCAATTTCAATTCAGTTCTCAAATTGCTGAATGTTCTGACAAAAACAAGATAGTATGTATGAAATAAGTCAACGTCTTTAAAATGTTGCTAATACTGGGTGGAGGGAGTGGTAAGAAAGTGTGGGGAAGGGGAGCAGTGAGAAAAACAATGGGTCGGGTTTTTGTTGAGGGATTGGCCACGAATGACCCCAAATTCCAAAACTCCCGCGACCCGCTATCCTGCTCAGGAGTCCTGTCCCTCCACTTCCTGCTCCATTCTTTCCGTCTCTGACAAATTTACAGCAAAGTCAGTGATAGAGGTGTTCATGGGGTACACTTTCCCACCAATTCCAGTCACGAATACACTCCCAAGCGTCTCCCAACAACATTACATCCTCATGGACCACCGCAATTATTTCAAACAATATCACTTATTTTCAGCTCTATTCACACTAAAGATAGATCAACCAACCGTAACCTGATAAATTAAAAAAAAATAAAACTGAAACATGAATAGCGGTCGCTGACGGGGGCCTGTTTCTGAGAAGAAGACTCATGCTCTCTGTGGCTTAATTGGCGATCCCAGATAAACGATGTTTGGTTCCAGAATCATTTCATGACCAAACCTGTAACCTCCAACTGGGCTATAGCATCTGGCGCTTCCCTCCCCTTTAGCCCTCACTCAACGATTGTCGATTGGAGACAACAACATTTCGTTCCATTGAGCACTCGCCGCGAGCATGCTCACAGTTCATGTTAACCCTATGCATACTGCAGGATCCATCCCAAGTGATGAGGTATAATGTTCAACAGCGAAGAAGAGGCGGTCCGACAGGATCAAGCTGGAGGCACTGGTCCTCCAACCAATCAGAGAATCTCATGGGCTCGCTGGGCGGTCTGATAAATCAGAGAATGCTGCTTGTCTAAAATAATCTGACCAGAACATCCACACACCAATGCTCAATCAAAGTTCGCTTGAAAAATTCTTCCAGTTCAAAACACAATTGTTAATGATGACTCTGTTCCCTTTCCCGCAGACAAAAGTGAAGACTGCAAATGCTAGAGATCAGAGTCAGCATTAGAGTCGTGCTCAAAAAGCACAGCAGGTCACGCAGCATCCGAGGATCATGAAAATCGAAGTTTCAGGCAGGCACCCTTCATCAGTAACCTTTCACGCAGCCAATTTATGATCAATATTGCTACTATCCCTTCTATTCCTTCATCCCCAGGTTTCATGCACAGCGGTCTCACAGAACTTTTGTCTTTTGTTTTGCCAATCTACATTTATCTGATCATTTTTGATTAGCATCATCAAGACTTCTTCTTACCTCATCAAAAAAATCGGCAGAAAGTTCACCACAATTTTCTGTGAACAATTCTATTTTAACTTTCCTGAATGAAACACATATTTCTTCACGTGGCACCTCATTTTGTCTGGTATGACCGTTTGCAACATGTTTCATACAGCTTTAAATGGTTATCCTGTCAGTACTGAATTAATTGACAAAACGTTTCTCATGGCAAACTGAAAGCGTGCATACATTTTAAAGATGAGGAAATGTGTCTGAATGAGTTGTGACTTGGACATTAGTTATCGTGAATACATAGTAAAGTCAATCAGGTTGTGATGGTGTTGACCTCTACCACACTTTCAGAAGCTGCCAGACAAGCTGAATACTTCCAGCATTTTCTGTGTTTTTTTTTAAATATATATCAGATTGCCAGTATTTGGCTTCTGTACTTGAACTTGGGACAAAAGGGATGAAAAGTGGGTCGAAAGCAGGAGCAGTCACCTCCTTCAGTCATGCAAAACCCAGCTCTTCCTCTGGTTTTTGTAGTTTTGTGACAACACTAACTGGCATGAATATTGGATTTTAATGATCATCTAAGTATTTACATGTTACACTTTCAGTCCAAATATGGAAGAAAAAAGCATCAATTTATGTCAATTTCACAATTTATGTGTGCATGTCCAGGTCATAATTCTACTTTTAAGGGGAAGGCAGCATTTCATATTGGTAACAGTATATGCTAATGATTCGCAGGCCATGGCTGTGAGAGCACGGAATCCAAATAACTGGACTTCCAGGGACAGTCGCTGTTTCTATCAACATGGACACTGTCTGATTTGGCATTACAGTCTCCCATCCTTCTGCTCATGATGCCTTCAGTTCTGTCTTGGTTTTGTTCCGACTGGTTTCTAATGCACGGGCTATCCAATCATCTATTATGTTGCTTTTTCTAAAGAGTGAGGATCCTTCTCTCAGAGCACACTGGCTCCGTAGTTCAATGCTTAGGTAGGGGAGGAACACAGACAGGGGAATGGCTGAATGCTTCCTTTCTTTGCTGAAACCAAACTCTGGTGTTGAAATTTGAAATGGGACAAAATAAGCCAATTGAGTGCAATCCTATTTTCTGGCTGATCTCTCCAAAGGCCACAGTCACTTCGCCAGAACGTGTCTGTGTGTTTGCCTCTGTAAGTGAAATGGGGTTTAGATCACCGACGGGGTGTGAACACAGGTTATCCATCTTAAACTTCAGTCGGATACATTGCAAAACGTGCCTGGATGATAGCATTACGACGAGTGCTTGAAACATTTGAGAACGCAACGGAGAGGCCAAGAGCTGAAAACTTGGATGATGGGCCTCTTTCCATTCTGTAACCAGTCGATGACTTGCTCAAACTTATGTACTGATGAATTAAACGCCATATGCTTTGGCATTAAAAAGCAGTTCAACAGCTTTCGAGGCAGCACTGGTGGTATATTGGTTAAGAGTCGGTGTTGGGTTGGGAGCCTGGTCAGGGAATCAGGTTATATTGTTGCTGAGAGTGACAACAACGACAGTGGAGCAGCTCTGATGGGAATGCTTCAATAACTCAGATCAATTCATGCCTCGAGAACATCAGAGTTCATGTCCCTGCTCCTTCAAGAAGGGGAAGGCACCTTGACATTCTCTGCTCATTCGGTCAGTTCATCCTTCATTCCCCTAAAGATTCACAGATTTGAAACGGGGCTCTTTTTAATTGTTTCCTTAAAACTCCCACGGGTTGCAGGTATTGGATTGGTTTGAAATTGATAATGTGCACAAGCGCTGCGTGCGAGATGCTCCTACCTTCCCTTCCTCTCTTTCCCTCCTCTGACAGCGGACTGAGGTTGACTCTGATATTCTCGGTTGCATTCATCGATTGGAGACATTAATCGGTATATTAAAAAGTGCCACAAATAATTCAAACAGAATTAATTTCTTTCAAATGCTCTAGCTACAAAGTACTCAGAAACAGCTCATTTTTGAGAGATATTTAGGAAAACCGAGTTTAAGAAGATAAACAACTTGCTTTGCAAGATGATTCCAATGAAGACGTCAATTCTTTTGAACGATTCGGTGGAATTTTAGTTCTTTCTATTACCACAGACACATCTTGCGAGAGTGACAACTGCCTCAGTAGGGACCGACTTTCAGAAAATTAGGAATTTAACCATTTGGCTACTTCTTCCTTCACTTTAGACTTGAAAACCAGAGCCTGTTTACGTAAGCAAAGATGTAAACAGGCAGCAGGCTGCCAGTCGAGGACAGGCCAAGCCGTTTAGAATTGATAGACGCTGAACGTATACCTCCTGAGGCAGCCTGCCTTCCTGTAATCTCCCATCATCCTGCCTGTTTACTTTGGATTCCTCTAGTTGTGTTGTCGTTACATAGGAAGAGAAGCATTAAGCCGCTTCCCGTACGTCTCCTCCCCAACTGTTTCCCCGTTACTCTACGGCTTCTATTCTCTCATGTTGCTCTTCCTGCCAAACTGGAGCATTCTTCGCGTCAGCTGCTTGTTATCCACATGTTCCTCGAAGGAGAAACACAGAAGTGGAATTTCAAACTCAAACAGATTAGCCCTGGAGAAAACTACTTCACGCTTTTTCATCAGAAATAATTACCACCCTATCTAACCCTATGATTATCTTATATGTCTCTATTAAGTCACCTCTCAACCTTCTTCTCGCCCACGTAAACAGCGTCAAGTCCCTCAGCCTTTCCTCGTAAGACCTTCCCTTCATAGCAGGCAACATCCGAGGAAATCGGCATGCTTTCCAAAGTTTCCACATCCTTCTGATAATGTGGTGAACAGAACTGTACACGATACTCCAAGTGCGGCTGCACCAGAGTTTTGTGCAGCTGTCGCATAACCTCATGATTCCGAAACTCGATCCCTCTATTAATGAAAGCTAAAACACTGTATGCCTTTTTAACAACCCTGTCAACCTGGGTAGCAAATTTCAAGGATCTCTGTTCCTGAACATCTCCACTTCCAAGATACTTTCCATTAGCACAATACTTTGCACTCCGGTTACTCTGACCAACAAGAATCACCTCACAATTGTCCGCATCAAACTCTATTTGCCACCTCTCAGCCCAGCTCTGTAGCTTATCTATGTCTCTCTGTAAACTACAACATCCATCGTCACTATCCACAACTCCAGCGACCTTCGTGTCGTCTACAAATTTACTAACACACCCTTCTACGCCTACATCCAGGTCGTTTATTAAAATGAAGAGCAGCAGTGGATCCAACACCGACCCTTGCGGTACACCACTGGGAACTGGTGTCCAGGATGAACATTTCCCATCAACCACCGCCTTCTGTCTTCTTTCGGCAAGCCAATTACTGATCCAAACTGCTATATCTCCCATAATCCCATTCCTCCGCATTTTGTAAAACAGCCTACTCTGGGGAATCTTATCGAACGCCTTGCTGAAATCCAGATACACTAAATGAACCGGTTTACTCTCATCTACCTGTTTGGTCACCTTCTCAAAGAACTCAATAAAAGTTCTGAGGCACGACCTCCCCTTCACAAAACTGTGCTGACTATCTCTAATCAAGTTATTCTTTTCCAGATGATTATAACTCCTGTCTCTTATAACCTTTTCCAACATTTTACGAAGAACTGAAGTAAGGCTCACTGGTCTGTATTTACCAGGATTGTCTCTACTCCCCTTCTTGAACAGGTGAACCACATTTGCTATCCTCCAGTTTCTGGCACTCTTCCTGTGGACAATGACGATTTAAAGATCAATGTCAAAGGCTCGGCAATCTCTTCTCTGGCTCGCCAGAGGATCCTAGGATAAATCCCGTCCGGCCCAGGGGACTTATCTACATTCACACTCTGCAGGATTTCTAATACCTCTTCCTTGTGAACCTCAATCCCACCTAGTCTAGTAGTCTGTATCTCAATATTCTCCTCGACAACATGGCCGTTTTCTAGGAGATTAATGTCGAAAGATATTCATTTAGTGCTTCCCCTGTGCCCTCTTCTCCACACACAACTTCCCACTACTATCATTGATTGGCGCTAATCTTACTCTTGTCATTCTTTTATTCTTTAAATACCTGTAGAAAGCCTCAGGGTTTATGCTGGCCCTATCCACCAACAACGTCTCATGTCTCCTCCTGGTTCTTCTGAGCTCACTCTTTAAGTCTTTCGTGGCTGTCTTGTTATCCTCAAACGGCCTAACTGAGCCTTCACATCTCATCCGAACATAAACCTCTTTCTTCATCGTGACCAGAGATTCAACTTCCTTCATAAACTACAGCTCCCACGCTCTACAGCTTCCTCCATGCCTCACAGGTGCATACTTATGTTAGACACTCAGGAGCTTTTCCTTGATTAAGCTCCACATTTCTAATGAGCCCAAAACCTGCAGTTTCCTTCCCCATATGATGCTTCCTAAATCTTGCCTAATCGCAACGTAATTGCCTTTTCCCAAGCTGTAGATATTGCCCAGTGGTATGTATCGGTCCGTTTCTATCACTAAAGTAAACATAACAGAATTGTGATCGCTATCACCAAAGTGCTCACCTATTTCCAACTCTAACTCCTGGCCGCGCTCATTACACAGTACCAAATCTAATGTGGTTTCACCCCTTGTTGGCCTGACCACATACTGTGTCAGGATGCCCTCCTGCACACATTGGACAAAAACGGATCCAACTATAGTACTCGTACTATAGTGTTTTCAGTCAATATTTGGAAAGTTGAAGCCCCCCATGACAACTACCTTGTCTGTCTCATTGCTATCGAGAATCATCTTTGCTATCCTTTCCCCAATATCTCTGGTAGTATTCGGAGGCCGATAGAAAACTCCCAACAGCATGACCTCTCCTTTCCTGTTTATAACCTCAGTCCATACTACCCCAGTTGATGAGTCCCCAAACATCCTCTCTGCAACTGCAATGCTGTCCCTTGACCAATAATGCCACTTTAACCATCTTCTCTGTTTAGATTAGATTAGATTACTTACAGTGTGGAAACAGGTCCTTAGGCCCAACAAGTCCACACCGACCCTCCGAAGAGCAACCCAGCCAGACCCATTCCCCTACACCTAACACTCGGGGCAATTTAGCATGGCCAATTCACCTAACCTGCACATCCTTTGGACTGTGGGAGGAAACCGGAGCACTTGGAGGAAACCCACGCAGACACGGGGAGAATGTGCAAACTTCACACAGACAGTCGCCCAAGGTGGGAATTGAACCTGGAGCGTCTGGCGCTGTGAGGCAGCAGTGCTAACCACTGTGTCACCTCCTGTTCTTATTGAAACATCTAAATTCTGGGACCTGCAACAACCATTCCTGTGCCTGCTCTATCCATGTATCCGAAATGGCCACAACATTGACGTCCCAGGTACCACCCATGCTGCAAGTTCATCCACCTTATTTTGGATGCCCCTGGCGTTGAAGTAGACACACTTCAAACCAACACCTTGCTTGCCGGTGCCATCTTGCATCCCTGATACTTGATTTCGGATCTCCATACTCTCAACCTTTTGTATACTCGAACTACAATTTTGGTTCCCATCCCCTTGCTGGATTAGTTTAAACCCACCCCCAATAGCCTTAGCGAATATCCCCCCCCCCCCCCACCCAGGATATTGGTACCCTTCTGGTTCAGACGAAGACCATCCTGCTTGTGCTGGTCCCAGCTACCCCAGAAAGAGCCCCAATTATCAAAGAATCCAAACCCACCAGCCTGCACCATCCCTGTAGCCACGTGTTGAACTCCAATCTCTTCCTATTCCTCGCCTCACTAGCACGTGGCACGGGCAACAAAACAGAGACAACAACTCTGTTCGTCCTAGCTCTAAGCTTCTATCCTAGCTCCCTGAATTTCTGCCTTAAATCCCCATCTCTCTTCCTACCTATATCGTTGGTGCTCGATAGACCATGACCTGTGGCTGCTCCCGTTCCCACTTAAGAATCCCCAAAACACGATCAGAGACATTATGAACCCTGGCTCCTGGGAGGCAAAACACCAACCGTGAGTCTCTTCCGTCCCCACAGATCTTTCTATCTGTACCCTAACTATGGAGTCCCTAATGAATACTGCTCTGCTCCTCTCCCCCCTTCCCTTCTAACCAGCAAGGATAGACACTGTGCCACAGCCCGGTGCCCCACTGATTTCCCCTGGTAAGTCGTCCCCCACAATAGTATTCAAAACTGTATACTTATTGTTGAGGGGAATGGCCACAGGGGATCTCTGCAGTGCCTGCCAGTTGCACTTCCGTCCCTTGACTGTAACCATTTTGCATTTTACTTGTACCTGAGGAGTGAGTACCTCCCTGTAACTCCCCTCAATAACCCTCTCTGCCTCCTGAATGATCCAAAGTTCATAAAGCTCTAGCTCCAGTTCCCTCACGCGGTTTTCGTGGAGCTGGATTTGGGTGCACTTCCCGCAGATGTAGTCAGCAGGGGCACTAGTCATGAGCCTCACCTCCCACATTCGGCAGGAGGAACATTCAAATGCCCTCACCTCCATTCCCACGATTCTAAATTCCCAAAGAGACTGTTGAAAAAACAAAGAATAAAAAAAAACTCGTTATCTTCCAATCTTACATTACCCACACCTCAACCCACCTATCACACTCTCAGATACCTTGACTCCTACTATTTGTCTCTGTACCTCCTCGGCTCAAAAGCCTCATTCCAAATGAAGAGCTCTTGCCTGAAACGTCGATTCTCCTGCTTCTCGTC
Source organism: Chiloscyllium plagiosum (assembly GCF_037043375.1). Classification (NCBI taxonomy): domain Eukaryota; kingdom Metazoa; phylum Chordata; class Chondrichthyes; order Orectolobiformes; family Hemiscylliidae; genus Chiloscyllium; species Chiloscyllium plagiosum. Next base: position 81,285,623 of record NW_028270159.1, on the reverse strand, counting down.
TGCTGCCTGCCCTGCTGTGCCTTTCCAAGTCCACAATCTCTACTCAGTGGCGAGGCAGTGGATTTGTGTTGGTGACTGAAGATAGAGGCCTCACTTTTGCACAATTCAATTGTAGGGAATATCTGCTCCAACAGGACATGATATCAGAGAAGTCCGGACAATGTTTGACCTCGAGCAAACGGGGATTTGATGGTGATCACATCCACCTGTTGACCTGATATTTCGCAGAAGTGGAGGCTGTGTGTCTGAAAGATTCTTACAAATTTCCTGTCAAATTGTTGGTGCCGAAATCCCTTAACTTCAATCCTAGCTTCAGGCACAATCCACAGTCTGTGAGAGACTCTTTCCCATTCTCTTGATTTTAAAAAATTTATAACATCAATTTCACAGCATATTAGAAGGGGTAGTTTTAATAAACAATCACTCCACCATGATAAGATGAAGTCGCGCAATTTATCCGAAATAGAACTTGATCAGAGTTTGAACATGGAAGGAAAAGGCTCCGGTTACGGTGGGAGAGAATCCTTCACTTGTTGTGTGTGTGGACAAGGCTTCTGCACCCACCAGAGCTCACAAACCACAATTGTAGTCATATTTAAGTGAGACTGTAGACAAGTGATGATTCATTTCTCCATCTGAGCTGAAACCCCATGAAAGCAATGTCACCAGGAACAAGCTCAATGTGTGGGAAGGGATAAACTCCTTCTCTGACCCACTGCGACACCTGCTCGATCACAATGACGAGAAATCATTTCAAAGTCTGGATTGCGGAAAATGCGATAACACATCCTGTGATTGGATTATCCAACACCATGCTCATACTAATGAGAAACATTTCATCTGTCCAGACTTTGGAAAATATTATCATACCTCTGTGTAGTTGATGCATGGGAAATGTGCTCACACGAATGAACGTCCTTTAGAAGTTCTGGGGACCTGGCGTCCGATCCACGTGCTCATCCAGAGGACAGACATCTTCAATTCCACAACTGTGGGACGTGCTGCAAATGTCGGATCGATGTGAAGTCCCATCAACATTACTAACAGGTCTTTTCAACGCCCAGACGGTGACAAGTGTTGCAAATGTTCCTGGGGACTGACATGGCATCAACGTATTCACAAAGAAGAGACCCTTTAAATGCTGAGATTGTGGTAATCACTATACAAGTTCCTTGGGATCGTTTAATCATGAACGTCTTCACATTGTGGAGAGACTATCAAATATCCGGTGTGTGGTGGGATGTGCTCTCCAGTCTTTGCAGGACTGATGTTCATCGACATTTTCACAAGTTGAGAGACACTTCAATTGTTTTCATTGTGGGACTCGGTTGGACGATCATCTCAACTCTCAGTACACCAGCGAGTTTGCAGTGGGCAGAACGTATTTACATGCTTCATTTGAGAAAAACAGTTAGCTCACGCATCGACCCTGCTGAGACCTCAGAGAGATCCACTGGGGGAAGGAATTCACTCACTCATCGAGCCTGCTGAGAGAGCTCAGAACGCAGAGTTCAACTGCGATTGGACTTTGTTGTTCGTGACATTCAGGACTGAAAGCAAAGTTTTAATATTTTAGATAAATGTCAAACAAAACAATTTTATATTCAATACCGTACGAGAGGTCAATATAAGGATGGGATTCCGTAGTACTTGAAGCATCAACACAGGTTCTTAAGGACAAATGTAATAGAATTCTATGAGGAGGTAATGAGCAAGTGAGAAACAGTATATTCTGTGAATGTGATCAGCTTGAAATCGCAGCTGGTATTTGTCAAGGTGCAGTATCGGAAGCTGCAAAATATGGGTCTATGGTGTCAGGGGCAAAGTACTGGCATGGCTTGAGTTTTGGCTGACTGGCTGAAAACAGTTGGGTGAAAGGGTCTTTTCCAGGATGACAGCGCGTGACGTGTGGGGTTCAGCAAGAGTCAGTTTAGGCACCACAACTATTCCAGTTATGCGTGAATGATCGGGTCAAAGGACCTGAGAGTTTTGTTGATATTTTGCAGAATACACAACAACAGGTGTAAGGACAGATGGTATTGAGGAAGTGGGCAGGCTGCAGAATGACATGGACTTGTTGAATGCTTGGATAAAAAATTGTTGCAGTTAGAACACTGTGTGGAAAAGAGTGAGGCCATAAAGTAATGGCATGATTAGAGGCATAGACCATTTTGTGACGGGGAAAGGCTTCAGAGATCCCTCGGTTAAAGATACTTGAGAGATCTAGTTGAGGTTTCTCTTATGTTTAACATCCAGGTCCTGTTGGCCGTTTGGAGGGTAAATGTAATGTCGGCATTCATTCAGGCGAGTTAAAAACCAGCTGCAGAGGTTTACAACTGACGCGATAAGAGGCGCTCATCAGACGCATTTGGATTATCTGGAATAGTTTTGCCCTCATGTCTCAGGGGAGATCTATTGGTGGATAGGAGGTTGTCAATGGCTGACACAGTGGCAGCACTGCTGTCTTCCAGCCTGAGCAACGCTGGTTCAATTGCTTCATCGGGCGACTGTCTGCAGTTTGCACGTTCTTTCCGTGTCTACGTGAGTTTTCTCCACAGAAGGAAAATACGTTGTTGATGTCATTTGGCCATGGGAAATGCAGAGTTATAGGAATCTGGTAGAGATGTGAGCTTATGTGCAATGATCTTCGTATGTTTCATGGGTTCTTCTTGGGCTGATTTGCCTTTTCGCACATTGTCAGGATTCTATTAGAACAACATTGATCGCAGGGATGAAGAACTTGTCGTCTAAGAATTTATTTTTTTTTAAAAATCACAGTTTCCATGTAAACATGCGATCTCAAGTCAATCTCTTGAACAATATGAGGAGTGGAGGGGCATTCTTCAAAGGAAATCATGAAGGCAAAGCGAGCATATTGAATAGCCTTAGCACATAAAGTTAAGGATAATCTAAAGAGATTTTATAAGTACATTCAGTGCTAGAGACCACATCGGATCCCAGAAAGATGCAAGAGCTAACATTTGTCTTGTACCTCAGCAGATGGGAGAGACACTAAATGTTCATTTCACATTAGTGAACGAAATGGAGGCTACAAACATTGATGTTTTGAAAGTAGTTCACATTGAAAAAAAGAAGTTCCGGAAGACTTGGAAAATATAAAGTTGGATATTTCTCTGGGATCTGATTACGTGCAGCAAGGGCTTTGTGGGAAAACAGGGAAATAAACTGTAGGGCCCTTGGTAGAAATATTTGCATCACCTATTACTGCGAGTGATGTGCCCAATAATTAGGGTGTAGTTTTGTTGAGGAACGGATGAATGGAGAAAACTGAAAATGATATACCTGTGAGGCTTGCTAAGGTCGTGGGTAAGTTGTTGGAAGCAATTCTTAGCAATCGGATTTATATGTATTTTGAGATACGAGTAATGAATAGGGCTAATCAGTTTGGTTTTGTGCGAGGGAATTTCTGTCCCACAAACATGGTTGGGTGTTTTGAGGACGTAACCAAGAATATTGATGAGGACTAAGTGGTAGGCATTGTTCAGTTGGAATTTAATAAATCCTTTTAAAAGGTTCCACAAGGTTGATTAATTTTTAACATAGACTTCAACGTAAGCTTTACAATTAGATATAAAATTAATTTAATGGTAGAAGGCATGAACGGTGGTGGAAGGTAGTGTTCTGACTGGAGGACTGTTACTAGCTGTGTTCCACAGGGTTCAATACTGAGCCCACTTTCGTTTTTCATTCATACAAATGATTTAGATAAAAAAATGTATAATACATGGTCAGTTAGTTTGCAGATGAGATCAAGATTGGTAGTAGAGTGGACAGTACAAAAGGTTGTGTCAGATTGTAACAGTAGATTATCAGTAAAAAATACTGAAGTAATTTATTTGATTTATTTTATTTCCTCTTGCTAATCAAATGCTGGACCCGGCAGCTCGAACGAAATCAGAAGCACTGTGGTCAAAGCAAACGTTCACAGTTGAGGAAATACACAGGAATCAGGGTGATGTTACTGAGCAATTGCCTGTGTGTGATGACATCACCCACATGAATACACAGCATTTGGGTTTGCGCAAACAGGTGATCTCGACAAAGAATGTGAATGTCTGTGGAGAAATCGAAAAGGAGATTTATCAGAACAGTCAAAGAAATGCGGAATATTATATCTAAGTTCAGGGTGGAGAAGTTGAAGTTGTTCTACAGACATCAAAAACGATTCAGGTGTGATTTGTTCAACATACCAAGGTTTTAATACGTTTAGGAAGTTAGAGGAAGAGCAGCTGTTCCCGTTTCATGGGAAACAAATGTATGATATTGTGCAAGAATTACTGCGAGTCAGAAGGTAAAACTTCCATGTTGCTTTTGTCTTAGCGAATAAAGTGGCATGATTTAATCTTGATACATAATTTGGTTTCCGTGTTCGAATCTGTAAATCCTCCTCTGACATGGTGTAAAATATTTTTTCAAAGTTCATCTTAGTCCGGGACTGAATTTCAGAAAAGAAGAAATATTTCTGCATTTTTGGAGCTTGCTGTGTTTACATTCTCCCTGCCTCACTCTGTGTCGAAGGACTTATACACTCCATTCCTGTCAGTGCAAGTGAGACATTCACAAAACCAGCAAATATTATCACCCACAATGCTTGACTTCAATTGTCACCATTTTGTGATGCGGTACGTTTCATTTACAAAGAAAGCACATTTGTCCCCATGAAGCTTCCTTTCACCCTTTGTCTGCCCGTCCACTACATTTGATGGCTGCTGTTCTGATAAATTTCAACTCTACTCTCCTGTTGTTCTTCCGTAATTCGACGGAACCTCGAACCGAATCCTAACTTCATGCTAATTTCTGGTTGTTTATTTTACATCAATGACCAGAGCAGAACAAGCTTGCAGGAAATTGAATAACACACAAAAAAATTTTAAAATTTCCTTCCAGAAAATTAACCGACTGCAGTGTCAGAATATGAGAAATGTCAGAGTGCAATGATATTTAGTCAATTTCATAATGCACCGATACTCCCACACGAGCTGAGTCTTTGCAAAATGTTTATTTACAATTGTGACAATTCCCTGGGTAAGATCCTCCCTCAATCCACAAAAATGTATGCTGCCGAAAACTATTTCAGTTCAGATTGAAATGACTCAGGGTACTTTCCATCAACCCAATGTTTCCTGCGCCATGTCAATTGAAGTGTATCCAGATGAGGTTAGAACTCCCAGCCTCTTCTCCCAATGCTCCCTATTCCATGTCAACAGAAGTTGCTCCAGCCGAGTTTGGAGCTCCCAGCCTGGGCATTTCACGCACCTCTCTGCCTTCATAGAAGGACTGCATGCAAACGGACTTTGTCACTGGCAGAAAGAGTAAAGATTCACGCGTTCATTCCACTCCCAATTTCCGATCGGATCTTCGCCACTGCGTCACTAAATTTGTCTGACTCCAGACCTGGGAACCGGTGTGACGTGAGTGTTCAACAGTTGTTACTACGTTCTCCCGCGGCACTGATAAAGTAACGATGTGAAACTTCGTTGTTTTTGAGACTTACATTTCAACAATTTGTGTACTATCGCCTGTACATTTCATCTTTGCTAGAAATCTATTGAACTCAGTCTTCAACATTCTCAATAATGGAATCTCCACAGCCAATGAGGGCATCGAAGATGACGATTCATTCCAATCTCAGTTCGTTGTCCTCTTGTGCATGTGGTGCTGTTCCTCGCCAATCTCAGCCATTGCATTTATTGCTTTTACTGTTGAGTTTTTCATGTGATCGTCCTCAGCATTGTGGCCTTAGCAACCTTCATTCAAATCCGAGTATCAGTAATGCGCATTTGTTCCATGTTACTTCACATTACCCCTGCAAAACAAACGCAGAAAGGAAACAACGAATTTTAATGTGAAAATACTCTCTAAGGTGATGATTTATTTGCTTCAAACTTTATCTGCATCGAATCTCGGAGAATTTTCTCCCTTTCACAATCACTATTCTTCCTTTCCATCCCTCCTCCCATGTCTCTGGGGCATTGCACAAATTAACATTCACTTTCACATTGACACCGGTAGGTTAGTGTTGCAGCTGTCACTCTTGTAAGGTAACATGCCCGAATACCACCATGAGGATCTTTAAGCCACTTTATGCAATCAGATAATGTGGTTGGTTATCAATCCTCATGCACAGTGTTTGATTTGCATGGACCAGAGTTCATTGGAGCACTGGGTTCATGAAAGGACACAGAACAATTTCGAGGGAAGGAGACTTTATTGGAAAAGACCAATGTTTGTGAATTCCCCACATTTATTTCAAGTCTGTATTCGTCTCTCACTAGAGTATTATGTGCAATGGTGCAATTCACATAAAAGATGCGCTATGCCAGCTGTGGAAACGGTGCAGAAGTGATTTGCCAATATATTGTCTGGACTGAAGAACTTCAGCTATGATAGAGTTCATTTAGACTGGCCTTGTTTTTCTGAGAGCTGGAGAGGTTGAGAGGAGACAGTATTGAGATGGAGGAAATAATGAGTGGAATGGGTTGGGTACACTTAACGAAAACGTTCCCTATGATGGAGGGATCAATCAAACGGTAGCCATAGATTTAAGATAAGAGTCATAAATGTTCGAGTAGCTGTAGATAGAAAACTTTATCAGCTGGGAAGTGGTTGGAATCTGGACATCACTGTTTGTATGTGTCAGAGCGGCAGAAATTCTCACAATTTTTAGAGATATTTAACTGTGAATTTGTAATGCTTAAGGCATACAACGTTAAATGATGGAAACTGAGATGAGGATAATCAAGCAGGTGTTATTGACAAGAACATGCACAAGTAATTGCAGGCTCAGTTAGCTCTGACATGCACCGTGTGGCGTTTGGTAACCTCAGTTGTCACGTGGGAGGCCAGGGTTTATTTTCCCGCTGGGGCGGCTCTGACTGTTTGAGGGTTTCAAGATTTGTGTAAAGATCTGCAGTTCCAGTGAAGGGTGCAGATGGTGTGGGGATGTTTGGTGGTTTTGGGAAATTGGTTTGCGGCCGTTTCCTCCCCTCTGTCGGTGATATCCTCAAGGCAGATGAAACTCGCGTGAAACGCTGCTGTCCTGAAGCGTTTCGAATTGATTTGATTTCCTTCCCACAGCTTTCAGTTGCTGGTTCTTGTCGTCCTTTGCATGTCCCAGTATGTTGGGTCCAGATCAACTGTTTTTGATGGAGTCATTGGATGAGTCTCGTCATTCCAGAAATTCTCTGGCTGCACTTTATTTAGCTTGTCCTATTATTTTTGTGTTGACCCAGTCGAATTTGTTGTCCTCGTCATCGCTGTGCATTGCTACTCGGAACAGCTGGTTGTGCTGTTTACTGGATCCTCCAGAAATACTTTGCAACAGTAGATATTGCCACAGATCCCTTGCCAAAATCAACGCGAGGAGGACATGCCATGACCCAACACACCAATCACTCTACATTATAGGTAAAAAAAATGTCTCGGCACGTACAACCAGACTCCTCTGACCACTCGGATTTATGAGACAACATAAACCGAAAGCCACGTTTGACAACAACTCACCAAAAAATGGACCAAATACCCATCATCTGCAGGACAAATTTGGACAAACAATGTTGCACGTAGTGACTGCAGGAAACATTATAAAGGACAGACAACTCACGATACACATTCATGAAGATTAACTTGACACAAAACACCACTGCCAGGTGTCCGCAGTAGGTTGACTCATGACACTGAGTGTCGCTGATTCCGTGGCTCGAAACTCGGATTGTGTGACAGTCTGCAGCAATGGAGAGTGCGTTGCTGAAAAAGTACAGCAGGTTAGGCAGCATCCAAGAAGCAGGAGAATGGACGTTTCTGACATGTGTAGTTCATCAGGCATTCGGCCAAAACGTCGATTTTCATGCTCCTCGGATGCTACCTGACCTGTGTTTTTCAGCACCACACTCTCGAATCTGACCTCCAGTATCTACAGTCCTCACTTTCTCCTCCGTCTGCAGCAATAGTTAGTTCCTTGTGTGAGGGAACTGTTGAGATCACCAATGTAAAATTCGTTTGCTGATTGAGATATACAACCAGGTCCGTAACCCAAAAGAGTGTTTCTGTTGTTTTAAGTTTCCTGGCTGTACAATGTGTGCTTCTGTGATCGCACAATTGGCAGTGCTCTGGGGAGCGGCTGCAGTTATCTGCGTTCGGAACCGAGATGCTATTGATGCTGTTTGATTTGTTCTTGATTTGTGAAACAGTAACACAGTGACGGATCAACTGACATTGCAAGAAGGCAGACAGGCATAGAAAATATCGAGGTACTGGTGACATTTGATTAGAGATCACCGAAATCAAGGAGAAAAGAATTTTGAATTCTTTCGAGTCGTGATGGAGAACAACCAGGGAAATAAGTCACCAGCGGGTATAGTTTACAAGGACAGCCACAGGAACCAAAATGCGAAATAAAACGTACAAAATGACGTAGACAGATGAAGGATGACAGTAATCATGGGTAAACTGACTTCCACTCCCTAGGTCTCCTAACTCCCACTCCCAGCCCCATTGGAAACAAATGTTAGCGAGCCATAAACATCAACGTCATCCATTGGAACGATTCAAGTCTTTTCTAAATTTTCGATTAAGCTATTAGTTTCAGTTATTTTTCTTTCCTGGGAAACAATCTCTTTCATTGTTAGCATTCGGAAAGGAAGCCATCCTTTTTGTCAGGGAAAGAATATGTTACTAAACTTTGTGCCGTGTATAACATTCCGCTGCGTCACACGTTTCTTCTACTTTCTCTCGATTTTAATAGTAATCTCTCTTTTGACTCTTCCGACCAAAGTGCATGAGCTCATAATCCATACATGAAACTGCACGTGAATAGTTTGTCCCCACTCACCTAATCTATCTCTATGCCGATGCATATTGCCATGATCTTATCATAACATGCGCTCCCACGAGTGTATTGTCAGCAAATTTGGACACATTTCACACTGCCACTTGCTCCATGCTATTAACAGAGAGATAATTGAAGCCTTGAACATACCCAGTCTTAACAGGCCTTGGTTGTAAATACTTCTACATACTTGCTACCCACTGAATGTGAGAACATCCTCCTCATTTGTTTCTTAAGAGGGTAACGCCTTCCCCTGAGATTGGGATCACTGGTCCTGCACTATTTTGGATATAACTTTTAAAGTAAAAAATAATCTCCCTGGCGTTTCCAGTGCCAGTCCTGAGTTTTCGTTTTTCACCTCTGTTTGAACAAACTGCCTTGATTAGCACATTATTATTGACAATGACATATCTGCTTCACAGGTGCTTCAGTGCCTGTGATTAAAGTGGAGCTGAAAAGCGCGACAGAAGTGCATCTTTATTAATCGACCATTGCCGTGTTATGAATCTCTCTGCTCATGAAAAGGGATCCTTCATATTCATTCTATCTCTCATCAATACCGATCACATTTCCCTCAGAGTTGATTTTACATGTTTTCTTGTTGGAAGAGTTATCGCTGCAACTCCAGAAATCTCGCCTAAACAACTCGATATGTTCTCAGGTCTGCTCATTTCTTGACATGCAGGAAACTTGCGTTCTGAACAAGAAACGGACCTGACCTAAAAGAAAAAGCATGGGATATGGGTTTCACTGAGTTTATTTGAAACAAGTTGTCTTTTTCCATTAAACGTCTTCACTCCTCGTCCTCTGGTCAATTACCCTGGTCAGAGACAGCAGTTCCTCCTGACCATTAATCCGCCCATCCACAGCTCTTTCTCCCACATCATGATAAACGTCCCCAAGAAATTTCCCATTAATCTTCTTTGCTCCAAACAAAACATTCCCAGTGTCGTGAATTTCTGTATATGGTGCAAAGCAGAGGATTGTGAAAAGATTCTGGGAAATTGTTGCCACTTGTCAAGTGGGAAAACTGTCAACAAACAAAACAGAAATCCCAGACTCGAGCTTTCTGAATCTTCACATAATCCTTGGGCCGCGGATTCAGTGGAAAGTGAAGGGTGAAATGGCCAACTGGGCAGAGACAGTTTAGAAATCTTTCCGTTCTTTCGGAGGCCGGTACTTTGACTCTGATATTCTCCGGACATGAAATGATCTATGATAGTGAAGGATTCTCGTTCCTGAACGTCAGGATGTCAAATCTCATCTCAGCTCCAGGGCAATCCGAAATCGCGGGAACAGATAGGACACTGAAAGGCTGGAAGTGAGACAATCCCGGTTGGAGGATAACTGGTTCCGGTGTCATGGGTGCGTCTATAGAGGGTGGGATCAGACTATTCCCATGTCTTCACCGTGAATTTCCCTGGATTGACTTAGGAAAAAATGCTAATTAAGGATGATTGTCAATATGGGAGGAGCAGGCTGCAGCTTGCATTCGGAGGTCATTGAAGCCGTTGGCTCATCAGTCTCTGTCACGATGTTAGTCAGTGCGTTCGGCTCTTCACTGACAGGTTGCTGTTCTCCTACGACCCAGGAACAGAGCGACAACTGTTCTCACACCATCTGTTGTTTTTTGTCTTTTTACCAACGTCAGGAAAATGTTCCTCAGAAAGCTCAAAGGGAGAAGTTCCCCGTTTTAGGAGAGCTATTTCCCGGTGACATGTATGTGTTTGCAAAGCATGAGATCAGACTGTTCCTATTGTCCACAACGAATGCCCCAGGATTCATTTTGGAAACTTTAACCAATTGGGGGCAATTTTCATTCTGCGAAGGGCAGGCGAAAGCTTGAATTCACTGACAGTCTGCTTTAGGAGATCCTGCAAGGGGCCTGCTACAAGGGACTACCAAGTCTTTGTGGAACAATTAGTCCTCTCGTTTGGCTGTTAACCGAGAAAGTGTACCCATGCATGGAGTGGCCGGTGTTCCTATCCATCCGACTCCTTTGCTGTGCACTTTCGGGTTTTTAATAGGGTCAGGGATATGCATACAAACGGAAACCAAATCCAGTGAGGAACCACAAATGCGTTATTGTATTGTTGACTGGCTAATTGTGGACACTCGGGATCTAAAACAAAAACAGAAACTGATGAAGGAACTCGGCAGTTTTGCCATTACCTGTCGGAGAAAACAGAGTTCGGAAAAAACTCCTGGAGAAGCTCCGAATCGTTGTCTCTATTTGTCTTTCCCCAGATGCTGCCAGATCTGTTTAGTTTCTCCTGCAATCTCTCCCTTTCTTTTGAAATGAATGACCATTTCAACCATCGAGATTGATTACACAGACCAAACATGTCCTGACATTTAACGCTGTCGAAACTGTGGTGATTGAATTCAAACAAACCGAACAATGATTGCCTGTCCCTCAGCTCCACAGGGAGGGAGTACTTGAAACCAGTTTAGTAGCACGCTTCTGCAGATGTGGCCATGTGGTTTAGGCGATGGGCGTTAAATGCAATGTGGATTCCTCATGCAGTTAAGCATTTTGCTGACTGTGATTGAGAGCCGAGAGTGAACTTGAAGAGTACTTGTTCTCTGCTTTCTTGTTTGAAATTCAAATCGCAGGATTAAGTGAAATGCGGATAACTCAGATAAGGAACGTTAGGAATCTGCAACCAACTGCCTGTCAGGATGGAAAAGTTAGAAAACTTCAGAGCAGATAAGACCCATTTAGTTGCACACTTCCATGACTGAATACATTTGCCCCACTGAACCAATTGACGCCAAATGAGATAAGAACAGTTCAGGGGATTGTGTTGGACTGGTGCAGCGATAGTGGGCCAATGGATATTATTGTGCTAGACACTTCCATGGCCAGCTTTGAGGAGGTCATTTTGTCAAGTAACAGGACATTCTTTGCAAAATGTCCCTCGGCGAGGAAGGGATCGAAGCTACTCTCCGCTGATCTTTCTGTCAGTCACGGTATTCATTAGGACATTTCAATTGGTAATAACGGTTGTGTTGCATATTTGTGGAATCAGTCTATATGATAATGAGGACAACGAGACCGTGATGTTTCATGACCCAGCAGAGAGCAAGCCCTTGCAGCTTAATTCCCTGGCTCTGCTTTTGAAATAAAGATTACTTTCTCGATGTGCCTGTGTTTATATCAAACAGCTCATTGACATTGGGACTAGTCGTTCAGAGGAAGCTGGAGGTGTGTCAGCGACAGAAACAGAACAAGACGAGACATGAAAGTGCTTAGATTTTGCCGTGTGTCCGCTGTTTTTAGTGAGGAATGTCTGCTGGGTGCGAACCTGTCAGGTCCCAGGAGCCAGAGGGCTTGTTTTGGTGGGATTTGTGTTATTGAAAGTTTCACATGAGAAGCGTTTGGGACCATTTCAGCTCGGTATCCACAGCAACGGTGCACATTTTCTGGCGAAGTGCCTTGTATTCCACTTAAAGCCGCCTTTCTCCGGAGATACTTGTAGACATAAAGCACATGGAATGGGTATAATCCTGAGGACTCTGTCACTATCAGGGAATGTGCCTGCATGACTGCGTCTGTATTTGAACATGAGAATACGTTCCTCAGAGGGGTTACAACAGTGTGACCAGGTCAACCTTCAGTACCATTGTTATGTCATTTCAGATCACATAGACAATCTCATTGCTGCAAACTGGGACGAGAATAGATGGATGCCTGATAACGTACGCTTCACGATGGACGAATGGCCCTTGAAACCTCCTCCCCCACACGCTTTTTAAACTCGAGGCCAGAGAGAAACTGACCTGACGAGAAAATCGCTTCACAACCTTTCAGAACCTTATTATTGTCCATTCTACTACCAATTTTGCAAACTTACTTACCATGCTTTCTATCTTCCCACGTACTTCATTTATTTAAATGAAAAATAAAATGAATGTGCGTTCAGCCAGTGGGAATACCATTGGTAACAGTCCTCCTGTCTGAAAATTACCTTCCACCACCATTCTCAGCATCCTTCTATCGAACTAATTTTATATCTAATTGGAATCCTTACATTTAACTTATGCGATTTAACTTTATGAATTAGTCAACCATGTGGAACAGTGTAAAAGCTTTTATTAAAGCCCAAGTGAGCAAACTCTACCACTATGTCCTCATTGATCTTCTTGGTTACGCCCTTAAAAAACTCAATCAATTTTGTGCAAAACCAAGCTGATTATCCCGATTCATTCCTTGTATCTAAAAATTCAAATAAATCCTATCGTTTAGAATTGCATCCAACAACTTACCCACGACCATAACCAGACACAGAGGTCTATCGATCCCAGAATTCTCCATGAATTCCATTCTAAACAAAGGCACAACATTAGCCATCCCCCAGTCATTCGTTGCCTCACTCGTAATAATAGATGATAAAAATATTTCTACGAAGGGCCCAACAGTTTCATTCCCTAACTTCCCACAAGTTTCCGGGATACAGGAGATCAGATACCACAGAAATATCCAACTTTTTATTTTCCAGGTCCTCCAGCACTTCCCCTTTTCAATGTGAACTATTTTCAAAACATCAGTATTTAAGTTTTCCAGCCATTTCGTTCTCCACAGTGTAAACTGATGCGAAATGAACATTATATGTTTCTCCACCTGCTGAGGATCAAGACATAGGTGAGCTTTTTCATCTTTAAGTGATCCTATTTGGTCTAAATTTCTTAATGTACTTGCAGAATCTCTTTAGATTATGCTTAACTTTATGGTCTGAGGCTATTTAATATTCTCCATTGATCTTTATGATGTCCTCCTCAAGAATGTCCCTGCACTCCTTATATCGTTCAAGACGTTCACTTGAAACCATGTGTTTATATGGAAGGTGTCACCTCCGTTAAAAGTTCTTATGACAAGGCCTAAATCCCTGCGATCAACGTTGTTCTAATGGAATACCTAAAATGTGCAAACCGGACATTCGGACCAAGAAACCCCCACTAATCATGCGAAGGGAATCGCACCCAACTCACACCTCTACCCAATTCCTGTAACTCTGAATTTCCCATGACGAAAGAACGTCAGCCACACATCTTTAGTCTGGAGCGGAAACGCAGGCTGAAACGGACAGGATGTGCCAACTAAAAAATTCACATTCGTCCAAAGTAGATATTGAACAAACATCGCGGAGGCTGCAAGACATTAGTACTCACCACTGAGTCAGCCATTATAAACCTCCTATCCACCACTCAAAACAAACCATCACTTAGATATGGGGCCAAATCCTACTCTCAATGTTCCAAATGCAATGTTCCAGAGACTCCTATTGACTGAGGCCTAAACTTCTGCCCATGCTTTTTAATTTGCATGAACTGAACGCCGACATTGTATTTGCCTTCCTAAACATCAACTGAAACTGCATGCTAAACATAAGAGAAAATTGAACTTGGAATTCTTTCTGCTTTCAGAAAATTGTCTATGCCTCTACTCTTCCCACCTCATATTTTCCACAAAGTATGGCAACTACAACGTTTTCCGAAGCACTCACTCCTTTCAAGTCATTCTGCAGCATGCCCGCTTCATCAATAAGATCTGGCCTTCCACCTATCATTGTGTCTTCTTCAAATGGAACAACAACACCCTCAGTTCCTTTGAATGGATCATTCATATATAATGTGAATAGCTGTGGTGCCAACCCTGACTCATTTGAACTCAACTAGTCACGGGCTGCCATCCTGGAAGAGACCTCTTCATCCAACTGTCTGCCTTCTGCCAGTCAGCCAAGCCTCAATCCATGGACTCTTATTTAGCAGTTTGCCATACTGCACTGACATATGTCTATGGAAATTCAAGCCGGTCACCTCCACAGTCTTGACTTCGTCTCACTTGCTCATTACCTCCTCAAAGTATTATAATATATTTGTCAAATGTGATTTCTCCTTGACAACCTGTGCTGATGGTTCTCGTACTCTGTAATCCCATCCTTCCAATGACCTTCGATACTGTGTTTAACACAAAGCTGATTTATTTGATTGTTATCTAGAATATTAAAACTTTGCTTTCAGACCTGAATGTGATGAACAAAGTTCAATCGGTGTTGAGATATGTAAACTCTACGCTGTCTCTTTAGGGTCGATGAGTGAGTGAATTCCATCCCTCAGTGGGATCCCTCTACTCTCTCAGCAGGGTCGATGAGTAACCTAACTGTTTTTCTCACATAGAGCAGGTAAGTGCTTGCTGACAACTGCAAAACAGATGGTGTGCTGAGAGTTAAGATGATTGCTTGAACCTATTCCCTGAATAAATACACTTGAAACGTCTCTCACAATTCGAAAATATCGATAGGATATCAGTACTACAGAGACTAGAGAGCACATCCCACAAACTACATGTTTGAAAGGTCTCTCCTCAATATGAAGACGTTCATGATATACTGTCCCCAGGGACGTTTGTAGTGATTAGTATCTATCTTCAGTGTGAACACGTTGATGACACGTTAGTATTCAGGAAAGAGTGCAGCACTTCCCGCAGTCAGGGCATTTAGAAAGACCTGTTAATGCTATGTGAAAGGTGATGAGCCATCCGGTCGCTCGGACGTTACAGCATGTCCCACACATTTGGAACTGGAGACGTCTCTCCTCCGGGTGAGCACGTGGATCACACGTCAGGTCTTTATGATTCTTAATGGACTCTTATTAATGTGAGCATATTTCTCAAAGATGAAGCATATAGAGTTGATAACATTTTCCAAAGTTCGGAGAGATAAAAAGCTCCTCATTAGTATGAGCGAGATATTTGGTTCTCCAATCGCTGGATGTTTTAAAGCATTTTCCGCAGTTCAGACATTGAAATAGTTTCTCATCATTTTGAACGAGAAGGTGTCGCAGCAGGTCAGAGACAGAGTGAATCCCTTCCCACACTCTGAGAGGTGAATGGTTTGTTCCTGGTATCATTGCGTCCACGGGAATTCAGCTCAGACAGGGAGTGGATCCCCACGTTTCCCCAGTCTTTCCTCAGTATGACTGCAATTGAGGTGTGTCAGGTCTGATGACAGGTAGAAGCCAAGTCCAAGCACACGAAAAGTGAAGGATTTCTCTCCTACTGTAACCAGAGCTTTTTAATTTCATGTTCGAAATCTGATCAAGTTGTATTTGGGATAAACTGCGCGGCTTCCTCAGATTATGGTGGGGAGGTTGGTTTGTAAATCTTCCCCTTCTAAAAGCCTGCAAATCTGATGTTATCGAAAAATGAGAATGTGAAACCGTCTTTCACAAGACTCTAGATTCTGTCTGAAGATAAGGTCTGAAGATAAGGGATTTTCGGCACGAAGAATTTGAAGAGAATGATGTCAGAATCTTTCATGCACACAGCCTCCACCACAGAGACCAGCGGGTCAGCAGGTGGATATGAACACGATCACCTCCCTGTTCCCTCCAGGTCAAACACTGTCTTGACTTGTCTGCCATCCAGTCCTGATGGAGCAGACATTCCGTACAATTGAATCATTGCAAAACTGAGGCATCTGACTTGTGTCCCGAACTCAAAATCCACTGCCTCGACGCCACTGAGTTGGAAGTGTGATATTGGAAGAACACAGCAGGGCAGGCAGCATCCAATGAGCAAGACAGTCGACGTTTCGGGCACGAGCCTTCATCAGGAAAGAGGCTCGTGAAGCGTGGGGGTAGAGAGACAAATGGGAGCGTGTGTGGCTGGGACAAAGTAGCTGAGAGTGTGATAGGAGGATGGAGATGGGGTAATGATTATCATTCGCAGCGCAGGGTTGAGCAGATAGGTGGGAAGGAAGATGGACAGACAGTACAGTTCATGAGAGCGGCAGAAGCCCTGGACCTGAATGAACTTGGCTGTGTGGGAGGGAGAGTTGACATGTTTGGCCAGAGGCCAGTGGTGTTGTTTGGTGCGGGTGTCCCGGAGATGTTTTCCGAATTGGTCTGTAATTAGGCATCTGATCTCCTCATTGTCGAGGAGACTGCAAAGGGAACAATGGATACAGTAAATGACATGCGTGAAAATGCAGGTGAAACTCTGATGGACATGGAAGGGTCCTTTGGGGTCTTGGACAGAGTTGAGGGCGGAGGTGTGGATGGATATTTTGCAAATCCCGAGTTGGAATGAAAAGTTTGCTGGGAGCGGATGGGAAGGTGGTTTGGCGGGGGCGTGCACCACCAGGAAGTCGAAGAGGGAATGATATTTACAGAAAGTGGGTAGGGGAGGGAAACACATCTTAGTTGATGGGTTTCATTTGCAGCTGACGGAAATACCGGAGGATGACATGATGTCTACAGAGGGTGCTGGATTTTAAAGTGATGTTGAAGGGAGTTATGTCCTAGTCTCAGTTGGTGAGAGGAGTTTTGGGAGCGGAGTTGAGGGAAGTGGATGACATGAGCTGGAAGGCATCATCGACCAAGTCCTAGGAGAAAATGCCTTGCCACTGATTCAATCTCCTTGCTGATAATTGCCTGAGTCTGACCAGGCACGTCATAACCATGGTGACATACTTCACTTCCTGATGTGTTTTTAACCACATATCCCCAAAATCACCATGTCAGCCGACTTGCACTTCATTAACATCATTAACTCTTCCACGTCTCTGCTCTTCTGCAGCTCAAATTCTAATCTATTCGTTTGGAAGTCACGGTCATAATACACTTCCATCCGTCCTTTCAAATTCCTCCCTGCTGTTGTGCTCGTGATGCAAGGAATATGGAGAGAGTGGAATTGAACACGTGGCTACAGGGATGGTGCAGGAGGGAGCGTTTTAGATTATTGGATAATTGGGGATCTTTCTGGGGTCGGTGGGACCTGTACAAGCAGGATGGTCTTCATCTGAACCAGAGGGGTACCAATATCCTGGGGGGAAATTCGCTTAGACCATTGGGGTGTGTTTAAACTAATCCAGCAGAGGGATGGGAACCAAAATTGTAGTTCAAGTATCGAAACGTTTGAGAGTAGGGAGGTCCAAAACAAGTTTCAGGGTCGCAAGATTGCACCGGTAAGCAAGACGTTGGTTTGGAGTATGTCTACTTCAACGCCAGGAGCATCTGGAGTAAGGTCGATGACGTTACAGGATTGGTTGGTACCTGGGAATTCGGTGTTGTGGCCATTTCGTAGACATGAATAGAACAGGGACATGAATGGTTGCTGCAGATTCCAGGATTTAGATGTTTCAGTAAGAACAGAGAAGAATGTCAAAGAGGGGGGACCTGTGGCAGTGTTGGTCAAGGACAGTATTACAGTTGCAGAAAAGATGTTTGGAGACTCGTCAACCGAGGTAATATGGGCTGAAGTTAGAAACTGGAAATGATATGTAACCCTGTTGGTAGTTTTCTATTGGCCTCCGAATAGTTCCAGAGATGTAGAGGAAAGGATAGCAAAGATGATTCTCGATAGCAGTGAGAATACAGGGTAGTTGTTATGGGGGATTTCAACTTTCCAAATATTGACTGGGAACACTATAGTGCGAGTACTTTTAATGGGTCAGTTTTTGTCCAATGTGTGCAGGAGGGCTTTCTCACACAGTATGTAGACAGGCCAACTGGGGGCGAGGCTACATCAGATTTGGTACTGGGTAATGAGCTCGGCCAGTTGTTAGACTTGAAAGTAGGTGAGCACTTTGGTGATAGCGATCACAATTCTGTTATGTTTACTTTTGACACAGAAATGGATAGGTGTGTCCCACTGGGCAAGAGTTACAGCTGGGGGAAAGGCAATTATGATGCGATTAGGCCAGATTTAGAAAGCATAGGATGGAGAAGGAAACTGCAGTGGATAGGCACATTAGAAATGTGGAGCTTATTCAAGGAAACGCTACTGTGTTTCCGAGATGAGTATGTACCTGTCAGGCAGAGTGAAAGGTGTCGAGAGCGGGATCCGTGGTTTCCGAAGGAAGTAAACTGTCTGGACAAGAGGAAGAAGAAGGCTTATGTTAGGATGAGAGGCGAAGGCTCAGTTAGGGCGCTTAAGGGTTACACGTTAGCCAGGAAAGACCGAAAGAGAGAGCTCAGATGAGCCAGGAGGAGACATGAGAAGTTTTTGGCGAATAGAATCATGGTCAACACGAAGGCTTTCTAACGGTATTTAAGGAATAAATGAATGACGAGAGTAAGATTTTGCCCAATCAGCAATAGCAGTGGAAAGATGTGTGTGGAGTCAGAGCAGATGGGGGAAGCACTAAATGAACACTTTTCAACAGTATTCAGTCTAGAAAACGACAATGTTGTCGAGGAGAATACTGAGATACAGGCTACTAGACGAGGTGGGATTGAGGTTCACAAGGAGGAGGTATTAGAAATCCTGCAGAATGTGAAAATAGATAAGCCCCCTGGGCTGGATGAGCTTTATCCTAGGATCTTCTGGGAAGCCGGTGGGAGATTGCCGAGCGTTTGGCATTGAACTTTAAATCGTCATTGTCTACAGGAATAGTGCAATGAGACCTAAGGATAGCAAATATGGTTCCCATGTTCAAGAACGGGAGTGGGGACAATCCTGTTAATTTTAACTCTGTGAGCCTCACTTCAGTTGTTGGTAAATTGTTGGAAAAGTTTATAAGAGATAGGATTTATAACCATCTGGAAAGGAATAATTTGTTCAGGGATAGTCAGCATGGTTTTGTGAAGGGTAGGTCGTGCCTCACAAACCTAACTGATTTCTTTGAGAAGGTGACCAGGTAGGTCGATTGGAGTAAACCGGTTGATGTTGTGTATATGGATTTCAGCAAGGCGTTCGATAAGGTTCCCCACAGTAGGCGATTGCACAAAATGCGGAGGAATGGGATTTTGTGAGATCTAGCAGTTTGCATCAGTTATTGGCTTGCTGAAAGAAGACATAGAGTGGTGGTTGATGGGAAATGTTCATCCTGGAGTCCAGTTACCAGTGGTATACCGCCAGGGTCGGTGTTGGTTCCACTGTTGTTCGTTATTTTTTATAAACGACCTGGATGAGGGCGTAGAAGGGTGGGTTAGTAAATTTGCAGACGACACTAAAGTCGGTGGAGTTGTGGATAGTGATGAAGAATGTTGTAGTTTACAGAGAGACAAAGCTAAGCTACCGAGCTGGGCTGAGAGGTGGCAAATGGAGTTTAATGCGGACAAGTGAGAGGTGATTCCTTTTGATCGGAACAACCGGAATGCAAAGTATTGTGCTAATGGTAGGTTTCTTGGTAGTGTAGGTGAGCAGAGAGATCTCGGTGTTCAGGTAGAGAGATCTTGAAATTTGCCACCCAGGTTGACAAGTTTGTTAAGAAGGCATACAGAATTTAGCTTTTGTTAATTGAGGGATCGAGTTGTGGAACCATGAGGTTATGCTACAGCTGGACAAAACTCTAATGCAGCCGCACTTGGACTATTGTATACAGTTCTGGTCACAACATTATAAGAAGGATGATGAAGCTTTGGAAAAGGTGCAGAGGAGATTTACTCGTATGTTGCATGTTATGAAGGGAAGGTCTTACGAGGAAAGGGTGAGGACTTGTGGTTGTTTTCGTTAGACAGAAGAAGGTTGAGAGGTGACTTAATAGAGACATATAATATAATCAGAGGGTTTAGATAGGGTGGACAGGGGCAGCCTTCTTCCAAGAATGGTGACGGCGACCACGAGGGTGCATAGAATTAAATTGAGTGGTGATAGATATAGGACAGATGTCAGAGGTAGTTTCTTTACCCAGAGAGTAGTAAGGGTATGGAATGATTTGCCTGCAACGGTAGTAGATTCGCCAACTGTAAGTACATTTAAGTCATCATTGGACAAGGATATGGACGTACATGGAATAGTGTAGGTTAGAGGGACTTCAGATTGGTATGACAGGTTGGCGCAACATCGAGGGCCGAAGGGACTGTTCTGCGCTGTTATGTTCTATGTTCTATGGTCTAACTCCCACTGCTTCTATTCAAGGGTGTACTTGCGTTCTGTTCACTGTTTCATTGTGCATTATCTGAATGGCATTTTTACGAACGCCCATTTTCCCAGACGTGCACTGCGGCCTTCGCAGCTTTATCTTTCCACAAGGGTTCCCACAGGGTGGAAGGGAAGGGGTTGCAGGTTATTCACCCAATGATGTAATCCTGAGGTCTTCCAATACCTCTCCAGCATGTGGGAGTACTCACAACAAGGGTTGCTCATCCATCACCGGGCGGCAAAATTTCAAATTTTTCATCATTTTCTACAAATCTCTTGACTGTCTTCCTTCTATCTATCACTGTCATGTCCTCCAGCCCACTCAATAGCAAGTAGAGCTGGTCAACAGTATGCCAACCCAGCCAGCGGACACGACACCCAAGATTATGTTTTAAAGTGCACTCTCAGATATTCTGCATTCCCTCGAATTCCAACCTCCGGAGCATGTTCGATTTGAACTGTTTTACGTTTGGTGCCTAAACGTCACCTGCCAAGGCCATAAATTATGAATTCCCGTGGCCACGTAAATCGCACCAGGCAAAAGGAAAGGAATTACTCACCAAGTGATTGAGAAAAACTGCAATACATGCTGAAATCAAGGGTAATGAACTAGTATCAATACTACATCGTGCCTTTTATATAAAAGAAGCGTCAAAGCTTTTACTTTGTGTGAGTTTAAACAAATGTTAATCCCTGTCACATTATGAGATATTGGGTAGCTGACAAAGTGTTATATCAAACAAGTGATCAAAGAAGTGGGTTTCAAATCGTATTTTGTCACACAAAACGAAGCTTGTATCACAAAAATGAGATCACCGAAGTTTTTCTGCTAGAGGTCATCATCTTTTGTCAGTCTCAAAACGCTTCATACGTTAGTGCTGCCATAGCTCAGTGGTTCGAGCCCGGGGTTGTAACCTCGATTCACACTACAGCCTTGCTGAATTTCCTTGAAACTATTGCAGCAAGCATCCGAAGGTGCGTTCTCCATGTTGTTAGGAATTATTTTTGAAGGAATAGCTGGAAGTCATTTTATAGGCAGACACCCCCCCCCCCCCCCCCCCGCCCCCGGCCCCATTTGTTTCAGTTTGGAAGTCCACATACGTGTTTTTCTTTTGAGGAACATGAGGATGACAAGCTTCTGATGCGAAGAATGCCTTCGTTTGGCAGGAAGAACAACGTGATTCATGAAAAGCAGAAAAGTAACGGTGAAACAATGGGCGACGAAAACGTACAGGGATGTGGTTGAATGCTTCTGTTCCTTACGTAGAGACATGAATCTGCTGGAATCCATTTAAACAGGCAGGAAGTTGGAAGACCACAGCTTGCCAGGCTGCCTCAGAGTTGGAGAAGTCAACATTTAGCAGGTATCAATTATTGCCGATTGGGACAATCCTTGAGGGACAGCCTCCCGCCTGTTTACCCCTCTGCTTATGTAAACAGAATCGGGTTTTAAAGCGAGTCATGAAGAAAGAATAGTCCAAACGGGTCAATTCGTCATTTTTTGGAAGTTGGGCTCTCCTGAGACATTCGTCACTTTCAAAAGATGTGTCTGTCTAGTTCCCTCTATGGGTCAAAATGGGGTTCAGTTTTCCCGCAGTTCATGAACGAATTTGACGGTATCTGACTTCAGTGTCATTCACTGGTTCGTTTGAGATTAAAACTTTGCAGGGAAAGTCTCATTCGGATGAACATTTCAGACGTCAGGCTGTGGGCCTATGAGTGGAAATTGGAAACGAGAATATTTGGATGTTTGATGACTGGCACTGACATAATGTATTATTCTGTGCTGTAAAAGGACAGTGTCACAAACACTCTTTTTTGGAAGGAATTTCTCATCGCAGGAAAAGAAACCTATGCTGTTCAGAGAAGACGCAATTGCACATGCCGTCCTTCCGGGTCGACTAGTGGTTACAATACAGCGCTTTCACCGCTGTGGTTTGGGTTAATTTCTTGGTCAGCGAATCTGGATTTATTGTTCCTGATAAGGGCAACAACAAAAGTGAGCGTCTTTGACATTTCAAACGCGTCTGCATGTGCCTTGCATAATTGTGCAGGGCCGCAAGGTGGCTCACTGGTTATCACTGCTGCCTCACGGCGCCAGAGATATGATTTGCCGACAACTGGGTCGACGGTCAGTAAGGTGCCTTATTCAGGAGCAAATAAAGAGAAAAAGGGTATGGAATTGTTCTGTGAGGGTTAATTCCCGGAAGATTGGTGTGCATTTGTTGCATCGAATAGCCAATTTCTGAACTGTAGGCATTCCATGTTCCCTTATTGTGTTGCTTTCGCACATGTTCAGACAAGGGAGAAAAGTGAGGAAAAAACAGGCACGACCAAATCAGTGATTGATCCATTGTGCAACAACCAACGGATTCACTTTTGGCTGAACTAGCTCCCATTTTCCCTACATTGGTAATGGTAGTATGCAGCATTAGAACGGGTTTTCATGTGTTGTTTTGGCCCCAGCATCCTTTCTCAACATGGACTATACTGGGACATAAAGAGATGATAAAAGACATGGATGGCGATGACTGGAATGAAAAGACATCAGGAAGAATAGACAGCGTTTACTTGGAAACAGAAACATGGAAAGGAAGCCAACGATGTAGTGGGGGAGAATGCCATTTGAAAAGACAAAGCGGGGTTTCATGGGATGGTGGAAAAGACGAATAGATCATGTGGCGTGACACCAGGTAAAACTGAGTTGTGTCCGTATAGAAGGTTTCTCGGCGATATGAATTTGGAGAGAGTAAACAGGAGGGAAATTCCCTCATTCGGATAGATCTAAATCTAGAGTACAGAACTTGAAAACCAGCGATGAATGATAAAGAGAAGTTTGGAGCTCGCATTCTTTTTCTTTCTACAGCTATTGAATTCGAAAATGATTACTTTTTCTCAGGAAAAATTATTCAGAAGCTGATTCTAAAACATTTGTAAAGACGCGTGAAGACACACAAGGAGTGAATTTCACCGGGATATGGAGTCTGGGCGGCTAGAATGGGTACAAAAGGTGCACACTCTCTAATTCGTTAACGTTAATTGGAAAGAAACTTCATAACTCCTGCAACTGAGCACGACTAAGTGTAGAATGAGCTGATTGTGAGGAAAGGTTGAGCAGCTTGTTCTACGTGAAATTCTATAAATTGTAAAAGAACTGAGCAGTTTGTGTTAGCTCAGCATTCAAGGGAAGCCGGTTAGCTCAGTCTGCTGCATAACTGGTTTATGATATAAAGTGATGCCAACAATGTGGGAATAATTTGCGCAATGTCTCAGCATACCGTCAGGATCCTGATCTCCCAACTCAGCTAATAAATTAGACGGTGTCGATAATCAAAGTGAAACTATACTATCGTGAGTTGGAACTGACTTGCCGATGTGATGCACCCTTGTTCTTTCATCTGTTGCATTGGAAAATTTGGCTGCAATCACAGAGAAGGGAGTGAGTTCATTTGCAGCTCACTCATCTCCCCCAACCATATCTAGTGACAAGGCACGAAAAAAAATCCTGTTTGAATTCTGTAATCTTCATAGCAGTACTTAAAAAATCTTTGTCATTTCTATTCCAGTTTTTCTGATAACAAGCAAAATGGCCAATGAGATAAACCTACTAATTTTTGGATTGTTTTAATGGACTGTGCGAGTTTGCAGCAATATCAGTAATATGATACGAGCTAAACATCCTTTCCAGAATTTAACACAGCGCAGGATCAGCGACATGAGAAACGTCATCGACTTCTAAAATCACCTCTGTATCTCTAGTGAGTGATGGATATTCACTCAGGGAGTCGTTATGGCTGGTCTTAAGTAACTGAGGTATTTCCCAAGGACAGAACACTCCACAAAATCAGATATTTTTTTGAATAAATGCTGTTTTATTCAATGTTCGTTTGCAACTTACATATATATATATATATATATATGCACACACACACATACATGCATGCGCACACACATTTATATATATATATATATATATATATATATATATATATCCATTCCAAATTTTCTGAATTCACACACACAAGCATATGTGTGTGTATTCAGAATATTAGGAATGGATGGTCGGCCATTTGAATGTTATTCCTGTATAATGTGCGAGCGAAGAGTTTTCAGTAATGTCTCTGACATTTGAATCGACGGGAAGTGCACCCAACTGCATCTCCTTGGTAACAGCTTTATGGAACTGGAGCTGGACATTGGATCTTTCGGAAGTCTGAGGTGAATTGAGAGGAGTTATAGGGAGGCAGTTACACTTCAGGTACAAGAAAAAGGTCGATGGGATACAGTCGGGAGACGATAAGGGAACAGGCAGCCAGTGCAGGCATCCACTTTGTCTGTGCCCATCTGTAACAAGCATACCGTATTTGTTACTTTTTGGGGGGATGACATATGAGGGGTAAGCCATAGGGTACAGAACTCTGGCACAGTGTTTGTCCCTGTGATCAGAAGGGTAGGGGAGAGAGGAGGAGAGCAATAATTATTGGGGACTACATAGTAAGGGGGACAGACTGCAGTTTCTGTGGGTACAGGGCAGGCTCATGATTGATGTGTTACCTCCAAGTTACCAAGGTTTGTGATGTCTCGCAGCGTGTTTTCAGGATCCTTAAGGGGAGGGGGAGCAGCCCGAGGTCATGTTTCACATATGCACTAACAACATATGTAATAAAAGTGATGTGGATGTATGGCAGAAATTCAGGGATCCAGGGTGACATCTTAGATCTAGATCAAACAGAGTTGTTCTCTCTGCTTTGTTACACATGCCACGTTGGAGTGAGGGAAAAAATAGGGAGAGAGCAGATGAACGCGTGGTTGTAAGGATGGTGCAGCTGATAGGGATTTGGATATCTGGAGAGTTGGGGATCATTATGGATTCGGTTGGATCTCAATAAACAGGATTGTCTTCACCTGACCAGGAAGGGTACCAACATCCTGAGTGGATAAAAATGAATGGTTTTTCCTGGCACCTCAGTTTCGATTTTTCAGTCAGAACAGGGAAGTCGTTAAAGAAGGGAAGATGTGGCATTTTTACTCAAAGGCAGTACTATGGTAGCAGAAAGAATATTTAGTGAGGACCTGACTCAATCTGCTGAACTAGAATGGGCTGAGATTAAAATCAGGCAAGTACAGGTCACCACCAAAATGTTCTAGAGATATGGAGGAAAAGATTGCAAAGATGATTCTGGATAGGAACGGAAGTAACAAGGTAGTTGTGGTGGGGAAGTTTAACTTTCCAACAAATGTTATTGTTTGAGGAGCTCCGATTGGTCAGTCTTTGTCCAATGTTAGCAGGAGGGTTTCGTGACGCAGCAAGTAGACAGGCCAACAAGAATCAAAAACACATTGGATTTGGTACTGCGTAATGAAGCAAGTCAACTGTTCGATTTGGAGATAAGTGAGCACTTTGGTGATACTGACCACAATTCGGTATGTTTATTAATGATGGATATGTATATATCTATATCGCAGAGCATGAGGTACCGCTGGGAGAAAGGCCAGTATGATGCGATCAGGCAAGAGTTAGGATGAACCAGATGGGAAAGTAAACGCAGGGGTTTTGCACACCTGAAGTATGGAGCATCAGGGATGCGCTCATGCATGTCTTTGATAAGTGTGTGTGCGTCATGCAGGGAATATGAGATTGAGACAGGGAAACATTTTTACTCAAAAAGTTGAATTTCTTGTCAAGATGGAGAAGACGGTGCAAGTAACCATGTAATATGAAAGCTGAGTTAGGGCACTTGAAAATTAAAAGCTCGCAAGGAAGGACCAAAAAAGAGAGCTACTCAGAGCAAAGAGGGGAAATGAAAAGTCTTTAGAAACCCTGAAGCTTTCTCTTGTCATTTCAAGAATAAAAGAATATCTAGGATATGATTCGGGCTTGTCAAGAACAGTAGTAGGACGTTGTCAACGGAGTACGAGGATAGGAGAGCCGCTGAATGTATATTTTTCATCATATCTCAAATGAAAAAGACAATGCTGTCGAAGAGAATTTTGAGATGCAATCTGTTGGAATAAACGAAATTGATATTCGTAAAGACGAGTTGTTAGGAATTCTTGAAAGCCTGAAAATAGATTTGTCCCCTGGGATTGATGGGATGTATCATAGGATTCTCTGGGAATCGTGGGAGGAGTTCGCAGAACTTTTGACTAACAACTTTATTTCGTCAGTGTCTATGTGATTAGTGCGAGAAGACTCGAGTTCAGCAAATATTGTCCCCTTCTTCACGAAGAGGAGTAGGGAGAACGCTGGAAATTATAGAACAGTGAGCTGTATTTCCTTGAAGGTGAAGTTTTGGGAAAGGTTATGAGAGATATGATGTATGATCACCTAAGAAGGAAGAAGTTGATTCACTACAGTCAACACGATTTTGCGAATAGCATGCTGTGCCTCACAAACTTTATTGAGCTCTTTGAAAAGTCAACAAACAAGTGGATGAGAGGAAAGTGGTTGACGTGGTGGATGCGATTTTCACGAAGGCACGGTCGGCTGTTGCATAAAATACAGACACATGGGATTGAGGGTGATTTAGCGGTTTAGATCAGTAATTGGCTCGCTGAAAGAACACAGAGTATGGTAGTTAATGGAAAATATTCATTCTGGAGTTCAGTTATTCATGGTGTACCACAAGGTTCATTTTTGGGTCCACTGCTATTTGTCACCTTTATAAATGACCTGGGTTCGAGCATGGGATGATGGATGAGTAAATTCTCAGAATACACTAAGTCGATGGAGTTGTCAACAGTGCCGAAGTCTGCTGCAGGTTACAGACAGACATGAATAATCTGCAGATCGGGGCTCAGAGGTGGCATATGGAGGTTATTGTGGAAAAGTGTGAGGTGATTTACTTTGGAATGAACAACAAGAATAAAAAGTTCTGGGCTAATTGTAATGTTCTTGGAAGTTTAGATGAGCCAAGCAATCTCAGCGTCCATGTATATAAATCTCTGAAAGTTAACACACACGTTGATGGATTTGTTTGCAATGAGCACAGTGTGTTAGTTTTTATTGGGAGAGGGAATGAGTTTCAGGGCCAAACGATCCTTTTGCAGCTCCAGACATTTGTCTGGTATGGACAAACTTGTGGAGTTGCGTGCGGTTCTGGTCGCCACATTATAGGACGGATGTGAAAGCATTGGAAAGGTTGTAGACGAGATTTGCTCGGATGTTGCCTTCTGTGAAGGGAAAGTCTTACGAGGAAAGGCTGAGGGACTTGAGGCTGTTTTTGATTGAGATAAGAATTTTGAGACGTGAATTAATAGAGACATAAAATATGATCAGAGGTTGCTTTAAGGTGGACAGTGAAGGCCTTTTTCTTCAAATGGTGATGGTTGGCACAATGGCACATCGACGTAATTTGAGTGTGATTGATGCCGAAGTCGATTCCTTTCTCAGAGAGTAGTAAGGGTGCAGATCGCCTTGCCTTCAACAGTCGTAGACTCACCAACATTCAGGGCAATTAAATGATCATTGGATAAATTTACGGCTTATAATGCCAAAATGCTGGTCAGATGGACTTCAGATTGGTATCACAGGTCGGTGCAACATTAGTGCCAAAAGCACTTTATTGCGGTGTAATATTCCGTGTTTGAACTGTTCTTCAGCTTGAAGTTGCAATCATCTCTGTTCACTATCAGTAAAACATTGTTACCTGGCGAGAATCCAATGCACAATTTTGGCAGTGCATGTTCTGCCATTCTATAATGCAACTACAGCCATTCTATAATTACACCGCTGGATCTGTCGTCTAATGATGACAAACGTCTCCTGATCTTACCACTGGGACCCTCAACCCAATTACTCATTTTTTTCTGTGGACCTGAAAAGAAACATAGTGCAGAGGAGGTTATACTGATAATGGATCGCCGATTATGAAGCAATAACTTCAGGAAAATGGCACAGAAAATGTGGTGAAAATCGATTTTATTGAATACTGCGTACGTTTTCCGTGGCTTCCTGCGTTGATCACAGGAAATGTTATGTCGCCACTGTCCTGGGATTTTCCTTCTATCGGCGTCAATTCGTCAGAGAATTCGATTCACTGACATTTCACCAACTTCCTTTGGCATGTTCTTATGACACATCCACTCACACTGCACACAACATCAACAATGTTCAGCATACTACATCCACGAGCATGCGGCATGGTTTTCATAAACAGTGAAGTTTGGATAATGTTATGCAAAGGCAAATTGAAATTCAGTTTAATTAGTAAAGTCGCAAGAATCCAGAGTAAGATTCAAAATGTCAGAATTTCACGTTCATTACCTTGGGCAGAATTCCAGCACAGCAAAGGGGAAATCTGCCCCTGAATCCCCAGCATCCATGCAATTGTGTTGCTCCATGTGTTCACATGGAAACCTATGTGAAGGAACATTCAGCCTGAAGGAGAACTTGTGAGAATCCTCCGCTGTCTGATCTAAACCTGAAACAAGAGCTGTCTATTCCAGCTGGGAGGGAAGCGAGGTGGAGATGAGACGAACATATTACTTGGTGTTTAATTCATATTGTCCCCATTGTGATTATTTAAAAACCTGGGCCAGAAATGGCACAGACACAAAGGAGCAGAAGGAGGCCATTCTTAACACCAATCCTGCCTCGTAACGTCATTCGATATCGTCATGGCTGACACAACAATGTTAAGTCTTTTTCCAGCCCATCCACGTCATCGTGTTGCCGAGTGGCTAACAGATATTTATCGGCCTCTATCATAAATAGACATCGAAAATGTACATCTGTGAGAGGAAAATGGTCCGTTTCGAGACAGTTGGGTTTCTGCATGAATATTACTGGTTTTGCAGATGACAGCCGAGTCTGGTCTGACCACTTTGCAATACATAAATTAAAACTCGACTCTAATGGGATTCGAACCCACAACCTTTGAATAGCAGCTTGCACAAAGATGTAGAAGTCCAACGCGCTTTCCATTGCGCCACAGAGCCGTGCATGCAGTGAGCTTTAAGCACACAAGTTTTCCTTTGACGCATTGCGTTCAGGATACCCATCTCGCGCCTGTCTGTCATCGTCACACTTTCCGGTACCTGGTCCTTATCCACTCCTGCTCTGGCTCATGAAGTGTTCGGTGACAGACTGCTGAATCGTTCTCATGATACTTAGCTTTACCACATGTTCAGATAATGATTTCCAGATAATCAATACTCTATAGGTGAAAGCATTCTTCCTAAATCTAATCCTTGTCTCCTGTCTTTCATTTATGTCACTCTGTTACTTCCCAATACAGGCTTATCCCTGTCACACATATCTATCCTCTTCATAAAATGAGCACGTTAATCGTTTCTCATTCAGCCTTCTCTGCGCTTAGATGAACATCCCCAGCCTAGCTCGTGTACCTTCACAATGGGAGTGATCAAGCCCTTGCCTTTCTTTTCATCTCCAGCGAAATTCTCCTCCTGCAATCAGACGCTTCCAGCAGTCTGGCGATTACAACGGAAAAGCAAAGTTCTCAGAAGAAAAACCAAAAGGTCTGAACAAAATCAGCAGCTCTTGTCCATCTCTGATGAGAAAGGAAAGTTAACGTTTCGAGTCCAATGATCCGTCTTCGGAACTGATGGGAAGGGCGGGTGGACGAAGAATGTGGAAGAGGGCAGACGGTTTCTAAAATGATTGAACTCGATGTTGGGTCCTCATGTTTGCATGGTCTGTTGGTAG
Organism: Chiloscyllium plagiosum; assembly: GCF_037043375.1. Lineage (NCBI taxonomy): Eukaryota > Metazoa > Chordata > Chondrichthyes > Orectolobiformes > Hemiscylliidae > Chiloscyllium > Chiloscyllium plagiosum. The sequence goes on along the minus strand of NW_028270159.1, from coordinate 81,255,239 downwards.
AAAATTAGTTGCCGGTCTTTGGTAGAAAATTAGTTGCTTGTGTTGTGTCTTGAAGAGCACAGCAGCAGACCAGAAACTGAAATGATTGCCTGGGAACACAGTGTCTCGATTAGAGTGGGGCTGGAAAAGCACAGCAGTTCAGGCAGCATCCGAGGAGCAGTAAAATTGACGTTTCGGGCATCAGCCCTTCATCAGGAATACAGACAGAGACCCAGAAGGGGGGGGGGGGGAACACATTGTAATGTTGAAGTACAGGAGACTGGAAGATCGGGATAGTTTTTGTTGATTCTGGACAGAATGTAAGTGATCTCAGCTTTGTCACCAACACTATTTTCCTCTCTCCATTGGAGAAAGGTCACATTCTGAGCAGGAAATACAGTTGCCTCGATTAAATGAACTGCAGACAAATCTCTGGAAGATGTGACGAGAAGCTTCCATAATAAGGAGAGGTATTGGAAACCAGCAGTAAATGTAACTTACAACATAGAACGTTACAATGCTGTACAGGCACTTCGGCCCTGGGTGTTGCCGAGACCTGTAAAATAATGTGATGTCCATTGTAATGGAAAATCAACATTTATTTTGAAACCAATAAAGGCACAGGGAAACAAATAAGTAAGTACCTAACTTTGCAGAGGCAAGTGTTGCAGACAGACTGAACAAAAATGTGAAGTTAAGCCGAAATAATAGCAGACTTACAAGGCCAGTAAACTACCATATCAACAGTCAAGGAATGAGAAAAAAAACTCCGTATCTGGAAATTAACCCGAATGTTTCAGGCCCCTGAACTTGAGGTTTTGATAAGAAGAAGCGAATTCTACTATCAAGGGAAAATGTATTATTTGTGGAAGGTGAGCTAGTTACCTTTTTGGTAGATACAGGAGCAACATAGTCAGTCCTTAAATCAACACAGTTGAGAGAGTCGACGCAATGGATGCATCAGGAGTCGTGATACGAGAGAGCTTAACCGCACCACTAATGTGCGGACCCAGTAATGGTGAAACATTCCAATTCTCATTACTATTGTCGGAAATCTGTCCTTTAAATCAGATGGCTCGCGATCAAATTGTGAGATTGGGTCGGGTTGTGCAGTACCCTGAGAGGCTTGTAGGTAATACGAAAAGAAGCGCAAGCTGTAAATTACGACTCACGACCCCGATGCATGTCTATGAGTGGCGAGAAAGCCAGAGAACCAAACGTTCAGTAAGCGATTCACTCGCCCAGCAATCAAGTAACCATGTTAATTCCATTAACACCGATTTTCTTGCTGGGGTTATGCTGCACTGCACAGCACACATACACCGTGATGGCCCTTACAAATCATAAGAGAAGGATTGTTTGAGGAGATTGGTTAAACCAGATCAGTTAGTATTGTGCGAAGTTTATTGGAATGATCACAGATGTGCAGTCAGTGTAAACTTATCCAAAGTATCTGTGACGGCAGGTAGACCCTATCCTTTTGATGTGTAAGGCACCTTTCCTCACGTACTATTGGCGAAGGCATCCAGCAAGAGGTGGCAGGATTTGAGATGATGGGTACTGCAGGCACAAAAAAGCGAAAGATTGTGTCTTCAGCGACGAGGTGCGTATCTGATTCAATGCAGATATAAGGACAGATATGAAGAAACTAAATTGGCTAACTCAGGCAGATAGACCAGTCCAGGTAACCCCCGCCAAGAGGGTATCCTGGCGATTAGCTATGGCAGATGTCTCGGACCCAAGATTAATAAGGGTCCCTACTGAGCGCAGGGCAAAAGGCAAACGTGATCTGGGGCTCATACGAAGCTGTGAACCCCATAAGAAGTCCTCCGAAGTCTGAGTATCGTCCTTGCAGAACACAAGACTCGTTAAAACCCGAGGTTCTCAAAGGATACTACTTTGTATCCCTCCTTAAGGCTTGAGTGATAATTCCCTGTGGATAATCACCGGTGAGAGCCCCCATTGTTCCGGTCAAAAAGGCAAACATTCCAGGTGAATCAGGAAACGGAGTTTTGTTCAAGACCTGCAGGTAGTCAATTATGCTGTTGTTCCGACCGCCCCAAATGTTCCTAACCCATGTACTATATTAGCTCAAATTCCACCGGACAGTAAATGGTTCTCTGCTATGGATTTAGCAAATGTCTTATTTAGTGTACCGGTACACCCAGAAAGTCACTTCTGGTTCACTTTTCCACTCAAAGGCAAATCGTGTACATTCACGCGACTTTGTCAAGATTACTGTGAGTCCCCCGCCATAATTAATGAGGCTCGATGCTGGAGTCTGGAGATTCTTGTTTTAACCCCGGGGTCAGCGCTTCTGCAGTATGTAGACGAATGCTTAATAGCAGCACCAACAAAGGAACAATGTGAGAAAGATACGCTTGCGTTGCTCTGCCATCTAGCCAGGAATGGGCACAAAGCTAGTTTCGCAAAACTGCAATTTGTGCAACAGCAGGTGAAGTTCTTAGGTCACTTCTTGTCTGAACAAGGGAAGGCCATTGGTCAAGACAGTTCAAGCAATCCAGCAAATTCCAAAGCCTCACACGAAGAAACAATTGTTATCCTTTTTGGTCATGCGCTCCTACTGTAGAATGCTTACCCCACATTATACAACCCTTGAGGCCCCCATAAATGAAATTTCCGATGGCTAAGAGTTGCAGAGCCAGAGACCGGAGCAGTTGAATTGAAAATGGCGCTCCAAACCATACCTACACTGGGGATTCCGAATCCAAACAAGCCTTTTGTACAAACGGTAGATGCATGACATCGGTGCTGATGCAGGATAATGTGGGAAAATTGAGGCAGGTAGCATACATTTTGGCTTAACATAGACCACGTAGCGGCAGGATTGCCTATATGCCTGCGAGCCGTGGCTGCAGCTGATAAAGTTTGTTGTAGCGTCCAGGGACACAGTCGGCTTTGGATAATTAACCCTCCTTGTCCCACATGCATCCTTACTGTTTTCCGAGCAAAACACAGCAAAACATGTCTGCAGCACGTTGGCTCAGAAACAATACTGTGCTATTGGAGATGCCTAACATTTCAATAACGAGATGTAACGTCCGTAATGCTGCTCGCCTTCTCCCCACAGAAGGAGACGGAGACTCACATGACTGTGTCGCTGTAACTAATAAAATTTGCAGCCCAAGAGCAGACGTGCAGGATTCACAAACTCAGAATCAGTATATGGCGTTTTTTGGGGAATGGGTCAGCATTCAGGTGCAAACGGACAGGCCAGAATTGTGTTTGGTATGCTGTCGTAACTACTCATGAGGTAGTCAAAACGGAATCACTCCCTTGTCATCTGTCAGCTCAAGCAGCGGAGCTGATTGCCTTGACTGAGGCATGTAAATTGGCTGAGTGAAGAATAGTGAACATTTACACCGACAGCAGATATGCATACGGGGTTGTACATAATTGTGGAACTCTGTGGAAACCCAGGGGCTGCTTGACCTACTCTGGAAAGCCCAAAATACACCGTGGCCTGACTTCTGACCTTCTGGAAGATGTCCTACCGCCTAAATCATTCGCTGTTTGTAAATGTGAAGCCCACACGAAAAAGTACGATTCCCTTTCTCAAGGCAATGCGAATGCAAACTCAGCGTGAAGGACGGCAGCCCAGCAGCCGCCAAGTGATCAGTTGACATGTGTATGTCAAATTATTGTAATCCAAAGCAGACTAATGGGAGGTCGAGTCGCAGGCCACGCCGAAGGACAAGCGTGAATAGACAATGGCAGGGTGCAGAATGAGGTAATGAGTGTAGTGTGGCCCCATTGGTAAACCCTGTCTACCGCGATCATTATTCCCATTCCATGCCAATTAACACACAGTGAGGACCATGTGTCAAAAGGGGGGATGTACCGAATAAAGTGGTATGATTTTATCTTGATATGTAATTTGGTTTCCATGGTCGAATCTGTAACTCCTTTTCTGACATGGTGCAAAATAATTTTCCAAAGGCCATCTTCGTCAGTCCGGGACTGAGGTTCAGAAAAGAACACATATTTCTGTTTTTTTTTTTGTAGCTTGCTGTGTTTACATTCTCCCCGCCTCGCTCTGCGTAGAAGGACTTATAAACATCATTCCTGTCAGTCCAGGTGAGACACTTTGTGACGCGGGTAGTTTCATTGGCAAAGAAAAGACATTTATCCCCATGAAGCTTCCTTTCACCCTCTGCCTGCCCATTCATTCAATTTGATCACTGCTGTTCTGAAAAATTTCACCTCTGCTCTCCTGTTGTTATTCCGTAATTCGAGGGAACCTCGAACCGAATCCCAACATCATATTAATTTTCGGTTGTTTATGTTACATCAATGATCAGACCAGAACAAGCTAGCAGGGAGTTGAATAACACATAAAAAGATTTTTAAAATTCCTTCCAGAATATTAACCGACTGCAGAGTCAGAATATGAGAAATGTCACACTGCACTGACATTTCGCCCATTTCACAATGTACAGATACTTCTAGACGAGTTCAGTCTTTGCAAAATGTTTATTTATAATTGTGACAATTCCCTGGGACAAATCCTCCCTCAATCCACAAAAATGTATGCTACCAAAAACTATTTCAGTTCAGATTAAAATCGCTCAGGATACGTTCCATCAACCCAAAGTTTCCTGCGCCATGTCAATTAAAGTGTATCCAGATGAGGTTAGATCTCCCAGCTTCGTCACCCAAAGCTCCTTATTCCATGTCAACAGAAGTTGCGCCGGCCTAGTTTGTAGCTCCCAGCCTGGGCATTTCACGTGCCTCTCTGCCTTCATAGAAGGACTGCATGCTCACGGACTTGGTCACTGGCAGAAAGAGTAGACATTCACGCGTTCATTCCACTCTCAATTTCCGATCGGATCTTCGCCATTGCGTCACTAAATTTCTCTGATTCCAGACCTGGAAACCGGTGTGATTGAAGTGTGCAACCTTTGTTGTTACCTTGTCTCGAGGCACTGGTAAAGTAACGATGTGAAACTTCGTTGTTATTGAAACTTACATTTCAACAATTTCTTGAAATCTATCGAACTCAGTCTTCAACATTCTCAATTATGGAATCTCCACAGCCACTGAGGACATCGAAGATGACGATACAACCCAATCTCAGTAGGTTATCGTCTTGTGCATGTGGTGCTGTTCCTCGCCAACCTCGGACATTGCATTTATTGCTTTTACTGTTGGTTATTTATTCATGTGATCGTACAGTGGCTCGTCCTCTGTATTGTGGCCGCAGCAACCTTCATTCAAATCCGAGTATCAGTGATGCGCATTTGTTCCATGTTACTCCACATAACCCTTGCAAAACAAACACAGAAAGGAAACAATCAATTTTTAAGGTTAAAATGCTCTCGAAGGTGATGATACTTTTGCTTCAAACTTTATCTGCACCCAATATCGGAGACGTTTCTCCCTTTCCCAATCACTATTCTTCATTTCCATCCCTCCTCCCATGTCACTGGGGCATTGCACAAACTAACATTCACTTTCACATTGACACCGTTAAGTTAGTGTTGCAGCTGTCACTCTTGTTAGGTGAACTTGCCCCAATACCACCATGAGGAACTTTAAGCCACTTAATGCAATCAGATAATGTGGTTGGGTTATCAATCTTCATGTAAAGTGTTTGATTTGCATGGACCAGAGTTCATTTGAGCACTGGGTTCATGAAAAAGACACAGAACAGTATCGAAGAAAAGAGACTTTATTGGAAAATACTAATGTTTGTGAATTCCCCACATTTATTTCAAGTCTTTATTCGTCTCTCGCTAGAGTGTTATGTACAATGCTGCAATTCACATAAAAGAAGAGATATGACAGCTGTGGAAACGGTGCGGAAGTGATTTGCCAATATATTGTCTGGATTGAAGAACTTCTGCTATGAAAGAGTTTAGACAGACTGGCCTTGCTTTTGTGAGAGCAGGAGAGATTGAGAGGAGACAGTATTGAGATGTAGGAAATAATGAGGGGCATGGATTGGGTACACTGAACGAAATATTTCTCGATGATGGATGGATCAATCAAGCATAGATTTAAGATAAGAATCATAAATGTTCGAGTAGCTCGACATTATAAAAACTTTATCAGCTAGGGAGTGGTTGGAATTTGGACATCACTGTCTGTATATGTCAGAGCGGCAGAAATTCTGATAATCTCCAGAGATACTTAACTGTGAATTTGTAATGCTTAAAGCATACAACGTTAAATGATGTAAAATGAGATGAGGATAATCAAGCAGGTGTTGTTGACAAGAACATGCACAAGTAGCTTGCAGCCTCAGTTAGCTCTGACATCCACCGTGTGGCGTTTGGTAACCTCAGTTGTCACGTGAGAGGCCAGGGTTCATTTTCCCGCTGGGGCGACTCTGACTGTTTCAGAGTTTCAAGGTTTGTGTAAAGATCTGCAGTTCCGGTGAAGGGTGCAGATGGTGTGGGGATGTTCGGTGGTTTTGAGAAGTTGGTTTGCGGCCGTTTCCTCCAGTTTCTCGGTGATATCCTCAAGGCAGATGAAACTCGTGTGAAGCGCTGCTGTCCTGCAGCGTTTCGAATTGGTTTGATTTATTTCCGACTGATTTCAGTTGCTGGTACTTGTCGTTCTTTGCATGTCCCAGTATGTTGAGTCCAGATCAACTGTTTTTTGATGGAGTCATTGGATGAGTCTCGTCATTCTAGAAATTCTCTGGCTGTCCTCTGTTTAGCTGGCCCTATTACTTTTGTGTGGTCCCAGTCGAATCTGTTGTCCTCGTCATCGCTGTGCATTGCTACTCGAAACAGCTGGTTGTGTTGTTTAGTGGATCCTCCAGAAATATTTTGCAACAATAGACATTCCCGCAGATTCATTGTCAAAAGCAACGCCAGGAGGACATGCCATTACCCAACAAAACAATCTCTCCACATTATAGGTAAAAGTATGTCTCGGCACGTACAGCCAGACTCCTCTGGCCACTCGGATGTATGAGACAGAAACCGAAAGACAATATTTGACAACAACTCACCAAAAAATGGACCAAATACCCATCAAAGACAGGACAAATTTGGACAAACAATGTTGCCTGTAGTGACTGCAGGAAACATTATAAAGGACAGACAACTCACGATACGCATTCCTGAAGATCAACTTGACACGAAACACCACTGTCAGGTGTCTGCAGTAGGTTGACTCATGACACTGAGTGTCGCTGATTCCGTGGCTGGAAGCTCGGATTGTGTGACAGTCTGCAGCAATGGAGAGTGCGTTGCTGAAAAAGTACAGCAGATTGGGCAGCATTCAAGAAGCAGGAGAATGGACGTTTCTGACATGAGTACTTCATCAGGCATTCGGCCAAAACGTCGATTCTGCTACTCCTCGGATGCTGCCTGACCTGTGTTTTTCAGCACCACACTCTCGAATCTGATCTCCAGTATCTACAGTCCTCACTTTCTCCTCCGTCTGCAGCATTGGTTAGTTCCTTGTGTGAGAAAACAGTTGAGATCACCAATGTAAAATTCGTTTGCGGATTGAGATATACAACCAGGTACGTAACCCAAAAGAGTGTTTCTGTTGTTTTGAGTTTCCTGGCTGTACAATGTGTGCTTCTGTGATCGCACAGTTGGCAGTGCTCTGGGGAGCGGCTGTAGTTATCTGCGTTCTGAACCGAGATGCTATTGATGCCGTTTGATTTGTTCTTGATTTGTGAAACAGTAACACAGTGACGGATCAACTGACATTGCAAGAAGGCAGACAGGCGTGGAAAATATCGAGGTACTGGTAACATTTGATTAGAGATCACCGAAATCAAGGAGAAAATAATTTTGAATTCTTTCGAGTTGTGATGAAGAACAACCAGGGAAATAAGTCACCAGCGGGTATAGTTTACAGGGCACTCACAGGAACCAAAATGCGAAATAAAACGTACAAAAGACGTAGACAGATGAAGGATGACAGTCATCATGGGTAAACTGACTTCCACTCCCCAGATCCCCTAACTCCCACTCCCAGCACCATTGTAAACAAATGTTAGCGAGCCATAAACACCAACGTCGTCCATTGGAACGATCCAAGTCTTTTCTAAATTTTCGATTCGGCTATTAGTTTCAGTTATTTTTCTTTCCTGGGAAACAATCTTTTTCATTGTTAGCATTCGGAAAGGAAGCTATCCTTTTTGTCAGGGAAAGAACATGTTACTGAACTTTGTGTCGTGTATAATATCCCTCTGTGTCACACGTTTCTTCGACTTTCTCTCGATTTTAATAGTAATCTCTCTTTTGACTCTTCCGACCAAAGTGCATGACCTCATAATCCGGACATGAAACTTCACCTGGATAGTTTGTCACCATTCACCCAATCTATCTATATGCATATGCATATTGCCATGATCTTATCATAACATGCGCTCCCACGAGTGTGTATTGTCAGCAAATTTGGACACATTTCACACTGCCACTTGCTCCATGCTATTAACAGAGAGATAATTGAAGCCTTGAACATACCCAGTCTTGACAGGCCTTGGCTGTAAATACTTCTACATACTTGCTGCCAACTGAATATGAGAACATCCTCCTCATTTGTTTCTTAAAAGGGTAACACCTTCCCCTGAGATTGGGATCACTGGTCCTGCACTATTTTGGATATAAACAAGAGCAGGACAAACTTTTAAAGTAAAACATAATCTCCCTGGCGTTTCCAGTGCCAGTCCTGAGTTTTCGTTTTTCACCTCTGTTTGAACAACTGCCTTGATTAGCACATTATTATTGACAATGACATATCTGCTTCACAGGTGCTTCAGTGCCTGTGATTAAAGTGGAGCTGAAAAGCGCGATAGAAGTGCATCTTTATTAATCGACCATTGCCGTGTTATGAATCTCTCTGCTCATGAAAAGGGATCCTTCATATTCATTCTATCTCTCATCAATACCGAGCACATTTCCCTCAGAGTTGATTTTACATGTTTTCTTGTTGGAAGAGTTATCGCTGCAACTCCAGAAATCTCGCCTAAACAACTCGATATGTTCTCAGGTCTGCTCATCTCTTGACATGCAGGAAACTTGCGTTCTGAACAAGAAACGGACCTGACTCAAAACGGACCTGTTTCTCTATCCACAGATGATAAAGAAAAAGCATGGGATATGGGTTTCACTGAGTTTATTTGAAACAAGTTGTCTTTTTCCATTACACGTCTTCACTCTTCGTCCTCTGGTCAATTACCCTGGTCAGAGGCAGCAGTTCCTCCTGACCATTAATCCGCCCATCCACAGTTCTTTCTCCCACATCATTATAAACGTCCCCAAGACATTTCCCATTAATTTTCTTTGATCCAAACAAAACATTCCCACGGTCGTGAATCTCTGTACATGGTGCAAAGTAGAGGATTGTGAAAAGATTCTGGGAACATGTTGCCACTTTTCCAGTGGGAAAACTGTCAACAAGCAAAACAGAAATCCCAGACTCGAGCTTTCTGAATCTTCACATAATCCTTGGGCCGCGGATTCAGTGGAAAGTGAAGGGTGAAATGGCCAACTGGGCAGAGACAGTTTAGAAATCTTTCCGTTCTTTCGGAGGCCGGTACTTTGACTCTGATGTTCTCTGGACATGAAATGATCTATGATAGTGAAGGATTCTCCTTCCAGAACGTCAGGATGTCAAATCTCATCTCAGCTCCAGGGCAATCCGAAAACGCGGGAACAGATAGAACAGTGAAAGGCTGGAAGTGAGACAATCCCAGTTGGAGGATAACTGGTTCCGGTGTCATGGGTGCGTCTATAGAGGGTGGGATCAGACTATTCCCATGTCTTCACCGTGAATTTCCCTGGATTGACCTAGGAAAAAATGCTAATTAAGGATGATTGTCAATATGGGAGGAGCAGGCTGCAGCTTACATTCGGGAGTCATTGAAGCCGTTGGCTCATCAGTCTCTGTGACGATGTTAGTCAGTGCGTTCGGCTCTTCACTGACAGGTTGCTGTTCTCCTACGAACCAGGAACAGAGCGACAGCTGTTCTCACACCAATCGTTTTTTTTTGTCCGCACAGTTTTGCGTTTTTACCAAGGTCAGGAAAATATTCCTCAGAAGGCTCAAAGGGAGAAGTTCCCGTTTTAAGAGAGCTGTTTCCCGGTGACATGTATGTGTTTGCAAAGCATGAGATCAGACTGTTCCTATTGTCCACAACGAATGCCCCAGAATTCATTTTGGAAACTTTAACCAATTGGGGACAATTTTCATTCTGCGAAGGGCAGGCGAAAGCTTGAATTCACTGACCGTCTGCATTAGGAGACCCTGCAAGGGTCCTGCTACAAGGGACTACCAAGTCTCTGTGGAGCAATTAGTCCTCGCGTTTGGCTGTTAACCGAGAAAGTGTACCCACGCATGGAGCGGCCGGTGTTCTTATCCATTCGACTCCTTTGCTGTGCACTTTCGGGTTTTTAATAGGTTCAAGGATATGCACCCAAACGGAAACCAAATCCAGTGAGGAGCCACAAATGCGTTATTGTATTGTTGAATGGCTAGTTGTGGACACTCAAAATCTCAAACAAAACCAGAAACTGATGAAGGAGCTCGGCAGGTTTGCCAGTACCTGTCGGAGAAAACAGAGTTCGGAGAAACTCCTGAAGAAGCTCTGAATCGTTGTCTCTATTTGTCTTTCCCCAGATGCTGCCAGATCTGTTTAGTTTCTCCTGCAATCTCTCCCTTTCTTTTGAAATGAATGACCATTTCAACCATCGAGATTGATTACACAGACCAAACATGTCCTGACATTTAACGCTGTCGAAACTGTGGTGATTGAATTCAAACAAACCGAACAATGATTGCCTGTCCCTCAGCTCCACAGGGAGGGAGTACTTGAAACCAGTTTAGTAGCACGCTTCTGCAGATGTGGCCATGTGGTTTAGGCGATGGGCGTTAAATGCAATGTGGATTCCTCATGCAGTTAAGCATTTTGCTGACTGTGATTGAGAGCCGAGAGTGAACTTGAAGAGTACTTGTTCTCTGCTTTCTTGTTTGAAATTCAAATCGCAGGATTAAGTGAAATGCGGATAACTCAGATAAGGAACGTTAGGAATCTGCAACCAACTGCCTGTCAGGATGGAAAAGTTAGAAAACTTCAGAGCAGGTAAGACCCATTTAGTTGTACACTTCCATGACTGAATACATTTGCCCCACTGAACCAATTGACGCCAAATGAGATAAGAACAGTTCAGGGGATTGTGTTGGACTGGTGCAGCCATAGTGGGCCAATGGATATTATTGTGCTAGACACTTCCATGGCCAGCTTTGAGGAGGTCATTTTGTCAAGTAACAGGACATTCTTTGCAAAATGTCCCTCGGCGAGGAAGGGATCGAAGCTACTCTCCGCTGATCTTTCTGTCAGTCACGGTATTCATTAGGACATTTCAATTGGTAATAACGGTTGTGTTGCATATTTGTGGAATCAGTCTATATGATAATGAGGACAACGAGACCGTGATGTTTCATGACCCAGCAGAGAGCAAGCCCTTGCAGCTTAATTCCCTGGCTCTGCTTTTGAAATAAAGATTACTTTCTCGATGTGCCTGTGTTTATATCAAACAGCTCATTGACATTGGGACTAGTCGTTCAGAGGAAGCTGGAGGTGTGTCAGCGACAGAAACAGAACAAGACGAGACATGAAAGTGCTTAGATTTTGCCGTGTGTCCGCTGTTTTTAGTGAGGAATGTCTGCTGGGTGCGAACCTGTCAGTTCCCAGGAGCCAGAGGGCTTGTTTTGGTGGGATTTGTGTTATTGAAAGTTTCACATGAGAAGCGTTTGGGACCATTTCAGCTCAGTATCCACAGCAACGGTGCACATTTTCTGGCGAAGTGCCTTGTATTCCACTTAAAGCCGCCTTTCTCCGGAGATACTTGTAGACATAAAGCACATGGAATGGGTATAATCCTGAGAACTCTGTCACTATCAGGGAATGTGCCTGCGTGACTGCGTCTGTATTTGAACATGAGAATACGTTCCTAAGAGGGGTTACAACAGTGTGACCAGGTCAACCTTGAGTACCATTGTTATGTCATTTCAGATCACATAGACAATCTCATTGCTGCAAACTGGGACGAGAATAGATGGATGCCTGATAACGTACGCTTCACGATGGACGAATGGCCCTTCACAACTCCTCCCCCACACGCTTTTTAAACTCGAGGCCAGAGAGAAACTGACCTGACGAGAAAATCGCTTCACAACCTTTCAGAACCTTATTATTGTCCATTCTACTACCAATTTTGCAAACTTACTTACCATGCTTTCTATCTTCCCATGTACTTCATTTATTTAAATGAAAAATAAAATGAATGTGCGTTCAGCCAGTGGGAATACCATTGGTAACAGTCCTCCAGTCTGAAAATTACCTTCCACCACCATTCTCAGCATCCTGGTATCGGACTAATTTTATATCTAATTGGAATCCTAACATTTAACTGATGCGATTTAACTTTATGAATTAGTCAACCATGTGGAACAGTGTAAAAGATTTTATTAAAGCCCAAGTGAGCAAACTCTACCACTATGTCCTCATTGATTTTCTTGGTTAAGCCCTTAAAAAACTCAATCAATTTTGTGCAAAACCAAGCTGATTATCCCGATTCATTCCTTGTATCTAAAAATTCAAATAAAACCTATCGCTTAGAATTGCATCCAACAACTTACTCACGACCATAACCTGACACACAGGTCTATCGATCCCAGAATTCTCCATGAATTCCTTTCTAAACAAAGGCACAACATTAGCCATCCCCTAATCATTCGGTGCCTCACTCGTAATAATAGATGATAAACATATTTCTACGAAGGGCCCAACAGTTTCATTCCCTAACTTCCCACAAGTTTCCGGGATACAGGAGATCAGATACCACAGAAATATCCAACTTTATATTTTCCAGGTCCTCCAGCACTTCCCCTTTTCAATGTGAACTACTTTCAAAACATCAGTATTTAGGTGTACCAGCCATTTCGTTCTCCACAGTGTAAACTGATGCGAAATCAACATTATATGTTTCTCCACCTGCTGAGGATCAAGAACATCAAGAGCTTTTTCATCTTTAAGTGATCCTATTTGGTCTAAATTTCTTAATGTACTTGCAGAATCTCTTTAGATTATGCTTAACTTTATGGTCTGAGGCTATTTAATATTCTCCATTGATCTTTATGATGTCCTCCTCAAGAATGTCCCTCCACTCCTTATATCGTTCAAGACGTTCACTTGAAACCATGTGTTTATATGGAAGGTGTCACCTCCGTTAACAGTTCTTATGACAAGGCCTAAATCCCTGCGATCAATGTTGTTCTAATGGAATACCTAAAATGTGCAAACCGGACATTCGGACCAAGAAACCCCCACTAATCATGCGAAGGGAATCGCACCCAACTCACACCTCTACCCAATTCCTGTAACTCTGAATTTCCCATGACGAAAGAACGTCAGCCACACATCTTTAGTCTGGGGAGGAAACGCAGGCTGAAACGGACAGGATGTGCCAACTCCAAATTCACATGCGTCCAAAGTAGATATTGAACAAACATCACGGAGGCTGCAAGACATTAGTACTCACCACTGAGTCAGCCATTATAAACCTACTATCCACCACTCAAAACATACCATCACTTAGATATGGGGCCAAATCCTACTCTCAATGTTCCAAATGCAATGTTCCAGAGACTCCTATTGACTGAGGCCTAAACCTCTGCCCATGCTTTTTAATTTGCTTGAACTGAACGCCGACATTGTATTTACCTTCCTAAACACCAACTGAAACTGCATGTTAAACATAAGAGAAAATTGAACTTGGAATTCTTTCTGCTTTCAGAAAATTGTCTATGCCTCTACTCTTCCCACCTCATATTTTCCACAAAGTATGGCAACTACAACCTTTTTCGAAGCACTCACTCCTTTCAAGTCATTCTGCAGCATGCCCGCTTCATCAATAAGATCTGGCCTTCCACCTATCATTGTGTCTTCTTCAAGTGGAACAACAACACCCTCAGTTCCTTTGAATGGATCCTTCATACATAATGTGAATAGCTGTGGTGCCAACCCTGACTCATTTGAACTCCACTAGTCACGAGCTGCCATCCTGGAAAGACCTCTTCACCCAACTGTCTGCCTTCTGCCAGTCAGCCAAGCCTCAATCCATGGACTCTTATTTAGCAGTTTGCCATACTGCACCTCGACATATGTCTATGGAAATTCAAGCCGGTCACCTCCACAGTGTTGACTTCGTCTCACTTGCTCATTACCTCCTCAAAGTATTATAATATATTTGTCAAATGTGATTTCTCCTTGACAACTTGTGCTGATGGTTCCCGTACTCTGTAATCCCATCCTTCCAATGACCTTCGATACTGTGTTTAACACAAAGCTGATTTATTTGATTGTTATCTAGAATATTAAAACTTTGCTTTCAGACCTGAATGTGATGAACAAAGTTCAATCGGTGTTGAGATATGTAAACTCTACGCTGTCTCTTTAGGGTCGATGAGTGAGTGAATTCCATCCCTCAGTGGGATCCCTCTACTCTCTCAGCAGGGTCGATGAGTGACCTAACTGTTTTTCTCACATGGAGCAGGTAAATGCTTGCTGACAACTGCAAAACAGATGGTGTGCTGAGAGTTGAGATGATTACTTGAACCTATTCCCGGAATAAATATACTTGAAACGTCTCTCACAATTCGAAAATATCGATAGGACATCAGTACTACAGAGACTAGAGAGCACATCCCACAAACTACATGTTTGAAAGGTCTCTCCTCAATGTGAAGACGTTCATGATATACTGTCCCCAGGAACGTTTGTAGTGATTAATATCTATCTTCAGTGTGAACACGTTGATGACACGTTAGTATTCAGGAAAGAGCACAGCACTTCCCGCAGTCAGGGCATTTAGAAAGACCTGTTAATGCTATGTGAAAGGTGATGAGCCATCCGGTCGCTCGGACGTTACAGCATGTCCCACAGATTTGGAATTGGAGATGTCTCTCCTCCGGGTGAGCACGTGGATCACACGTCAGGTCTTTATGATTCTTAATGGACTCTTATTAATGTGAGCATATTTCTCAAAGATGAAGCATATAGAGAGTTGATAACATTTTCCAAAGTTCGGAGAGATAAAAAGTTCCTCATTAGTATGAGCGAGGTGTTCGGTTCTCCAATCGCTGGATGTTTTAAAGCATTTTCCGCAGTTCAGTCATTGAAATAGTTTCTCATCATTTTGAACGAGTAGGTGTCGCAGCAGGTCAGAGACAGAGTGAATTCCTTCCCACACTCTGAGCAAGTGAATGGCTTGTTCCTGGTATCATTGCGTCCATGGGAATTCAGCTCAGACAGGGAGTGGATCCACACGTTTCCCCAGTCTTTCCTCAGTATGACTGCAATTGAGGTGTGTCAGGTCTGATGACAGGTAGAAGCCTAGTCCAAGCACACAATAAGTGAACGATTTCTCTCCTACTGTAACCAGAGCTTTTTAATTTCATGTTCGAAATCTGATCAAGTTGTATTTGGGATAAACTGCACGGCTTCCTCAGATTATGGTGGGGAGGTTGGTTTGTAAATCTTCCCCTTCTAAAAGCCTGCAAATCTGATGTTATCGAAAAATGAGAGTGTGAAACCGTCTTTCACAAGACTCTAGATTCTGTCTGAAGATAAGGTCTGAAGGTAAGGGATTTTCGGCACGAAGAATTTGAAGAGAATGATGTCAGAATCTTTCATGAACACAGCCTCCACCACAGAGACCAGCGGGTCAGCAGGTGGATATGAACACGATCACCTCCCTGTTCCCTCCAGGTCAAACACTGTCTTGACTTGTCTGGCATCCAGTCCTGATGGAGCAGACATTCCGTACAATTGAATCATTGCAAAACTGAGGCATCTGACTTCAGTCCCGAACTCAAAATCCACTGACTCGCCGCCACTGAGTTGGAAGTGTGATATTGGAAGAACACAGCAGGGCAGGCAGCATCCAATGAGCAAGACAATCGACGTTTCGGACACGAGCCTTCATCAGGAAAGAGGCTTGTGAAGCGAGGGGGTAGAGAGACAAATGGGAGGGTGTGTGGCTGGGACAAAGTAGCTGAGAGTGTGATAGGAGGATGGAGATGGGGTAATGATTATCGGTCGCAGCGCAGGGTGGAGCAGATAGGTGGGAAGGAAGATGGACAGACAGGACAGTTCATGAGAGCGGCAGAAGCCCTGGACATGAATGAACTTGGCTGTGTGGGAGGGAGAGTTGACATGTTCGGCCAGAGGCCAGTGGTGTTGTTTGGTACGGGTGTCCCGGAGATGTTTTCCGAAGTGGTGTGTAATTAGGCATCCGATCTCCTCAGTGTCGAGGATACTGCAAAGGGAACAATGGGTACAGTAAATGACATGCGTGAAAATGCAGGCGAAACTCTGATGGACATGGAAGGGTCCTTTGGCGTCTTGGACAGAGTTGAGGGCGGAGGTGTGGATGGATGTTTTGCAAATCCCGTGTTGAAATGAGAAGTTTGCTGGGAGCGGATGGGAAGGTGGTTTGGCGGGGGCGTGCACCACCAGGAAGTCGAAGAGGGAATGATATTTACAGAAAGTGGGTAGGGGTGGGGAGGGAAACACATCTTAGTTGATGGGTTTCATTTGCAGCTGACGGAAATACCGGAGGATGATATGATGTCTACAGAGGGTGCTGGATTTTAAAGTGATGTTGAAGGGAGTTCCGTCCTAGTCTCAGTTGGTGGGATGAGATTTGGGAGCGGATTTGAGGGAAGTGGATGACATGAGCTGGAAGGCATCATCGACCAAGTCCTAGGAGAAAATGCCTCGCCACTGATTCAATCTCCTCGCTGGTAATTGTCTGAGTCTGAACAGGCACGTCATAACCATGGTGACATACTTCACTTCCTGATGTGTTTTTAAACACATATCCCCAAAATCACCATGTCAGCCGACTTGCACTTCATTAACATCATTAACTCTTCAACATCTCTGCTCTTCTGCAGCTCAAATTCTAATCTATTCGTTTGGAAGTCACGGACATAATACACTTCCATCCATCCTTTCAAATTCCTCCCTGCTGTTGTGCTCGTGATGCAAGGAATATGGAGAGAGTGGAATTGAACACGTGGCTACAGGGATGGTGCAGGAGGGAGGGTTTTGGGTTATTGGATAATTGGGGATCTTTCTGGGGTAGGTGGGAACTGTACAAGCAGGATGGTCTTCATCTGAACCAGAGGGGTACCAATATCCTGGGGGGAAATTCGCTTAGACTATTGGGTTGTGTTTAAACTAATCCAGCAGAGGGATGGGAACCAAAATTGTAGTTCAAGTATCGAAAAGTTTGAGAGTAGGGAGGTCCAAACCAAGTTTCAGGGTCGCAAGATTGCACCGGTAAGCAAGACGTTGGTTTGGAGTATGTCTACTTCAACGCCAGGAGCATCTGGAGTAAGGTCGATGACGTTACAGGATTGGTTGGTACCTGGGAATTCGGTGTTGTGGCCATTTCGTAGACATGAATAGAACAGGAACATGAATGGTTGCTGCAGATTCCAGGATTTAGATGTTTCAGTAAGAACAGAGAAGAATGTAAAAGAGGGGGGAACCTGTGGCAGTGTTGGTCAAGGACAGTATTACAGTTGCAGAAAAGATGTTTGGAGACTCGTCAACCGAGGTAATATGGGCTGAAGTTAGAAACCGGAAATGAGATGTAACCCTGTTGGTAGTTTTCTATAGGCCTCCGAATAGTTCCAGAGATGTAGAGGAAAGGATAGCAAAGATGATTCTCGATAGCAGTGAGAATGACAGGGTAGTTGTTATGGGGGATTTCAACTTTCCAAATATTGACTGGGAACACTATAGTGCGAGTACTATAAATGGGTCAGTTTTTGTCCAATGTGTGCAGGAGGGCTTTCTCACACAGTATGTAGACAGGCCAATTAGGGGCGAGGCTACATTAGATTTGGTACTGGGTAATGAGCTCGGCCAGTTGTTAGACTTGGAAGTAGGTGAGCACTTTGGTGATAGCGATCACAATTCTGTTATGTTTATTTTTGACACAGAAATGGATAGGTGTGTACCACTGGGCAAGAGTTACAGCTGGGGGAAAGGCAATTATGATGCGATTAGGCCAGATTTAGGAAGCATAGGATGGAGAAGGAAACTGCAGTGGATAGGCACATTAGAAATGTGGAGCTTATTCAAGGAAACGCGACTGTGTTTCCGAGATAAGTATGTACCTGTCAGGCAGAGTGAAAGCTCTCGAGAGCGGGAGCCGTGGTTTCCGAAGGAAGTAGACTGTCTGGTCAAGAGGAAGAAGAAGGCTTATGTTAGGATGAGAGGCGAAGGTTCAGTTAGGGCGCTTGAGGGTTACACGTTAGCCAGGAAAACCCGAAAGAGAGAGCTCAGATGAGCCAGGAAGAGACATGAGAAGTTTTTGGCGGATAGAATCATGGTCAACACTAAGGCTTTCTATCGGTATTTAAGGAATAAATGAATGACGAGAGTAAGATTTTTCCCAATCAGCAATAGCAGTGGAAAGTTGTGTGTGGAGTCAGAGCAGATGGGGGAAGCACTAAATGAACACTTTTCAACAGTATTCAGTCTAGAAAACGACAGTGTTGTCGAGGAGAATACTGAGATACAGGCTACTAGACTAGGTGGGATTGAGGTTCACAAGGAGGAGGTATTAGAAATCCTGCAGAATGTGAAAATAGATAAGCCCCCTGGGCCGGATGAGCTTTATCCTAGGACCTTCTGGAAGCCGGGGGGAGATTGCCGAGCGTTTGGCATTGAACTTTAAATCGTCATTGTCTACAGGAATAGTGCCATGAGACCTGAGGATAGCAAATATGGTTCCCATGTTCAAGAAGGGGAGTAGGGACAATGCTGTTAATTTTAGATCAGTGAGCCTCACTTCAGTTGATGGTAAATTGTTGTAAAAGTTTATAAGAGATAGGATTTATAACCATCTGGAAAGGAATAATTTGTTCAGGGATAGTCAGCATGGTTTTGTGAAGGGTAGGTCGTGCCTCACAAACCTAACTGATTTCTTTGAAAAGGTGACCAAGCAGGTTCAGTTACCAGTGGTATACCGCCAGGGTCGGTGTTGGGTCCACTGTTGTTCGTTATTTTTTATTAACGACCTGGATGAGGGTGGAAGGGTGGGTTAGTAAATTTGCAGACAACACTAAAGTCGGTGGAGTTGTGGATAGTGATGAAGGATGTTGTAGTTTACAGAGAGACATAGCTAAGCTACCGAGCTGGGCTGAGAGATGGCAAATGGAGTTTAATGCGGACAAGTGAGAGGTGATTCCTTTTGATCGGAACAACCGGAATGCAAAGTATTGTGCTAATGGTAAGCTTCTTGGTTGTGTAGGTGAGCAGAGAGATCTCGGTGTTCAGGTCGAGAGATCCTTGAAATTTGCCACCCAGGTTGACAAGTTTGTTCAGAAGGCATACAGTGTTTTAGCTTTTGTTAATTGAGGGATCGAGTTCTGGAACCATGAGGTTATGCTACAGCTGGACAAAACTCTAATGCAGCCGCACTTGGACTATTGTATACAGTTCTGGTCACAACATTATAAGAAGGATGATGAAGCTTTGGAAAAGGTGCAGAGGAGATTTACTCGTATGTTGCATGTTATGAAGGGAAGGTCTTACGAGGAAAGGGTGAGGACTTGTGGTTGTTTTCGTCAGAGAGAAAAAGGTTGAGAGGTGACTTAATAGAGACATATAATATAATCAGAGGGTTTAGCTAGGGTGGACAGGGGGAGCCTTCTTCCAAGAATGGTGTCGGCGACCACGAGGGGGCATATAATTAAATTGAGCGGTGATAGATATAGGACAGATGTCAGAGGTAGTTTCTTTACTCAGAGAGTAGTAAGGGCATGGAATGATTTGCCTGCAACGGTAGTGGATTCGCCAACTGTAAGTACATTTAAGTCGTCATTGGACAAGCATATGGACGTACATGGAATAGTGTAGGTTAGATGGACTTCAGATTGGTATGACAGGTTGGCGCAACATCGAGGGCCGAAGGGACTGTACTGCGCTGTAATGTTCTATGTTCTATGTTCTATGGTCTAACTCCCACTGCTTCTATTCAAGGGTGTACTTGCGTTCTGTTCACTGTTTCATTGTGCATTATCTGAATGGCATTTTTACGAACGCCCATTTTCCCAGACGTACACTGCGGCCTTCGCAGCTTTATCTTTCCACAAGGGTTCCCACAGAGTGGAAGGGAAGGAGTTGCAGGTTATTCACCCAATGATGTAATCCTGAGGTCTTCCAATACCTCTCCAGCATGTGGGAGTACTCACAATAAGGGTTGCTCATCCATCACCGGGCGGCAAAAATTCAAATTTTTCATCATTTTCTACAAATCTCTTGACTGTCTTCCTTCTATCTATCACTGTCATGTCCTCCAGCCCACTCAATAGCAAATAGAGCTGGTCAACAGTATGCCAACCCAGCCAGCGGACACGACACCCAAGATTATGTTTTAAAGTGCACTCTCAGATATTTTGCATTGCCTCGAATTCCAAGCTCAGGAGCATGTTCGATTTGAACTGTTTCACGTTTGGTGCCTAAAAGTCACCTGCCAAGGCCATAAATTATGAATTCCCGTGGCCACGTAAATCGCACCAGGCAAAAGGAAAGGAATTACTCACCAAGTGATTGAGAAAAACTGCAATACATGCTGAAATCAAGGGTAATGAACTGGTATCAATACTACATCGTGCCTTTTATAAAAAAAGAAGCTTCAAAGCTTTTACTTTGTGTGAGTTTAAACAAATGTTGATCCCTGTCACATTATGAGATATTGGGAAGCTGACAAAGTGTTATATCAAACAAGTGATCAAAGAAGTGGGTTTCAAGTCGTATTTTGTCACACAAAACGAAGCTTGTATCACAAAACTGAGATGACCGAAGTTTTTCTGCTAGAGGTCATCATCTTTTGTCAGTCTCAAAACGCTTCATACGTTAGTGCTGCCATAGCTCAGTGGTTCGAGCCCGGGGTTGTAACCTCGATTCACACTACAGCCTTGCTGAATTTCCTTGAAACTATTGCAGCAAGCATCCGAAGGTGCGTTCTCCATGTTGTTAGGAATTATTTTTGAAGGAATAGCTGGAAGTCATTTTATAGGCAGACACCCACCCCCCTCCCCCCCAGGCCCCATTTGTTTCAGTTTGGAAGTCCACATTCGTGTTTTTCTTTCGAGGAACATGACGATGACAAGGTTCTGATGCGAAGAATGCCTTCGTCTAGCAGGAAGAACAACGTGATTCATGAAAAGCAGAAAAGTAACAGTGAAACAATGGGGGACGAAAACGTACAGGGATGTGGTTGAATGCTTCTGTTCCTTATGTAGAGACATGAATCTGCTGGAATCCATTTAAACAGGCAGGAAGTTGGAAAACCACAGCTTGCCAGGCTGCCTCAGAGTTGGAGAAGTCAACATTTAGCAGGTATCAATTATTGCCGATTGGGACAATCCTTGAAGGACAGCCTCCCGCCTGTTTACCCCTCTGCTTATGTAAACAGAATCGGGTTTTAAAGCGAGTCATGAAGAAAGAATAGTCCAAACGGGACAATTCGTCATTTTTTGGAAGTTGGGCTCTCCTGAGACCTTCATCACTTTCAAAAGATGTGTTTGTCTAGTTCCCTCTATGGGTCAAAATGGGGTTCAGTTGTCCCGCAGTTCATGAACAAATTTGACGGTATCTGACTTCAGTGTCATTCACTGGTTCGTTTGAGATTAAAACTTTGCA
This sequence comes from Chiloscyllium plagiosum, assembly GCF_037043375.1. NCBI lineage: Eukaryota > Metazoa > Chordata > Chondrichthyes > Orectolobiformes > Hemiscylliidae > Chiloscyllium > Chiloscyllium plagiosum. The sequence goes on along the minus strand of NW_028270159.1, from coordinate 81,233,539 downwards.
GGGAAAGTCTCATTCGGATGAACATTTCAGACGTCAGGCTGTGGGCCTATGAGTGGAAATTGGAAACGAGAATATTTGGATGTTTGATGACTGGCACTGACATAATGTATTATTCTGTGCTGTAAAAGGACAGTGTCACAAACACTCTTTTTTGGAAGGAATTTCTCATCGCAGGAAAAGAAACCTATGCTGTTCAGAGAAGACGCAATTGCACATGCCGTCCTTCCGGGTCGACTAGTGGTTACGATACAGCGCTTTCAACGCTGTGGTTTGGGTTAATTTCTTGGTCAGCGAATCTGGATTTATTGTTCCTGATAAGGGCAACAACAAAAGTGAGCGTCTTTGACATTTCAAACGCGTCCGCATGTGCCTTGCATAATTGTGCAGGACCGCAAGGTGGCTCACTGGGTATCACTGCTGCCTCACAGCGCCAGAGATATGATTTGCCTACAACTGGGTCGACTGTCAGTAAGGTGCCTTATTCAGGAGCAAATGAAGAGAAAATGGGTAAGGAATTGTTCTGTGAGGGTTAATCCCAGGAGGATTGGTGTGCATTTGTTGCATCGAATAGGCAATTTCTGAACTGTAGGCATTACATGTTCCCTTATTGTGATGCTTTAGCACATGTTCAGACAGGGGAGAAAAGTGAGGAAAAACAGTCACGACCCAATCAGTGATTGATCCATTGTGCAACAACCAACGGATTCACTGTTTGTGTTAGCTCAGCAGTAAAGGGAACTAGCTCCCATTTTCCCTCCATTGGTAATGGTAGTATACAGCATTAGAGCGGGTTTTCATGTGTTGTTTTGGCCCCAGCATCCTTTCTAAACATGGACTATACTGGGACATAAAGAGATGATAAAAGACATGGATGGCGATGACTGGAATGAAAGGACGTCAGGACGAATGGACAGCGTTTACTTGGAAACAGAAAAATGGAAAGAAGCCAACGATGTAGTGGGGGATAATGCCTTTTGAAAAGACAAAGCGGGGTATCATAGGATGGTGGAAAAGACGAATAGATCATGTGGCGTGACACCAGGTAAAACTGAGTTGTGTCCGTATAGAAGGTCTCTAGGCGATGTGAATTTGGTGAGAGTAAACAGGAGGGAAATTCCCTCATTCGGATGGATCTATATCTAGAGTATAGAACTTGAAAACTAGCGATGAATGATAAAGAGAAGTTTGGAGCTCGTATTCTTTTTCTTTCTGCAGTTATTGAATTCGAAAATGATTACTTTTTCTCAGGAAAAATTATTCAGAAGCTGATTCTAAAATATTTGTAAAGATGCGTGCAGACCCACAAGGAGTGAATTTCACCGGGACAGGGAGTCTGGGCGGCCAGAATGGGTATACGTTACGTGTACACTCTCTAATTGGTTAACGTTAATTGGAAAGGAACCTCATAACACCTGCAACTGAGCACGACTATGTGCAGAATGAGCTGATTGTGAGGAAAGCTTTAGCAACTTGTTCTACGTGAACTTCTATAAATTGTAAAAGAACTGAGCTGTTTGTGTTAGCTCAGCAGTAAAGGGAAGCCGGTTGGCACAGTCTGCTGCATAAATGGTTTATGATATAAAGTGATGCCAACAGTGTGGGAATAATTCGCGCAATGTCTCAGCATACCTTCAGGATCCTGATCTCCCCATTCAGCTAATACTTTAGGAGATGGCGAGAATCAAAGTGAAACTACACTATCGTGAGTTGGAACTGACCTGCCGATGTGATGCACCTTTGATCTTTCATCTGTTGCATTAGAAAATTTGGCTGCAATCACAGAGAAGGGAGTGAGTTCATTTGATGCTCACTCATCTCCCCCAACCATATCTAGTGACAAGACACGAAAATAATTCCTGTTTGAATTCTGTAATCTTCATTGCAGTACTTAAAAAAACAGCTTTATCATTTCTATTCCAGTTTTTCTGACAACAGGCAAAATGTCCAATGAGATAAACCTAATAACTTTTGGATTGTTTTCATGGACTGTGCGAGTTTGCAGCAAAATTAGTAATATGGTACGAGTTAAACGTCCTTTCCAGAATTTAACACAGCGCAGGATCAGCGACATGACAAACGTCATCGACTTCAAAAATCACCTCTGTATCTCTAGTGAGTGATGGATATTCACTCAGGGAGTCGTTATGGCTGGTCTTAAGTAACTGAGGTATTTCCCAAGGACAGAACACTCCACAAAATCAGATTTTTCTTGAATAAGTGCTGTTTTATTCAATGTTCTTTTGCAACTTTTAAATATATATGCATACACACACATACATGCACGCCCACACACATTTATACATATGTGTACATACACATATGTATATACATATAGCTCGAACATTCGACGGGAAGAACATTCGACGAGGAGGTTGAATAGTTCATCCACTTTATATCGGCGCTGCCTCGTGCTCCCACGAGGAGGTCGAACAGTTCATCCACTTTACCAACACCTTCCACCCCGATATCAAATTCACCTGGACCGTCTCAGACTCTTCCCTCCTCTTCCGAGACCTTTCCATTTCTATCTCGGGTGACCGAATCGACACGTACATTTACTATAAACCGAACGACTCCCACCCTGCCCCCTGTAAAAACGCCATCCCATATTCCCAATTCCTTCGTCTCCGCCGCAACTGCTCCCAGGAGGACCAGTTCCTAAACCATACAACCCAGATGGCCTCCTTCTTCAAGTACCGCAATTTCCAGCCAGACGTAGTCGACGATGCCCTCCACCGCATCTCTTCCACTTCCCGCTCCTCCGCCCTTGAGACCCGCCCCTCCAACCGCCACCAGGACAGAACCCCACTGGTCCTCACCTACCACCCCACCAACCTCCATGTACAACGAATCATCCGTCGTCATGTCCGCCACCTCCAAACGGACCCCACCACCAGGGATATATTTCCCTCCCCTACCCTATCAGCGATCCGAAAAGACCACTCCCGCCGTGACTCCCTCGTCAGGTCCACAACCCACACCAACCCAACCTCCATTCCTGGCACCTTCCCCTGCAACCGCAAGAAATGCAAAACTTGCGCCCACACCTCCCCCCTTACTTCCCTCCAAGGCCCCAAGGGACACTTCCATATCCACCCCAAATTCACCTGCACCTCCACACACATCATCTATTGCATCTGCTACACCCGATGTGGCGTCCTCTATATTGGGGAGACAGGCCGCCTACTTGCGGAACGTTTCAGAGAACACCTCTGGGACACCGGATCAACCAACCCAACCACCCGCAGCCCAACACTTTAACTCCCCCTCCCACTCCACCAAGGACATGCAGGTCCTTGGACTCCTCCATCGCCAGAGCATGGCAACACGATGGTTGGAGGAAGAGCGCCTCATCGTCTGCCTGGGAACCCTCCAACCACAAGGGATGAACTCAGATTTCTCCAGTTTACTCATTTCCCCTCCCCCAAACTTGTCTCAGTCACATCCGTCGAACTCAGCACCGCCTTCCTAACCTGCAATATTCTTCCTGACCTCGCCGCCCCCACCGCACTCCTGCCTATCACCCTCTCCTTGACGTCCCTCCACCTATCGCATTTCCAACGCCCCTCATCCAAGTCCCTCCTCCCTACCTTTTATCTTAGCCCGCTCGACACACCTTACGCATTCCTGAAGAAGGGCTTATGCCCGAAACGTCGATTCTCCTGTTCCTTGGATGCTGCCTGACCTGCTGCGCTTTTCCAGCAACACATTTTCAGCTCTGATCTCCAGCATCTGCAGTCCGCACTTTCTCCAAGAACATTCAAATGGCCGACCAACCAATTCCAAATATTCTGAATTCACACACATATGTGTGTGTGTGTGTGTGTGTGTGTGTGTGAATTCAGAACATTAGAAATGGATGGTCGGCCATTCTTCTTCCTGTAGAATGTGAGAGCTTAGAGTTGACTGTAATGCCCCTGACATTTGAATCTCCGGGAATTGCACCCAACTCCATCTCCTTGGTAACAGCTTTAGGGAACTGGAGCAGGACATTGGATCTTTGGGTAGTCTGAGGTGAATTGAGAGGAGTTATATGGAGGCAGTTGCACTTCAGGTACAAGAAAAATGTCGATGGTATACAGTCGGGAGACGAAAAGGGAACAGGCAGCCAGTGCAGGCATCCACTTTGGCTGTGCCCATCTGTAACAAGCATACCGTATTTGTTACTTTTGGGGGGGATGTCCTACGAGGGGTAAGCCATGGGGTACAGATCTCTGGCACAGTGTTTGTCCCTGTGATCAGAAGGGTAGGGGAGAGGGGAGGAGAGCAATAGTTATTGGGGACTACATGGTGAGGGGGACAGATTGCAGTTTCTGTGGGTACAGGGCAGGCTCATGATTGATGTGATATCTCCACGTTACCAAGGTTTGTGATGTCTCGCAGCGTGTTTTCAGGACCCTTAACGGGAGGGGGAGCAGCCCGAGGTCATGTTT